>NC_069141.1:45899913-46225727 GCF_943734755.1 Anopheles moucheti | reverse complement strand
CATGGACGACATTATAA
Source organism: Anopheles moucheti (assembly GCF_943734755.1). Lineage (NCBI taxonomy): Eukaryota > Metazoa > Arthropoda > Insecta > Diptera > Culicidae > Anopheles > Anopheles moucheti. The sequence goes on along the minus strand of NC_069141.1, from coordinate 46,225,710 downwards.
TACACGGAAAAACGGACGAAGAATGCCTGGAAAAAACGGAAAGAGTATTGGCAGTAGCGGCCAAAAGTGGTTTATCTATAAAGTGGAAGAAGTGTAAGTTTATGCAAACGGAAGTGCATTTCCTCGGGCATAATGTGAGTCAGGGTATGATATCTCCGGGAGCGGAGAAAATAAAGGCCATACGGGATTTTCCCATACCCAAAAACGTTAAGGCGATACAATCGTTTCTAGGACTCACGGGATTCTTCCGAAAGTTCGTCAAGGGATATTCACTAATTGCGAGACCGTTGACTGATCTACTGCAAAAAGATACGGTGTTTGAAATGAGTGAGCGACAGATCAATTCGTTCGAATCTCTCAAGAATCTGCTGACAACGGAACCGATATTGAAAATCTACGATCGAGACGCGGAAACCGAGATTCACACAGACGCGTCGAAGGCAGGGTTCGGAGCGGTGTTACTGCAAAATTTCGGTGGAAAGATGCATCCCGTTATGTACTGGAGCAAGAAGACTACCGAGGGTGAAGCCAAGCAGCATAGTTACATCCTGGAGGCGAAGGCGATCTTTCTGGCAGTGAAGAGATTTAGGCACTACCTCCTGGGCATACAATTCAAGCTGGTGACAGACTGCATTGCGTTCAAGCAAACTCTGCAGAAGAAGGACGTCCCTCGGGAAGTAGCGGCATGGGTAATATTTTTACAAGATTTTACTTTTAGCGTTGAACATCGACCGGGCAGCCGATTGCAGCACGTTGATTGCTTAAGCCGATACCCCAAAGAAATGATGCATATGTCTGACGATGTGACCGTCCGTATAAAGAAAGCTCAACGACAAGATGAGACGCTGCAACCTATCGTCGAGCTAATCTCGAAAGGATCGGATACCGGTTACACGATGAAAGGTGGAGTGATTTACAAAATAGTAGATGGAAACGATTTGCTTGTGATTCCAAGGTGTATGGAAAGAGAGATCATTCAGGAGTCTCATAATAATGGTCACTTTGCGGTTACAAGAACATTGCATGATATCAGGCAGAAGTTTTACATCCCACACTTAGAGCAGAAGGTTAGGCAGGTTGTAAATAACTGTGTGCAGTGTATACTGTTTAACAAAAAACTAGGGAAAAGGGAAGGGTTTTTGCATTGTATTGATAAAGGAGATAAGCCGTTGCACACCTTGCATTTAGATCATGTAGGGCCGATGGATGCAACATCAAAACAGTATCGATACGTATTAACTATGGTAGATGCTTTTTCCAAGTTTGTGTGGCTTTTCCCAACACGTACCACAAGTTGTGAGGAAACTTTAAGAAAATTAGAAGTATGGTCATCAATTTTTGGTAATCCAGCACGAATCATTACCGACCGTGGAGCAGCGTTCACGGCGAATTTGTTCATGGAATACGTTAAAACCGAAGGTATCGAACACGTAGTTTGTACAACAGGAGTGTCCCAGGGTAATGGGCAAGTAGAACGTATGAACCGTATAATATTGGCTATAATTGCGAAACTATCCGCCGATGAGCCATCAAAATGGTTTAAGACAGTAGGAAAAGTACAAAGAGCTATTAACTCCAATAGTCAGTCATCAACCGGTAGATCACCTTTCGAATTGATGTTTGGAACCACGATGTTCAATAGGCCTAGCGAACAACTGCAAGCCATACTAGAGAGGGAAACGCGTGATGCGTATGATATGGAAAGAGCGCGTATGAGAACGGAAGCTCGCGAAGCTATCCAAAAAGCACAAGAGACTTACAAAAGGCAATACGACAAGCGATGCAAAACGGAACATTCATATGTTTTAGGCGATATGGTAGCAATCAGAAGGACTCAGTTTATTGCGGGTAAAAAGCTAGCGAGTGATTTCTTGGGTCCCTATGAAGTCATAAAGGTTAACCGAAATGAAAGGTACAAAGTAAAAAGAATAGGAAACGGGGAAGGACCTAACGTCACGTCTACTAATGCAGCTAATATGAAATTATGGAGGTACGTTACCAATAACCCGGAGGAGTTAGAACAAGAGATAAGGGACAACGAAGGTGAAGATAATTAGTTCTTTCGGGACGAAAGAAAGATCAGAACGGCCGATTGTAAAATGTAATTAAATATTTGAATTGAAGCACCCTGTGCTCGCGATCGGGATTATATAAAAGGTGTCCCGGAACAGGTAGAGGACAGTAGTGAAACCACCGTCTAAGCGACAGGAGCTAACAGTAATAAAAACTATACTTTTACATGTATGTACACATTGAGCTTATAGAATATCCATGCGTGTGTAAAAAATCATGTTGACAAGACCGGCAAGTTTATTTTGTTTCGACGTGGGAAGGTGTCTTGTGTGAATAGAAGAAAAAATGGTTTATAAAACCACAAAAAACGATTAAAAATGGTATCCTATCGAAAGAACCAACTACCTTCCAGTGAATGCACAGGGAATCCACGGAAATCGGAAGGAGAACATTGAGAAAAGTGGTGGATAGTTGATCAACGCGTCATCGAGGCAAGTTGACGCTGAAAATATACTATGGGTACTGTGGGATTTTGGTAAGTGTTGTGTAACAACCTTGGGTAAGTGTCAATGATACATTGACACTTGGACAAGATGAACCAACGAGTAGAATTGACGATGTCAACATCGTCAAGAGAACGACGCCGGATTCCTCGCATATTAGTCTTTCCTATTTCTACTTCTCCGGTTTATTATCTCTCATGTTAATATTAAAAAGTTGCTTTATAAAGAACAAACACAATACGCAACACTTTGGTGTCAAAAGTGGGATAGACCATGATACGTGTAAGATACATCGGAGTCAGCGGTAAAGTGTGACACCGGCTGATAACCATCGATAAATCACATACACATATCCTACAACGAAAAGTGAGGTTAGCATCACCACGTGCAGATAACTTTTCTTCAAGGGATTTTTCTCACCGTTTGCCGAGAAGTAGGAGAACGATAGAAAACCAGAACAAGGAACTGATGGAAGCATTCTCTGCAATGCTTGTCCAGGCCATTAAGGCATCCATTGGGCCCGCCGCTGAACACGTGACAATGACGGAACATCTCACCCGAAAGCACCGAATATCACAATGCCGGATTTCCGTGCCACCGAGGGATCAACCGTAGCCGACTGCTTTAACCGATTAGAGTGGGCGCTACAACTGAGTAAAATTCCGGAAACACAGTACGCGGATTACGCTCGTGTGAACATGGGAGCTGAGCTTAACATGTCGTTAAAGTTTTTGATCGCACCAAGGCTGCCACAAGATACTGTTTACTCAGAACTACGCAAAACATTGGCAGCTCACTGGGACGAGAAGAAGAACAAATACGTGGAAAGCGTAAAATATCGGACAATCGTGCAACAAAAGGGCGAATCAATAGCGCAATATGTACTACGACTCAAACAAGGATCAACCTACTGCGAGTATGGAGATTTTTTGGATCGCATGCTCGTTGAGCAAATACCACATGGCTTGCTAGAGCGAGACATCTGCGATAAAATCTTAGCAACAAATCCATCCAGCTTCCATGAAGCCCTTGACTACGCAGCAACGCATAAGATAGCTAGTGATATCAAAACGACATCGACTCCTGAATCTACTAATAGACTAGGTTTTGAAAAACCGAATGTTAATAAATCGCAGAAGTGGCGAAACACTCCAAACAAACTACCTACGAACGCATCACGAAACACACCATCTAGCAAGGCACATGGTAACCAATCAATGGTTTGTACTGGCTGTGGAGATCAACACCCAAGAAGCGAGTGTCGTTTCCGTAGCGCTAAATGCAACATATGTTACAAAAAAGGTCACCTCGCTAAGGTCTGCAAATTTGGTAAGTTTAACCGTACCCGTTTGTCGCAAAATTATCCCTCACCGTCCAGTGGTACCGACCAAGTGCAACGACTCAATGAATGACGATCAAGATGATTTCGAAGGCTTTATGCTTAACCAAACCCAACAGCTACCCATTAAAGCCGAACAAATCGCACGTGAAACGCGAAAAGATGAGAAGTTAGGAAAAATCCTGATAGAACTCGAATTGGGACGTAACTTATCACAATACGGATATAAAGCACCTGAAGCAAAGTACACCATGGTCGCCAATTGCTTGCTGTATGAACATAGAGTAGTCATTCCTGATATCCAACGTCCGGCAATACTTCAAGACCTACACGCAGCACATATCGGAATGGTGCAAATGAAGTCGCTCGCACGATCATATGTTTACTGGCAAGGGATTGACAAAGACATCGAACAGCTGGTCAAAGCCTGTCATGAATGCGCACAGATAGCACCAGCATCTCCTAAGTTTAACCAATTGAAGCAACCTCCTCAACTACAACTGAAGCAACGATAAAGATCATTGATGAGCTATTCGCATCATACGGAGCACCTCTCACCGTATTGACAGACAATGGAACGCAATTCACTGCTGAAGACTTCAGCACATTTCTCCAACATAGCGGTGTCAAGTTTCACAAACGTTCCGCACCATATCATCCGGCAACCAATGGCCAAGCAGACCGGTACGTGCAGACTGTTAAGCGAACTCTGAGGGCTATGCATTCCTCAAGCACCACACTGCAAGCTAATCTTAACAAATACCTGCTCCAATACCGAAAAAGTCCGCACAGTGAAACCGACGAACCTCCAGCGAAACTCTTCCTGGGACGCAACATCCGTTAACGTCTCGATTTGGTCCGTCCACAAGATATCCAGACAAGAACAGCAGAGAAGCAACGAGTCGCTTTCCATCCATCCTTTCGTACATTCGAGCCAGGGCAACTCGTCTATTGTCTCTCGGGCAATCCAAGAATGGATAAGTGAATCCGAGGATCAGTGGTAACTCGTTTGGGTGATCTTCGCCACTCCATCGATTGCGACCTCATAAAACGCCACGTAGACCAGATACAACCAGCACGAGACGACAACAGGAGAAAGGACAAAAAATCGAGCATGGTAAGTCTGTACTTTTTCATGTTTTATACAAAATTTTTCATTTCATTTCATTTCATTTTATTTGTCAAATTGTTTGCCACAAGGGCTATACAATTACTGAGGTCTTACAATCTAATAACATAAAGCTAAACACGAAGGGAACAAAGACGTGGAAGAAACAGAAAAAAAAAAACTATACAAAGGACTGAAAGAGGGGAGGGTAAAACAAGACATTAAGGATTGGAAGACAAAAGACGGGAGCGGAAACTGTTTATAGTTATGTTGTGGTCGAACAGATCGCCCACCGAATTGAAGTCTGAGAGCGCACGTATCCACGGGTCGCTCAAAGAAAACCGCGTACGACGTAGGGGGATAAGGAGAGGAGGGCGAACGCGCAAGCGGTAGGAAGGGATGTAGTACGGGATAGCCGCCTGTAGGATAGGGGAGTCGATATTCGACAGGAGAATATTGGCGATAAACAACTCACGGGCATGACTGTGGCGAACCTTGAGGCTCTCCAAGCCCAGCAGCCGACACCTCAATGGATAGGAAGGCAAGGTCGCGCGAGGGTTGCCCAGGAAGCGCTTGGTGGCAAGACGCGTGAATTTCCGTTGCACCCTCTCCAACCTGTCCAACGCGGTGGCACCCACAGGCGACCAAACGACCGCGGCGTAGTCCAGAATAGGACGCACCCAGCAGCAGTACAGAGCCTTCAAGCACAGCGGATCCTGAACCTCAGACGCCATACGAAATATGAGGCCCAGCACCTTGCTGGCTCGCTCGATGACCGAGTTGAGTTGAGGCTCGAAAGACAGCTTGTCATCGAGCCACACCCCAAGGTCTTTAACAAGAGAGACTCGTGGGAGTGTGGAGCCACAGAGCTCGTAATGATGATTCCTGACTGGGGAGCGACCGAAAGAGATGACGCAGCACTTGTCGACACAAAGAATGAGACCGTTGGCAGTGCACCACCCAGCAAACGCATCAGCAAAGTGTTGAAGGGAGTGACAGTCATGGGACGAAGACACGGGAAGGAAGAACTTGACATCATCGGCATACAGCAGACACCCATCTGGAGGGAGAGAGCTGATGCAGTCCGAGATGAAAAGGGAAAACAATAAGGGACTTAGGACACTACCCTGAGGAACTCCCGACTTGCCGATGAATGGATCAGAGAGAACCCCCTCAACCCTTGCTCTGTAAGTGCGGCCTTCAATGAAGGAACGGAACCAGAGGAGAAGAGGCCCACCGAAACCAATACGCTCGAGCTTAGCCAGGAGCAGCCTATGGGACAAGCAGTCGAAGGCAGCCTTAAAGTCGGTGTAGATGGCATCGACCTGCCTACCAGCAATGAGGTTAGGGAACAGGACGAGCATCAACGACATCAAGTTCGACAGGGTGGACCGTCTCGGCATAAAGCCGTGTTGGGAAGATGGGATAAGCGGAGAGACGACGGGAAGAATAGCGGAATGGATGACAGATTCGAGGACTTTGGACGGTGCTTTAGGATTAATTTATTAATTGAAACTATGTTTTATTTCCAGAACTACGCATAATACCATATGTAAACACAAGTTACGTGCAAGTGGAAAATATTTCAATAAAAGTAATAATGAAAAACTAAAACATCAATTTCTGTCCCATTGTATGATGACGTATCCCAATATGCAAACAAATAATGAACCATAATATACCGTGCTTCACACCAATACATGCACAAAACAAATCTTAGTTAAGCGGGCTACACAGGGTCCTTGTGAAGCGCCTGTGAAGCCCGCTTAACGAAGATTTTGATCGATGGGCTGCTTCAGAACGCTCATCGTTCATATTCAAAACAAGTGTTTTATGATTTTTTTTTTCAATAACGGCAAGTGCAATGAATAAGTAGAAAACGCCCAAATTATGGAAGATGGATAGATTATAGAGTTCAACTTATGTAGAAATTTATATAGCCTAAAGTAGCCTAAAGTGGCCAACTTTGTTGCAGGTAAGCTCTGATATGGTTATGGTTCTGAAATAATAGACAACTCTTTAATTTTCTGATACGTATTTTTAATGTTTTAAATGTCCTAGAGATAGATTAATCATCATCATCATCATACTAATGTGTCTGAGTGCCAATACCATTTCACGTCAAGTGGAGGATATCAGCGAAAACATCGCAGATCAATTTAAAAGACGTGCAACCAACTTTCGATACTTTTCAATTGCAATGGACGAATCGTTGCACATTTCTTCATCATCGCAGCTTCTTGTGTTTATAAAAGGATTGGATGAAAACATAAATGTAATACAAGAATTGGCCACATTGCATAGCATGCATGAACGGTATCACCGGATACCGGATAAGATATTTTCACCCAACTTATTAATCCGATTAATGAATCAAATTACAGGGTTTTTGATATGATAGAACAACCTACGAGATGTTAGGTTGATGATCAACCTGCTGAATATCTATCGCTTTGGGAATTTATAAACTGTAGCATAAGTCATAAAAGATTATCGGTTAAGAAACTTTAACAAAAAACGTTTATAAAACATTACCACGGTCGTTAGTAGTTGTAGTTAAGTTCGATTTGAATATGACTTCGTTTAATATACGTAATCTTTGCATTTTTTGAAAATTACTCGATCTTAACATACCATTCATTTTCTTACTTCTTTAGTATGCTTGTTTAAACTGATGCTCTAGAATTGTCACCACGCAACATGATATCGTGGGAAAGGCAGCCAACGAGAGCAACTTCGAGATGTAAAGTTGTTTCGTTGAGCAGTGACAGCGGATAGCAACATAAGTTTGATACAATGAGTAGACACTTTTAGAGTTCATAACTCCATTGTTCTAAAGTTATGAATGCTTATCGGAATAGAAAAAGTTACAACAAAACTAAGATTTTTTTGCTATCGTGATTGCCGAAATATACATATTAAAGCTATGATAAAATCAAATATTTACTTCTTCTTCCAACTGCTAAACTACAAACGTCACATTCGTTTAACTAAAGAGAAATGTTAATAAATTTTACCTTTCGAAAAACTGCTCTCGTGCGATGACTTTCCTTGAGACATTCAATCAATAACTGCAAAACGCGAATCCGCATCAACACAGTAGTGGAATGTAGTTCGGATAGTGAGTTAATTGATTTCAAAAGATGTAACATATCATCTTCGCCTCCGACAGTTAATACAAGCTCCTTAACCATTCCTAGAATTATTCAAATATGTATATATATAAATTTTAGATATTATGTAGAAGGTATTATATATATATATATATAATATGAATACATACGCATAACAGCAGGACAGTTATATTTGTATTTCAATATGTCGTATATACACTTGTTGCCTCCACTATTTTTGAACATAGACGTATTATTAGAATTCCCATTCAGTAACTGCACTAGAACTTCTATTACTAGCGTTCCTAATATTTCTTGTTCATCCGTTAAAACCGGTAGTTCTGTCGTTTCTAAAAATATAAAATGAAAGAGAATTACAAATTTAACATATCGAAATACAGATAATCGATTACAGATTACCAAACAATACAGAATACCCCTAAAGTTTTAATGATGCAAAATTCATATGATCAACTATGATCGATATTTTCGCCTTCTCTTGAAAAAGATTCTTTGATTCCTGTAAAGGAGTATGAAAATCTTGTTTCTATCATAAACAAGTGCGCCCTTGAAGCCAAAAAAAGGGGCACACACCAAGCAAGAAAATTTAAAAGACCTCCCATTCCTTGGTGGGACAAGGACTGCAAAGCGGCTTTTAAGACGAATCGGAAGACACAACTCATTTCGGCCTATATTTTTGTTGCCGTGTCTTTGGAAACTACTTGAAAGGATGATTCTTCTCCGTTCAGATGAATGGTCGGAATCTAACAACTTTCTCTCAGATACCCAGTTTGGTTTCCGTAAAGCTAAGGGTACTAATGATTGTTTAGCGCTTCTGGTAACAGAAATTGAACTTGCTCGTGCTCTCAAGCAAAAGATGGGGACTATTTTTCTAGATATACACAGGGCGTTTGATTCAGTTTTCCCACACAAACTGAGCCAAAATTGCAAACTGCTGGGCTGGGACCCAAATTGCATATTTTCTTATTTAATTTTTTGACGGAAAAAGTTATGATTTTTAACAATATTCACTTTCTATTCAAAAGAACCAACTACCATCGACTTACACAAGGACCCTGTTATCCCTATATTATTTTTATGTAAGTGAATTAGACTATTCATTTAGAGGGTACTGGCTTCGGTGTTTTCAGTGAGACAACCGAAGCATTCTTCAAATTGAGGCAGCCATGTTCCGTATTCACGACTGAGCTTGCGGCAATTTCTTACACATTATTGTCAAATCATTATTGTTAATTAACATTTACATTCGTTTAATTTGTAAGGCAATATTTCAAAAACTCATTCTGACCATACTGCTAGCACACTGATGCTCTGAGCAGTTGAAGCTGAAAACACTACGCTGCAAAAGTATGTCGTGTAGATCGTCGGTTAAAATCCATCACTGAAGACCGGTATATTTTCGAATCAGTACCAATTGCGAGGGAGGTAAGCAAACAAGAGTACACATGACCACCGGGAGCGCAACTGCCTTGGGTGAACGATCGCACTGATTATTATTTCGCCACAACAATGATCCATTACCAATCTTTTACGAAAACCCTATCATTGTTCTACTTCGCGTATTTCATAAGATCTCAATTGCAAACCAAACCAATCTAGATTCGCATCTAGATTCGCATGCAGATTGCATGCTGTTGAACAACTGAACTTTACAAAAAATTAGTTTGGTATACCGATACGTACCTGTGTTTTTATGCTCGATTATTCCATGATTAGGTCCACCAGATATTCTTCGTATATCAATATTTTTTTCTAAGAAATCCTTGTATCGTCTTATGCATGTGACAAAAACTTCTAAGACTCCAATTTCTCGATAAACTTCTGCGAAATTATTGTTGTGTCTAAGAAACAGATTAGTAATATGATATTGAAAAATGTGTACTATATCCACCATTCTTTGATCATATTTAAACTTACCGTACTAAACGCAAAAATGTCCGAGTACACGAAATGCTGATTTCTAAAACCTGATTTGTTTTTAAAAGCAATGATAAAGCTATAAGCTCCTTACGGGGTATAAAGTTTAGATGAAGCACTATAAATTCGATCAATTCGAAAAATTGCTGTTGTACCGCTCTAGGTTTATAGTGAATTTTTTCCGCAAATAAACATAACGTGCCTTGAGACTCAAGTATAAAATAATTCTCATCGTCACTTCTATATATATTGTTAATCGCATCAAGTATCATACAACACACAACAGGGCTTTCGGAACGTAAAAATACTGTTTGTAGAACTAAAAAAGCATTGATATTGCGTAAACAGGCAACATTAGTAGTTCTTTGTTGAACACGAAATTCTTGCATTTGAAATTGGGCTTTAGTTATTTCAATTACGTTCAATGATGGCAATTGAGCATAACCACAATAACACAACGAAACGATCATCTGGATTAACTTCAGAAACATATTTTCATTCGTAAATTCAGCATTTCTTTCGTTGTGAGGGATGTCTTGGTTCATTCTGAAAAAAAAAAATAATTATAATAAACCGAAAAAAATCACAACTCAACTCTCATTACTTGACAAGGCAATCAATAAGAAACAGGTATCCTTGGCATTCTCTAAAATCGTCCATCAACTTCTGTGAGAAATGCGACGACTTCTGTAGAAAGTCGCAAATAGATAATAGCATTTCTATTACATCGAATGGTTTAGTAGATATAATTCGTTGCATATTGTCAACACAGAGCGCCATACATCCTTTCACTGAAAATTATAGAATAAACATGAACGAACTTGAATTATTTAAACAAAACAAAACACAATGTCAAAATCTTACCATGCACATAATCAATGATAATGTGGGATAACCCATGCTTTGCTAAAATACTTAGAACATCACCAGCTAACGAACGCCACGTAAGATTACAGGTTCCATTCTGTGCAGTCACAGTAGAAAAGAGCAAACTTAAATCATCGGCTCGTATAAGCTCTTCTGCTGCCAATGGGTGCGAGGAAAGTTTCAGCAATATCTAGAAAACGAATAAATAACGTCACATTAGTAATTGGCTGTTCATTTTAAAGGTCTAGATTGTGTATTCATATGTTCAAGGCAACTTAGCAAAATAGCTAAATGTAAAACCACAAAGAGTTCGATTCAAGGTTTGATTCTGGACAGAAAACGGTAAAGCGAGTTAGCAACTGCGACAATTGCTGACCATCGCTGTATCGGCAATACACGAGTTAACAACGGCGACAATTACCGACCGTCGCTGAATCGTCAATACACGGGTTAACGTTTGGAGTTAACCAAGTTTCCAGCAGTCTCGGATCAGCACATCGGCGTTGGTTGGACATTTATGCAAAATTAATAAAGTAGTTCGTATCTGGCAATCGACGGTCTCACACCCTTTTCTTAAAGAAAGAAATCTAACTAGCGTAAACATTTGGTAAAAACGTAAACAGGAAACAACCAGACACATTTCACAATCGATCGAACCTTGAACGGTCGGTGCACCATAGGTGACACAGTTTAGGCAAATATAGCCAATCACTCAGTAATAAATTGCCGCACATACCAATAATTTATTGGGGACAGCGAGAAGCGAACCGCAACTGGATACAATGGAATAATTGCGCTAGAAAGCTAGTTACACATCAATTTGTTTCGACTAGGAACCAAACTAATGATTAACCAATAGTTGAAATATGAACCCATAAATCGGACGAAACCAATAAACACAACACTAGAAAACAAATAGTAAACATCTTGACTATAAAACAATAAGCGAACGAACTTTTGTAAGTAACAAAAGGTAACTATAAGAAATGGTGCACAATCGAATAAAATCGGTGTGACAAAGATTCGGAAGATCAATCGATCAGACGGTTCTCGATCGAGTGTCGGGATTAGAGTTTAATCTATCATAACCATTCGCCTAGTTTCATTTCAAGAGCATTGAAGGTCCCCCTACCCTAGGTAAGGACTCAATGTCTCTAACGTTACTGTAAGGTGGAATTTCTTGTAAAATGCCCAACGATTGCATGGACAATCCTGTTGTACCAACGAAGCTGTGTAATATCCTATTTCTACTGATCGCGGTAATTTTTTTTTAATGTTATTATTGCTGTTTAAATATTATTATTGTTGTTATTATTAAGTGACTATTTAACACTTTCGCATTTTTTCGCTTCATTATGGTTACGTCTACCACTTTTTGTTCTGTTAAGCCCTCTTGGAGTTCTTCTTCCGTAAGATGAACGAACGCGTCACATCTTATTATTCCTTTTGTGGAGTTCAAAGATTCGTGTTCGTATGTTTTTACATTACTTTTGTTTTCTCCGTGGTTTAGGTTGATGTTCCCTAGTTTTTTTGCCTCCGTAGGGTTTCTCACTTTAGAAAACTTAGAATTCGGTCATCTCGCAGGAGCGTTGTTTGCATCGGTTTCCTTTCGATCGCCATTTCTGATGCTTTTGCGAATAGGAATGGATTGTACGTGGCTAAGGTGTTTCCTATTGTGGTGCATTCTACTATAACAAACACTTCTTCTGGTTCCTATGTATCACTCAAATCCAGCCTATTTTTCCTCCTTTTTTAATTTGGTCTCCTATCTTCCTCTAAGAACTCATAGTAGGAGCCGAAACTCCTACCACCCCAGGGGTCATCGACCCCCATCTTTTTTCACCCTTTGTTAGTTTTTTTTTTTTAATCTGCTAACCTGCTGCTCACTTTTATTTGTTTCAACGTACTTATTTCCGGTGGCTTTGTGTAAAAAACGTTTCTTTTTAATACTAACGGTTTTAATGTATTCACAATGACGGTTGGCTGTGGAATGCCGTGCCGTGCAATCATTACGAACGCAAACAAAGATCTGTCACACTCCTTTTCGCTCTACCACGTACTTTCACTTCTGTGCGCAAAACCATCCGACCATTCACATATGCAGAATAGAGCATCCACACGATCTTCTCCTACAAGACAATCAGTTCGGAAGAGGTGCCGAAAATGCCATACAGTAGCAGGTTAAGCACACCGGCAAAAAGAGTAGAATAGTAGTGTATGCAGTGTAGAAGATAGATAGGAAAGCAGAGCAGATCTAAATAGACATAGAAAGTGAACATGTATGTGGTAGCTTTTTTTGTTCTCTCTCCCAGCGTTAGGGATGCACAAAATTTCGCTCTACCAACACCATCATAAACGAGATCAGTTTTAGAAATGAATGGGATGAAAAAAATTAATTTGGGTGGTTGAAACGGGGTTGCAAACAGACATTGATTTTGCTCCCTTGGGCAATTCGATGCCAAATCTCACCTTGAAGGCGGTGGTTGTAAAATCCACCACGTACAACTTGTTCTTCCTAACGTACAGATTCATTCCTTCGAATGGACGTACCGATGGAGGTGAATGCCAATGCATTGTAGTATCGGCGATTATTCTAAAGAAATTCAGGCACATCAAACAATCGGCATAATTCTGCTGGCAGCTCTGTAAACGGTCGAAACGCACTGTTGCAACAGACAGTGAGTGGCTCTCCGAGCCAATTTAGAGCTGAAACGGAAGCTGTAAGCTTCTGGTGACGGCAGCGTATGAATTGTAGAGTGGTTATACGCTTCATAGTTATCAAGTGCTGCTTTCAGTAGTTCGGTCATACTATCAGTAGTCATATGGTTACTGTGCCCACTATGAATGACAATAGCAGGATAACCCGATGCACTGTCAAGCGCATCCGTTCTACGTACAACGGCAACAGCAGTGGACTCCAGCCATCAGCATTAATGACTTCTTCGACAACCAATAGTAGCAGAATCCATTCAGCTAAGTCTTATTCTACGTACACGTACTGAAATGAAATAGATTTCTGTCCTCTGCTAAAAATCGATGCATAGCAGCTAACAGTTCCTTTGGTGTAAGCCCTTTTGCTTTTACCGGTCGATACTTTATCTCAATCTCATTGTACCGCATCTCCTAAAACTTAATACCTCTTTCGGATCTTTTCGTTTACTTGACATGTTTTTAATTTAAAATCAATTCGTTTTGGTCGCAGTATTTGAACAAATATCATAGGAAACATTTTTCTTTTCATCGCCAGCAGCCTTAGCAAAAATATGGCACCGGGTTTAGACGGAATTCGCAGTGCGGCGGTGAAGACGACGATTAGAGAATTCGCAGAAGTGTTTCAGCGTCAGGACTGTCTCGACCGAGCCATATTTCCAGTCCAACGAAAGAGTCAGCGTCTGCTTCTCCTTCCGAAACAGGGCAAACCTCCCAGGGAGAGAAGCTAGTATCGGTTGCTGTGCATGCTAGTATACTAGTATACAGTGGAGGATCAATCTCCTTGGAGGCCCAGGGCGGAAATATAGTTGGGGCCTCTAATTTTAAAAACGATACAGGAGGGAAGGGGAACATTGCGGGGACTTGAAATGAGACAAGGCAAAAAGCGCAGTAAGAAGGGGCCTACTCCGCCTACCGTTTGATCCGCCGCTGGGCCGCCCCTAATCATCTTCTTCAAATGGTCCGCCAGGGCCATCACCATCTTCGAATACAATATCGGAACCTGCTATATCACCACCAACTCCAGTTACCACTGTATCTGAACTCTTCTAAATGGAGCTACAATCATACGTGCGCCAATTTCGAGAAGCAGCACGTGGTGGAATTTACAACTACAGCATCCAAGGAACACTTTGCAATCGAATTGGTTCGCTCGCTGTGCTTCCGGGATATTCGCCATGCAACACTCAGTTATACTTCTTCGATCTTAACTTAACTTAACTAAACACTCAAGCACCAGCATTTGGTGGTGAACTTAATCGCTATTGTTTATCCTGCAGCGGGTATTTATCATACGCAATCTCCTAACTCGGATGTTCAGTCATACGTATGTCTGTTCGCGATGAACTGCGCCTTTGCCTCCTTTCACGTAAACCAGGTATTGACCAGTTCCGGAACAACACACCGACTGCAGGTGAGATGGGTCATGTGTGTTTGTGACGATATCACCGGTAGCACGGAATATACACGGGAGATTGTGCTGCAACATCGTTCTACAGGATCCTTAAGGTCAGTGTATGAGACCAACCAGATGATGCGTCCACTACAGTACCCGATCCTGTTTCCACGGGGTGAAGCCGGTTGGACTCATGTTATGTTTAAGATACGTCGCCGAGGAAGACAGCCGAGACCATCGAGCTCGGGGACAAACACAGATAGTGGTGCCGTCATCAATGAGAATGATCCCCAGATGGAGCCGAATGCAGAGGAAAATGGCAGGATGGCGGAAGATGGCGCGCAACTTCTTATGCAAATCCGTGCCAATTCCATGCCTTTCAGCCGTCGATTAGCCGTCGATTGGCCGTCGATTAGCCGTCATCTCCCCCCCTCGTGTCACCTCCCCCTCGTGTAACCTACCCCTCGTGTCACCACCCAACGTGACCCAACCCCCCACGTGACACCTCCCACCACCCATGTGTCACCACTTACCTCCCATGGGACACCACTTACCTCCCATGGGACACCACTTACCTCCCACAAGTCACTACCCACCATCCACGGGTCTCCACTCACCTCCCACGAGCCACCACAACCAATCATCCACCATGTTGTGCGCCATCTTTTCCGCCATTTTGTCCGCCATCTTGGCCGCCATCTTGTCCGCCATCTTGTCCGCCATCTTGTCCGCCATCTTGTCCGCCATCTTGGCCGCCATCTTGTCCGCCATCTTGGCCGCCATCTTGTCCGCCATCTTGTCCGCCATCTTGTCCACCATCTTGTCCGCCATCTTGTCCGCCATCTTGTGTCCGCCATATTGTACGCCATCTTGTGTCCGCCATCTGGTGTCCGCCATCTTGTGTCCGCCATCTTGTGTCCGCCATCTTGGCCGCCATCGTGGCCGCCATCTTGTCCGCCATCTTGTCCGCCATCTTGTGTCCGCCATCTTATCCGCCATCTTGTCTGCCATCTTGTCCGCCATCTTGTCCGCTATCTTGTCCGCCATCTTGGCCGCCATCTTGTGTCCGCCATCTTGGCCGCCATCTTGGCCGCCATCATGGCCGCCATCTTGGACGCCATATTGTGTCCGCCATCTTGCCCACGATCTTGTCCGCCATCTTGTGTCCGCCATCTTGTCCGCCATCTTGGTCGCCATCTTGTCCGCCATCTTGTGTCCGCCATCTTGTCCGCCATCTTGTCCGCCATCTTGTTCGCCATCTTGTCCGCCATCTTGGCCGCCATCTTGTCCGCCATCTTGTCCGCCATCTTGTCCGCCATCTTGGCCGCCATCTTGTCCGCCATCTTGGCCGCCATCTTGTGTCCGCCATCTTGGCCGCCATCTTGTCCGCCATCTTGTCCGCCATCTTGTATCCGCCATATTGTACGCCATCTTGTGTCCGCCATCTTGTCCGCCATCTTGTGTCCGCCATCTTGTCCGCCATCTTGTCCGCCATCTTGTGTCCGCCATCTTGGCCGCCATCGTGGCCGCCATCTTGTCCGCCATCTTGTGTCCGCCATCTTGTCTGCCATCTTGTCCGCCATCTTGTGTCCGCCATCTTGTCCGCCATCTTGTCCGCCATCTTGTCCGCCATCTTGTGTCCGCCATCTTGTCCGCCATCTTGTCCGCCATCTTGTGTCCGCCTTCTTGTCCGCCATCGTGTCCGCCATCTTGGCCGCCATCTTGTCCGCCATCTTGTCCGCCATCTTGGCCGCCATCTTGTCCGCAATCTTGTCCGCCATCTTGTCCGCCATCTTGTGTCCGCCATCTTGTCCGCCATCTTGTCCGCCATCTTGTGTCCGCCATCTTGTGTCCGCCATCTTGTCCGCCATCTTGTGTCCGCCATCTTGTCCGCCATCTTGTCCGCCATCTTGTGTCCGCCATCTTGGCCGCCATCTTGTCCGCCATCTTGTCCGCCATCTTGGCCGCCATCATTTGGTGTGGTTGTGGGAAGGGGGGGGGGGGATGGAAGATGTCACCTCTTGAAGTACATGCTCTCCTGGTATCGGAAATCTGAAAACAGCTGGTTTGTATGAAAAGTTAGTGTATAAACATTGCATACCTTACGGCGGAAAATTGGTTGCAAAGTTAGTGTATACATGTTGCATACCTTACGGCGTAGTACCAGGAGCTACCTCTTCCGTGGATGTTCTCCTGGTGCTATACTTTTCGGCGGTTTTCGAGCAAAATTGCTGCAAAATTTGACTCGACCAACGGGAAAGTTAGTGTTTAAATATTGCATACCTTTCGGCGGTTTTCGACCAAAATGGCTGTACAAGGTGCTAGCTCTTCCGTGGATGCTTTCCTGGTATCGGAAATCGGAAAACAGCTGGTTTTGTATGGAATTTTGTACCAATCGACGGAAAGTCTTCCTTTTTCGCGATCGTTCTCACGTGTTTGATAGTATGCAATAGCAATTGTGATGGGCAAATTTGTCCCAAGCTGCAGATGTCACCTCTGGAAAAACATGCTCTTCTGGTATCGGAAATTTGAAAACAATTGTGTGCGCGGCAACGGTATGGTGGTTTTCACAGTTGCCCAGTTTATTTGGTCATTGGACAAATTTGTCAACTCTCGTGGCCCTGCACATATTAATGTGAATTTCGATCGTTCGCTTGATTTTCGCGTATTAAGTTTGATGCTCCAATTTTAGGTCGGTTGTCCGTGCGTCAAAAAATCCAAGAATTTCTGGGCCGATCTCTTCGCTCATTGTGAAGACACTTGCGATCATTTCGTCACATTTACATCAGTATGAAACACACTATGTGCTCCTCAGGCACAATTTGATAGTCAGTAGCAAATTATAGGTTTACAACACCACAAAGCACTCACTGATTTTTCTCAAACAAACTGAGTTTTCAATGCAAAAAACGAGACCGCTTTCAGCACGCACGACAATGTTTGAGCAAGACTATTATGATAGGTTCTTCACTGAACACATCGTTTTTATATCAATGCATACTTGAAGTATCTTTTTTTGTGTTATTTTTTTAATTCAGATCAACGATTTCGCGGTGATGATCTTAAACCGTATGGATTTATAATTGGAAATAATAGAACAATTTCAGTCTAACAACGATGCAAATGTTACCGAGATTACAACAATGTAGTTTGAACAGTATTCTACAAGGGGATATGATGAAGTGTTTGGACAGTTTGGGTTGGGTGAACATAAGCTGGACCTACAATCCAGCTTCGATTAACTAATAATCAAGAAAGACAGAAATGGTATTCCAAGAACCATGAGGTATGAAATATCGAACGGAAAAGAAAGTTCTAATGATTGCAATATGATTTTATTCATATACTATGACAATGCTAGCTATTTCGTAGTACATTGACAGATTGTGTCGGTTATAACATCATTACCGGCTTGCAAACTTGCAGAAATTGAGACAATCGAAATACTAAACACAACACTCCACCACAATACTGTTTCGAAACACGTAGGCTGGACATTTTCACGGTTCAATCGGGGAGAGAAAACAATACCACACCACGAGTATCGCAATGGCAATAGCTTGCGAATATTGCGGAAGTGAAAATAAACATGGTTTCTATTCTAGCATCTACCGGTAGGATCATTTACGAACAGATGACAAAACCTCGTTCAAGAAATAGAATACATGAATAGGTTGAAGTAAACGGGTATATAAGGGTTCACGGGGCGGCCAGATGGTGTATTGGTAGCGCAGTCGGTCTGTACAAGATAGGACCACGGAAAAATTTCATTAGGACCACCAAACCTCCGTACGCAGGTCTGACTATCCTTACGGGTAAATAAAGTGAAAATAAAAATAGAAATGGTAGGCTTAAACATCCTGAAGATGTCGTGCCGATAAAGAAGAAGGAGTTTGAATACACTGCATACTTCTCTTGCGTAGCCGTGTAACCGGGCCGATATAGCTAATCAAATAAAAAAAAATTATCTAACCAAGGATAACCAATTTTCTACCTTTTTAATTAGATTTTATGCTATAAATTAACTCTGCTGCTAAATTTCCAAAAATCGGCACAAGTTGTTTGGGGCCCCCAACACGGCGAGGCCCTAGGCGACCGCCTACTCCGCCTACCGTTTGATCCGCCGCTGCTAGTATACTAGTAAACTATGCTTTATACTAAACGAACCAACTCCGACTGGCAGCAAGAGTGGGACACCGATGCTATGGGTAGCCCGACATTAGCGCTTGGTAGTCTAGAACGCACGAATACGAGAGATTCCATCTGTCCCAGGTACTCTCAGGACAGGAATTTTTCCGGGAGTATGTGTGTATCAAAAGAATTCACGTCGTCCCTGGACTGTCACTGGTACGTCAGCGCCATAGAGGATGCCGAACACGTCACCTTCGAGTGTCCTAGATTCGCCGGCGTTTGAAAGCAGCTGCTCTTGAGCTGCAGGTGAGTCGAATGTAGAAGGCTGCAATACGTTTCGCGACGGACCTCCAGCCGGACTGGGATGAAGAAAGAGCAAATAAAGCAGCGGATGACATCGCGGGCCACGACGCTGAGCTAGCAGAATTGGCAATGCATTGCGATCCGGTAGCCGCGACCCGGAACAAAAGAAGAAACGCAGTCAGGCGTGAGCGGGTTGTTGCCCACCTTCGTGAGGAGCGGAAGGACGCCAGACCTCTATCACCCCCAGCATAGAAAACGATGGAGGCACATCGTGCGTCTCATCGTGTTACCGAGGCGTCAGCAATGGAAAAACTACCCTATCGTCCGACAACATACATACGCTATTGTGCCAAATAAAATACTGCTCCTAATCTCGACCGATACTTTCGATGATACTTCCGACTACGAGATGTTGACTCTAGGTCACTAACTAACATGGAAGGCTTTGACGGTCTTACCAGATGCTTAATCATCTAAAACAATGGCAGTATGTCCATCAACTGCACCAACAAATGTGGAAAAAGCGTTCTAATGAATATTTAACCACAATGCAACCGCACACAAGGTGGTTGAAACCTGCCGTAAAACTTAAAAGAAGGTAAGATAGCAATTCTACAAGAAGACAACATAAAACCAATGCATTGGCCAATCACCAGGATCGTTCAACTTCATCCAGGATCCGACGGAACAACACGTGTACTTACAGTTCAAACACGAATGGGAAGTTACAAGCGGCATGTCGCTAAGATCTGCTTCGTTCTGAAGGAATTCGTTCAGAGCTAGTCTGAAGGGGTCAGTATATTTGTTACATGAAAGACGTAACGAAGTTTTAAAATATTTTCTGACGCCGCATATGCCGATCGAAATGTTTTATCAAACTCTGCTAGCTTATATTGCACAATCCACAAAAATAAAACAAAACGCATTTAAACCCACACAAAACAACTGAGCTAATCAATGAAAAACTAACAAATAAGAACAACAAACAGCACTTACCTGAGAAAAGGCTCTTAATGAATTCATTTGCCTATTTTTATTTACTTCCAAGGATATCTCATTTAAAGAGCACGTTTCTTTTTCTTCCGGAAGGTCCAAAAACAGATATATGCATCGCACTAACGTGGATGGCAGCGAAGCGTTTATCATTATCTGAAATCAAAAACAAAACGAACAATTTCCTTAGTTGCATGACCATTTAACAAATAATTTAAAAAAATTTATATTGTTATAGCGAATTACATAAAGGATAGCGGACACTGCAATTCGTAGAAAGGCGAATGGAGGGTTAAGAATATAACATAACAGCTAAACAAGGCCAGGTTTAAAAAACATTCAGAAATTACATCACTCCCCTTTTCATATCAAGATTCACGCCGACATAAAATCATTCTCCTCGCAGATAAGAAATAATAGTTAAATGGTATAACAACAAAACATCAAATCGATAGTCCGAAATATGGAATTTTCTATTTCGGAAAAAAAATATGGAAAATTTCCGAAATATAGAAAATTTATGGACTCATGGAATTTTCTTTAAAATATTCTTCTCAGGTCAGATCAGCGAAACAATATCAGAGCTAAGGTGACCTGTTGTCGAAATAAGTATGGAGATGTAGTCGGTTACCAGCCAGACATCTTGTAACTAGCAATGTCTATATTTCCCATTATTTTTTCTTTTAGGTGAAGCAGCAGAGCCGACAAACACATGTGGCAGCCGTCGAAGCAGCAGCAGAAGCAGTGAAAGAAAACATCGGAGCAGCGACAGTAGCAGCAGAGGATCGACTGCAAGGATGCACAGCACCCACACCCCTGCTGTTGCGGAGGTTTTTCGATAACCGTCACTTTTTATTTGGCCCGTTTCTACTCTCAGAAGCTTGTAGACGGACGGATTTGCGGACGGTTCTGAAACTACATTACCAATTAACCATTTGTTCTAATCCTAGAACCGTCCACTTACTTTCGTCTCCTTTCTGTGTTTCCCTGTTCACTGGTCACTTTCTACGTTGAATATTCTTCACTGCTACTTTTGTACTGACCCTACACGCTTCCTAGCTGCCTACTCGCGTGCCAATTGCGCGCCGTTTATCGTCGGGTCCTGCCGAAGCGCGCCGTTACTTTACCGACAGGGGTGTCGAACGCTTTCGTCGCAACATACTCCCTCCCGTGAACTCACCCCATCTATTTATGAAACTTTCGGCGGGTTGAGTTCACTGTCCTCCAAGACGTCCAAAACAGCGAGCCTGGTCGCTGATCGTCGTTGCAATCCGTTCGACGTGCGTATCAGCGCTTCTCTGACGCGCCCGTCTTTCCCTGGCAGGACTTTCTCCACTCTTCCTCTAGTCCACTGATCTCTCGTCGTGTTTCCCACTACCAAGACGAGCTCTCCTACCTTCAAGTCTCTAACCTCTTCAAACCATTTACTTCGTTTTGTTATGACCGGTATGTACTCTTTCAACCATCTTTGCCAAAACTGATCTGTCACGTATTGTGCTAGCTTCCAACTATTCCTTAGGGTTGCTCCTTTTTCTACCTGTCGCGTTAAGCTTTGCTTTGCGCCGCTTGAGTTACCTAGTAGGAAGTGGTTGGGTGTTAGGGATTCCTGATCTGGTGATTCTAATGGGATATATGTTAGTGGTCTAGAGTTTATCATCGCTTCTGCCTGTAACAATATCGTCTCTAATGTCTCATCGTCCGGTTTGCGAGGCGTATCTATAAGGGTACCGATCGCGGTTTTTACCGATCTCACTAGTCTCTCCCATGCTCCTCCCATGTGTGGCGTCGCTGGAGGTATGAAATTCCAACTCGTAGATGAACTTGTGAACGCAACTGCAAGTGCATCCTCTATCTCCGTCATCAGTTCTTTACTCGCTCCTTGGAAACAGGTCGCATTGTCGGTCCAGAACTCCTGCGGCGTTCCTCTACGAGCGATGAAACGTTTTACAGCCATTACGCAGGACACGGTGCTTAGTGAGTGTACCACTTCCAAATGTACGGCCCTCAATGTTAGGCACGTGAAAAGGGCTATCCATCGCTTCGCATTGGCTCGTCCTACCTTTACCAATACTGGTCCGAAATAGTCCAACCCAGTGTATGTGAATGGCCTAGTAAAAGCGGCAAGGCGCATTTTTGGTAACGGTGCCATCGGGGGTGGTCGTGGGACGGCCTTCATCACTTTGCAGTAAGCGCATGCTTTAGCCACCCTTCCTACCACTGCTCGGAGGTTGGGTATATCGAAGCGTTGTCGTATCTCGTTCACTACTGTTTCCCCATTTGCGTGCCGATACTTCTGATGGTACCAACCTACAATAAGGAGTGTGACATGGTTATGCTTGGGGAGTAGGGTGGGATACTTAGCTTCGAATTTTGTATGTATTGAGGCACCGACTCGTCCTCGCATCCGTAAGATCCCATCTCGGTCCATGAAAGGCCATTTTTTGTAGATTGGACTAGCCTTTGAGACGACGTTGTGTCGTCCGTCTGGGTCCCCTTGCGTTTCGCTTAACACTGCCGCTTCGTCGGGAAAAGCTTCGCGCTGCGCTATTTTCCATAATACATGTTCGGCCTTCCTAAGCTCTTCTTGTTTGATCGTACCGAGTGACAACTGCTCACCGTTGGATTTGCGTTTCAGATTGTGTATATATCGGAGAACGTACGCGCTTGATCTTAGCAGTTTTCTCCAGGTGCTGAATCGTGTCGGGTCGATCGGATGCCCTACTTGACTGATATGCATGTGCATCACGCGGACGTTCTCATCTGTGTCGGAAATCGAGCGTTTTGGTGGCCACTGGTCTTCGGGTTCGTGTAGGAAAGGCGGGCCATGGAACCATGAGTTGTTCATCGTCACTTCAGGTCCGGTGTTCCACTTTGTAGCTAGATCGGCAACATTCTGCTTAGATGGTACCCATCTCCAGTCTTGTGGATCTGTTGTTGTTAAGATTTCACCCACCCGCACTGACACAAACTGCTGGTATCGCCGAGGGTTTGACGATTTTATCCACGCCAAGCAAACGCCGGCATCGCTCCACAAACACTGCCGTTTGATCTTGAACGAATGATGTTCTTTTATTATTGTCGCCATTCGACAACCGAGGACAGCAGCTTTCAGTTCGAGTTTAGGGATGGAAATCGTTTTGAGTGGGGCGACCTTGGTTTTTCCTCCTATGAGTCCTACTTGGATCACTCCCTTTGTCTCGACGCGGAAGTATGCTACAGCGGAATACGCTGTCTCACTGGCGTCGACGAACACATGCAACTGCAGAGTTTCGAGGCAGTTTGGGTGCGGTGATTTGAAGTAGCACCTCGGTACATGTATTCCATCTAAACGAGGAAATAGGTCGGTCCACTCTCGCCATCGCTTGTACAGATCCGCTGGTATTTCTTCATCCCATCCGATGCCTTTCATCCAGATCTCCTGGATGAGTATCTTCCCGTGCACTAGGAAGAAAGATACAAGTCCCATAGGGTCAAACAAACTCATGACTACCTTCAACACTTCACGCTTCGTAGGAACATGTTCCTCGCGAATTATGTGTCGGATATTCTCGTTGGTCGCGAATGAGAATACGAACACATCTTCTTCTATCTTCCATTTCATCCCCAATACCGACCCTGTGTCTTCTCCTCGTTCTATCATCAAATTCTTGGTAGTTTCTTCTGCTGGGTCTCCTACACTCTTAAGTACATCCGATGAGTTCGAAAGGAAACGTCGTAGCGTGAATCCTCCTTTCGAATGCACAAGTTTAACTTCTTTCACGACCTCTATAGCTTCTTCGACCGTCGTGAAACTCTGCAGGTAATCATCCACATAATGGTTTCTAATGATTGCTTCGGTGGCTCGTGGAAATTCTTTTGCATGCTCCATGGCGTTCTTATTCTTTACGTACTGCGCCGAGGCCGGAGAACATGCCGAACCGAATGTTGCCACGTCCATCACGTATACTTCGACGGGATCGCCTGGCTTCTTGCGGTAAACAAAGCGTTGTGATTGGCGATCAGGATCACGAATCCTGATTTGATGAAACATCTCCATTATGTCTCCGGCGACAGCTACCGGGTGTTGGCGGAAATGGCTTAGCACTTGCGGGAGCGGTGTGAGCAGATCGGGTCCCTTAAGCATTCTCGAGTTGAACGACACTCCTGCGACCTTTGCTGCTGCATCCCAGATTAGTCTAATCTTATTTGGCTTTTTCGGATTGTGTACAACTCCCAGCGGTAAATACCAAATTCTTCCAGCTTCAACACAGGACAGTTCTTCTAGGGTGGCCTTGTGCGCATAACCTTTAGCTTCGTAGTCGGCGATGGTTTCACGAACTTTCGCTTCCAAGTTTGGCATCTGTATAAATTTCCTCTCCAACGACTCCATACGCTTAACTGCCATAGGGTAGCTATCGGGAAAGTTAGGGCAGTCTGTATTCCACAGTAGACCCGTCTCGAAATGATTCCCGGGTTCTACTCTGCGCGTCGTTTCTTCTAACAATCGTTTTGAACGTTTTTCCTCTTCCGAATCAAGGATCCCACGAGGAATCGAAGTCCCGAAATCTTCCATCGTGAAGTAGTCCCGCAGCTGCTCATTTAGCGCAAAGTCACTATCCGTAGCGGGCGCTACATGAAAATTGACAATAGGTGTCTGCGCTGTACCACCTCCGTTTCCTCCATATATTGACCAACCCAGGCGGCACATAGCCGCAATCGGTTCCGTTGAACGTCCTTCACGAAGTTTTAATGGCACACCCAGTCGAATGTTATCTAGCCCGATTAAAAGTTGAGGTTGCACGCTTTCGTAGTTTTTTATGGGTAGCCCTGTTAGATGGGGAAATCGTCTTTTAAGCACTCCATAGTTCAGCGTCTGCGACGGTAGTAAGAGACTGCTAACCGTCCGCACGTTTTCTAGTCTGAATTTGGAGGTTTTATCTTCACCAGAGATTTGCAGTTGTACTCTTTCGGAGTTTGGTTCAGATCGCGTCACTTGCCCCGTCCATTGAAGCGTTAGCGGGGATTTCGATCCGTAAGCATTCAACTCTCTGGCGACCGATTCGTCGATTAGGGAGAACGACGATCCTTCATCTACGAAGGCATAAATAGTTTTAGCTCTGTCGTTATGATACAGGGTAACAGGCAATATTCTAAAGATAGGACTTACAGAGTATGCATCGTTGATGTGTGTAGCACAGACGTTTACTGCCGTTTGGGGTGTCGACGGAGAATGGAGCAGTTTATGATGCCTTAATCGACATTCATCCACCCCGCAGCCCTGCCATGATTTGCACGGCCACTTGCCGTGATTGTTTAGGCACGTTTTGCATAGTGATTTCTCTTTTACAACTCGCCACCGTTGATCTATGCCTGCTGCCTTAAACTGGTCACATTCGTATACGCGATGTCCGTTGCGCAAGCATACTGCACACACTTTCTCACGTTGCGCATTCGGTGAGCGGGAAGATGATGCTGGCCTCTCGGGATATGTGTCATACGTTGGGACGTGTGCATTTAGCGCTGCCGTACTTTTTCTCCCTTTTTCCCCGATCCGGCTTATTTCAGTCAAATCATTTGTTACGTCACACGCGCGCCTCGCCAGTTGAGAAACGTATATGCTGAACCCTTCTAAGCCATCAACTGCTCTCTCGTCCTTAAAGGCAGCCCAGTTCAGCTTCAACTCTCCGGGCAATTTTTCCTCGAGCTCTTCCAACAACGTTGGATTATTTAAATGGGTGTGTAGTTTCGCGGCTTTCATTTGATCAGTTAGCGCCTTCACCGATAACCCAAACTCTATTACGGTTCTCATTCTATCTGGCCGCGGAGGTGGAGTTTTGCGTATTTTGTTTAGTAGAGAGCGTATTAGCAAACTGGGTTTTCCATACACCATCCTTAGAGTTTCTAGCACTTCGGGCACGTTTTCTTTCAACGTAAGTTGGCCTTTAACTAGTTCGAGAGCGTTTCCCCTTAAACTTCGTTGCAGTCTAATCAGGTTTTCTGCTTGACTAAACCCGCAGGTTTTCGTCGACTCTTCAAACATGCTTATAAAGATGGGCCAATCTTCTGGGTTGCCGCTGAAATGTGGTACATCCTTGCCAAGCACTTGGCGAGCGGCAACCTGTCGTCGCGATGGTGCGTCATACACTTCCTCTTCTTGTCTCGCACCAGCCATCTCTTTCTCTCCTTTTGTAGCGCTTGATGTCGCGATGGGTTTAACACTTGAAACTGTAGAGCCGGAGCTGTAAGGAATATCCTTATTCGGCATCGATTTTGCTCCAGTCATTCCTTTGCTCCCGTTTAACCAGCACATAATCTTCTCACTGTAGCTACATTCTGAGCCCATGCGGCTAGTGCGCGATCCTTGCAGCATCAGTTCGCGCTTTTTCTCTAGCGCCTCACGGAGCACGCTTTGCTCCAGCACTCTCATTTCTTCTTCGGTTTTCAATTCTCTCTCCCGAAGGATGCTTTCCTCTTCGGCTAATTTTTTCTTCTCATCTAGCCGTCTTGCTAGTTCCGCGTTCTCGCGACGCTTCATTTCTCTCTTCTCTTCAATCTCACGCACTCGTAAGCGCCTCTCGTCTTCCACTAATTTAAGCTGCTCTTCCATGTTCACCGAGAGGCACGTCGACGCTACGCTCATTAGAGCGATTTTTGCTCCTCTCTTCGCTGTCGATGTCGTTGATCCCTTCCTTGATCTCAGCGAAGGTTTCAATCCGATCGTTGCTTCCCGATCATCCCGGAATTTTGCGGCCGTGGCTTCTTGCTTATTCTTGCATTTAGTGCATACATACCGAAATGCAGGATCGTTGAAATCTTCCGACGTCAGTCCTGTACATTCTGCATGTTCTATTTTTGTGCAAAGACAGCATTGCACCATCGTGGCTTCAGCATCTCCTGGTCGGTTGCACAGCTGACACTTCTTCGTAGCGTCCATCGCTTTCCACTGTAGAAGGTTCTTCCAGAAGAAATTTCAGAGGAAATTTCTGAGGAAATTTCAGAAGTTTGTTGCGGAGGTTTTTCGATAACCGTCACTTTTTATTTGGCCCGTTTCTACTCTCAGAAGCTTGTAGACGGACGGATTTGCGGACGGTTCTGAAACTACATTACCAATTAACCATTTGTTCTAATCCTAGAACCGTCCACTTACTTTCGTCTCCTTTCTGTGTTTCCCTGTTCACTGGTCACTTTCTACGTTGAATATTCTTCACTGCTACTTTTGTACTGACCCTACACGCTTCCTAGCTGCCTACTCGCGTGCCAATTGCGCGCCGTTTATCGTCGGGTCCTGCCGAAGCGCGCCGTTACTTTACCGACAGGGGTGTCGAACGCTTTCGTCGCAACACCTGCAAGGAGTAATACGCATCTCAGCGCATCGGCAGGGTTGGATCAGGTCGAGTAGTGGATTAGCGGTATCGCGCCAGGACGCTAATTCCTTTATTCCGGAACAAGTGGACCTGGTGAATCCCGCCCTGTTCACCGGACGAACGGTGGTTTACAAACGTTGAAACGCCCTCTTACGAGACAAAAAACCCAATTTGATGGTGGCACCAGCGGCCCTGCTAACAGATCCTAACTTACGCAGGGAGGACGTACAAATCACGTGTCGCCACTCTAAATACCTGTCGCGCTGAACGGAGCAGGGACTTTAAAGAACGTATGTAATTCCAGTACTCACATAATCATCTGGGACATGTACTCTATCCAAAACTGACGAAACCCGCACGAGATCCAAACGTAAGGGGAAACAGGTGAAAATTGCTACTGCAGCAGGCAAAAAAAACGACTTTGTGCAATTGAAAACTTGTTTGCTCTTTTCGGTTTCTGCTTTCAAATCGCTCTGTACCATTCATAGACCTTGCTGCATGTGATCAGGATTGATTGTATGTCTTAATGCGGATATTGTGCAGCGTAGCGACATCCTCCGTACGGACATATAGAGGAGCAAACGTCGACTCAGACCATTTGCTGGTTATGGTTAAGTTACGCCAGAAAGTGAGCGTAGCCAAAAAGCTACGCTATGAGCCAACCCCGAGGCCCCACACAGATCGGCTGGGGCAAGCTGATGTGGCGAGAAATTTCGCGATCGCGCTCGGGGAAGCGCTGCCGGAAGACACCACTACCGAGGCGAAATCCCTCAACGACCACTGACGTATTGTGGAGCAAACCATCAGCAGCACGGCCGAGCGAACATTTGGTCGCGTAACACGTAACCAGAGGAACCAGTGGCTTACCGATGCGCAACGAAGGAGATCTTCGCTTGGGCGAGCTTATGGAGGAGATTCGTGTGGCCCGGTATAACGACGAACGGGAGACGATCCTTGCAGGAGCTAGGATTTGCATCGGCAAGGCGCAAGAAAACCAACGTAGATCCTACAATCTGCGAGCACGACCAGAAACCGTCTATCGAGAGGGAGATTTGGTGGCTATCAAACGGACGCAGTTCGGACCAGGCAGGAAGTATGCTGCTAAATATCTTTGACCGTACAAGGTGACGGATGTTCGACCACACGGTCGGTACAATGTGATGAAAATCAACGGTTAAAGGCCACATACAACCTCGACGGCGGCTTCGCACATGAAACCGTATCGGGTGTAATGCAGAAGAGGTCCTCCGGGACGGAAGGACGTGTCGAGGAAACGCCGTATGAAGTCGGGATATTAGAATGCGTCACTAATCGTCTGAGCGACAAGAGACGCGTGAATGATCGAGATAGGCAAGTGTGTGTATGTGTGTATGAGAACGAGTGAGGGGATATATAAGCGGCGTGTGCCCCTTGGGAAGCAGGAGATCGCTAACCTCAAGCGAAGATTCAAACGCGATTGCAAAACGGGTTATACGGCTGTTATCAACTAGTATGTGGAACGAAGATATCTAAAGAATGTGTCATCCAAGACAAAAATGAGCAGCTTACGGTGCTTGTTTGTATAGTCGAACGGTGGGCAAGAGTGGCGCGATTAAAACAATCTTATTGGCTGCTAGGCTAAGACCTTCCCTTTAGCCAGTGAGTTTGGCAAGATTGGATCTAAGTGGTGCGGTTATTGCAGTGAACACTTGAAAATGAAGAAAATGGTACTAGTTGTTGTAACAAAGTGCCAACTAGAATCTAGAATCTAGAAACGTACGAAGTTGACTTCGGAGCAAGAAGAGATAAAACGAGAGCAGAACGGAGGAGCGGGTCAGTAGTTGGACAAACGTAAGAGTGGACGGAGGACACTCTTTTCAGCTGTGCTCAGCACCCCGCGCCTAGTGTACTGGAGAATAAAGGGCTTAAAAATTTTCCACAATCCACGTGTCGACTACTCTAGAATGTAAAAGAAAGAACTTTCAGAATACATTCAACATTCTGAAAAGAGTGTCCTTTTTTGCAAGGAATTTACGTTCCAGGCTTTCGTGATACTTTCTTGGTGTGTGATCATAATTGTGAAGAAGTATTAGAGCGATCTAGACGCGGAGTGATAGGGACGCTGAAGGGATTCGGGTGTACTCCGAAAAGGAAAAGGATCATTCCACGCGGCTTTCGTAATATTCTTAGTGTGCGATCAAATTCGTGAAGAAATTTCGGTTCGAACATGTTGCGGAATGATATAGACGCTTAACTAGAGTTGTGTATTCTAAAAGAAAAGGACTCATTCCACGCGACTTTCGTGATACTCTTGGTGTGCGACGAGACTCGT
Source organism: Anopheles moucheti (assembly GCF_943734755.1). NCBI lineage: Eukaryota > Metazoa > Arthropoda > Insecta > Diptera > Culicidae > Anopheles > Anopheles moucheti. Next base: position 46,195,643 of record NC_069141.1, on the reverse strand, counting down.
AAAAAAGTATTGGTGCGAACAAGTTGCGGAGTTAGAGCGACCCGGGGGCATGATGGTACCGGAGCCGGTCTTCACACGAACGGACCGGTCCAAATCCTATCCGGACCAATCCCCCGTAGCAAGGACTGACTATCCGGCTACGTGGTGAAATAAATCGATACGGCCAAGCCGTTCTAACGAAACAAAAAAAAAACAAATTGAGGAGCGAGAAAGACGCTGAACGAAATCGGTGAGCAACCTAGAATTTGGAGTGTGATTCCACGCGGTTTTCATGATATTCTCGTGAAGATTTATCAATGCGAACAAGTTTGCGAAGTTAAACTGTACCCAAAAACCATCAAACAATTTAAAGTGATTCGAAGAGTGATGCGAGAGAGGACATAATGCGAAAACCCATGTGTGAGCGAGAGAGAAGAAATGAAGCTTCCGTTGAACAAAAGGACGACGTGAAAGTCGGTTCATCGGAAAAAATGTGGCTTCAAGAGTTCAATTTCCAAAAACGTCAGCTTCAACTCAATCGGATGGAGTTGGAAATGGAAAGAAAGAAAATAGATCTCGAGAAACGTGCGCTTTGAGTTAGAGGCAAAATTTAGCGAAATTTCGCTGCGCAAAGAGGACAATATTAGCACATATGGTAGTGAACATATTCTAACGCGCACAGTTATTGACAGTGGTAGTGAACATGCTCTAACGCGCAAGGATCTTGGTAGTGGAATGGACAAAGGCAATTTCGGTAAAATCGCACGATTGAGTATGTGCAATGATGATGACAACAACGAGGAGCGTTCCAATCCCCAAGCGACAAAATTCGAATGTACGGAAGAGCCCCCGCTCGGGATTTGCCAATATTTTCGGCCAACTATTCAGCAATGGGCCGAATTCACGACGCTTACGAAAATTCATACGTTATTTGTGGCTATACGGATAGAGAAAATCGTCTTCGACTGCAAAGAGCGCTGAAGGGACCAGCGAAGCAAGCTGTAGAACATTTGCTAATGCTTCAGACGAAACCAGCGGATGTCATCGCAGTGTTGCCAAAGGAGTTTTGGTGACCTGAGCTCATCATCGATGCACAGATAGAACACATGATGCCATCTTCAAGAGCGGACAAACTCGAATCAATGACATCATTTGAGACTGCTGTGCGGAATATGATTGTGGCGATATAATCGTCCGGTATGAGTGAGTATTTTTACAATGTTACACGGTGTTGAAGGAATTAAATGCGAAGCTGCCATCGACAACACGACAACACGGCGCTGCATAAAACCTAATTACCGAAGGTAACACTTTTGGAGTTTGGTAACTGGATCGGAGACTTCGCTGATGCTTTAAGCGAAACATGCAAGAGATTCCACCGTCGCTCACATACAAGTTGCAGCAAAATGGTGTAGAACGGATGCGGAAAGAACGCGGAGTTGTGCAGTGTAATGTTCATTCTGCGCAAACTACTAGCTAGCTCTGCGCAAGCTTGTGTGCTGTGTAAGGGAACCGTTGCTAGGCCGAATAACTGTCATAAGTTTCTGGATATGAACGTAACTGCCCGATGGAAATTGGTGCGCGAAAGGAGACTGTCTAAGCAGTGTCTGACATCACTTCGGAATTGGTGTCGAATCAAGACGCCATCCGGTACAGACAATTGTCGAGCCCTTCATCATAGTCTGCTACACGAAGAAAAAGCTGATGGTGCTGCAAATGTGCCGCACTTTTCCACTCCTCTTAACGCACATTCGGTAGCAAATGAACAGGTACTATTTCGTTACGTACCAGTTCTAGTACACGGAACAAATAAAAGAATAAAAACCTTCGCGTGTCTAGATGATGGCCCTTCATCAACCTTCAGTCACTAAAGGAAGAACTTGGGCTAGTAGGTGAGTCACATCCCCTTGGAATGGACGGGAAACACTACAAGGGAAGAGCAAGAGTCAGAACTGATGAGGAAGATACGAATATCCGGCCGGGGTATCTATACGAAAACTTTCGAATTGACCAAGGTACATACCCTGCGGGATCTAGCATTACCAGCCCAGACCGTTACAGCTGATCTAATCCCATTTGTTATCCCCATCTGAAAGGTGTTCCCATAGTCCCGTTTACAAACGCCAGACACATAATCCTGATCGGCATTGACAACTGCAAGCTAGGTAACTCAATTAAGGTAAAGGAAGGTGGACATGGTCAGCCAATCGTTTGTAAAACCCGACAAGGGTGGGCAGTGTTTGGACCATGTCTATCAGCTCAATGCACATCACAAAGCGAAAAAAGAAACCTTGTGGGACTACATATCTGCGAACGTAGTGTGTGTGATGGAAATGTTAACGAATCAATAAAGACATTTTTCGCTATTGAATCCCTTGGGATATCGCACTCTTGTAAATTGAGATCAGTTGAGGATGATCGGGCACTTAAAATACTTGCTGCAGAAACTCACTTGAAAGAAGGGCATTATACGACAGGGTTATTGTGGAGAGGCAATACGACGACATGCTTGCTTGAAAAGAAAGCTGAAACAAGATCCCGATTTGGCAAAGGTCGTGCATGAGAAAATGAAGTAATATGAATCACAGGAATACATAAGACGACTTTCACAACAAGAGTTGTCGGAAGAGCACGAGAGAGATTGGTTCCTGCCAATCTTCCCTGTGACAAACTCGAATAAACCAAGTAAAATTCGCATGATATTCGATGCAGCGGCCGAAATGAAAGGAGTGAGTCTAAACAAAATGCTTCTTACAAGTCCAGATCAGCTGACAAGCCTCCTACAGTCTTGTTTAAATTTCGTGAAAATCGAGTAGCAATTGTGGGCGATATTAGGGAAATCTTCTTTTAAGTACGTATGAAGCGAGAGGATCAACGAAGTCAGCCTATACTTTGGGAAAATGAACGCTCTACCCGAGGTCCAGAGGTGTATGCGGTGGCAGTGATGACTTTTGGAGCAGCTTGTTCTCCCAGTACCGCCCTGTACGTCAATGCAGAAAGATTTAAGGTCAAATATCCTCGAGCGGTTGAATGTATCCAACAGGAATATTACGTTGACGGCATGCTTGTGAGTGTTGAAATCGAGCTTGAAGCCGTTACACTCGTAGATCAGGTACGCGATATACATGCGAAAGGAGGTTTTGAGATAAGAAACTGGCTATCCAATTAACGCAATGTTCTAACACACCTGCAACAGAAGCGGCCAGCTACGGATAAAGTTTTGGGCATGTGGTGGAACACAACCACCGACAACTTTACGTTCCAGGTGTCCTCACAAATGAGACAGCAACTAGTATCAGGAGATAAAATTCCAACAAAAAGAGAGGTTTTTGGAATCCTAATGAGTGTTTATGACATTATGGGATTACTTGGAAATTTTCTCATGCATCTAAAGATATTGTTGCAGGACATGTAGCGGGCTGGATGCGAGATTGGGAGGATGTAATCCGAGATCTGGCCGATAAATGGTTGAAATGGTTAGCTGCACTAAAGAACGTAAAAAACGTTAGTGTCCCACGGTGTTATACAATGTTAACATCAGTCGATTTCGCCAGTATCCAACTGCATATCTTCGTCGACCCGTGCGACAATGGAATGGCAGCTGTGGCATACATCAGGTTTGATAAGGGAGATCAAATAGAATGTGCACTTATTGGTTCAAAAACACGAGTAGCGCCCTTAAAATATCTATCGATCCCACGTCTGGAACTCCAAGCCGCCGTAATTGGATCACGATTGGCAAATTCTATCGTACAGTCGCATCGCATGAAAATCCACCGTATATTCTATTGGTCGGACTCTCGAGATGGTTTATGCTGGTTACGCTCTGACCACCGTAACTACAGCCAATTCGTAGCCTTTAGGATTGGAGAGATCCATGAATCAACTAACTCTGATGATTGGCATTGGATCTCCACAAAGGAAAATGTTGCTGATGAAGGCACAAAATGGACCAAGATTCCTAACATTAGCCTATCGAGTAGACGATTTCATGGGTCAGATTTTCTTTGGGAACCCGGAGATATATGGCCAGTACCTGTGTTAAGGATTGAGATAGGATCGGTCTGAAGTGCCTAAGCGGAGTATGTAAACGGCGCTCACGAGCGAACCCGAATGGGAATAGAATTAAGAATAGCCATTAAGAGAAATATAGATTAGTATTGCTTTAGAACCAAAACGAAACGAGCGCCAATTTAGATCCTTGCTTAAAAATATCGTTTACAACCTGTAAAAGATCCAGGAGAGACTGTTGAAGAAATTCGGAAGAATGTACATCATCACGCGACACAGCCTCTAATGCGCTTTGAACGCTTTTTCAGTTGGCAGACCTTACAAAGATCAATTGGTTACGTTTTTCGATGCAGAGACAATACTGGAAGTCAAGTGAATCGACAATTCAATTTCTAGTGGTATAAGCCCACTGAATCATAAACAGCTTCGTCGAGCAGAAAGGCTGATTATCTCAGAAATTCAGCAAAGTGCAATATTTAAATGACATACGATTACTGAAAGCGAACTCATCAAACATTTGTAGGAAACGCGTCATTGTAAAAAAGTGGATAATTGGAAAATATTTACGTGTCTAACCACCCGAGCCATTCATCTTGAACTTGCCCACTCGTTGAACACGAGTTCATGCATCCTAGCCATACAAAGATTCATAGCACGAAGAGGAACGCCTTTGGAGTTCATAAGTGACTGCGGCGCTAATTTTATACGCTCATTTTTTTACGAGAGCTTGCTGCTGCACCGCTGAACTGAAATGGAATTTCAATCCGCCAAATGCTCCTCATTTCGGTGGATGTTGGGAGCGCATGATCTAGTCAGTGAAACAGGTGTTGAGCGATTTCAACCTACGTCGACTGCCCAGCGACCAAGTTCTACAGTCAGCGCTCGTGGAAATCGAATTGATGATTAATTCGAGGCCACTTACCTATGTACTCTATAAACAAAGCCATTACGAGCTGTCACTGTCAAACACCAAAACAAGGTTACATTAGGGAGATATTGGTTAACAATCAGTGTGTGCAGCTTAGAGAATACCATGTTAGGAAGACTTTGCAGCTTTGAGAGACATTAAATGTATTAAAAATGAAAGGACTGCCAAAAATGTTCATCTTAGAGAGACTTTTTATCTTCTACTACTTAAAAGAGACCAAAATGTTACCAAAATCGCAGAAAGACATGTCTCTTTATGTCTATTTGGACTAAAGTGGGTAAAGACTAAGGATGGCTTATAGCTTAGGTACGGTCCGCATATTTAAAAAAGTTTTTGAAATTTATGAATTCGATTGTGATACGTTTTCACAGCATTACACACCAGCCACCACACAGTCCGCGGCCGCCGCCGTACCACGGAAAACGCGTGTAAATTGTATGAAAACTCGGGTGCCAAATCTTCCGATGCCACCGATGCCAAATCTTTGGTGTATGAAACACGCTCAGATGCCAAATCTTTCGTAACAGGCTGTCAAAAAGGCACCGCCGCGGAAGATTTGACATCCGACTTGAACCGACCCAAAGAGAGCAATTAGACTTTCAACGGTCAAAATTAAAGAGTGCTCTTTCTAACCGCTGTTGCTCTCCTGCTTGCGCTCCCGCCGAATCGAAAGCTCACTCGATGACTGTTTCAAACCTGAAGGAGATTATCATGCTGTTCTCTTCTTCGGCGTCATGCGCTCTCGCTCGTGCTCATTATTTGATGTTACGCACACACATGTGCATGTTCTTCGTCAAATTTGCCGTGTGAAGAAGTACATTTTTGCGACGGTTGTTGATGTGTGGAACTTGATGGTTTTGCAAGCGCGCTAATGTTGTGATGAAAATCCAGCCATAAGTTATATGGCACGATATGTAGAAGAAGGTTTAATGTATATTTTTTACTATTCCAAACATTTATGCGTGTAACTCTAAACGGTGCCATCATTACAAAGAGATCATTATGGCAACGAACGGTACCGGCACGTATATCACAAAAGGATCGGTTGCTTTACCTTTAAAGAACTGTAGGTTTGCATCTCCCGAAAAAAAAACAAAACACTACACAAGCAATCAACTCCAGTGATTACATCGCAAGTGTTCAAACATTTTTATTTTATCAACATGAGTGATTTGAACTGCGAATGCCGTACCGGTGTTTTTTACAAACAGGTGGCTAAATTCATAACGCGGTGGACACAGAAGAAGAAGCGGATCAGCAAGTGGGCCCTAGCCGGCAAGTTCTACTGTTGGGTTTTAATGTGTCGTGTAAAATAAGGGCTTCGCTTGTTCAGTTCCCATCGAAGCGGTTGTGGAATTGCCTGGATTGGTGGATTTCGGTCCATGTCGATCGACGAAGGCATCCGTTACTGAGCACCATCTAACAAAGAAACACATCACAATTTGATGCATGTGCACGATGAACTTCTGCATATTGCTTCTGCTTTTAATACTTCTGCATGCCAAAGCCACCTTAGCAGACCATAAACTATCCCTCCCAGCAGAAAAAAATCATCTCTAAAGTGTTTACCTAGCAAACACAGGACGAGGCACAGGAAGCAGAATTGAGCAGCAGAATGGCAGCCAACATGACGAAGACGAAGTGCCCCCCCCCCCCCCCGCCATCCTTGGACGAGGTCATCAGCGCCGTCAAACAGTTGAAATAAGTCAGCTGGCAGTAATGGACTGGTGGCAGAACAGTTCAAGATGGGGCCGGAGAGGCTTGCCGTTATTATGCACAGGCTGATCCTAAGTATTTGGGACCAGGAAGAACTACCGGACGAGTGGAAACTGGGTGTCATACACCCAGTCTACAAAAAGGGCGACAGATTAGACTGTGCTAACTGCCGAGCCATCACAGTCCTTAATACCGCCTATAAGATCCTGTCCCGCATACTCTTCTGCAGACTTGCGCCCCTTGCTACAGATTTCGTCGGAAACTACCAGGCTGGGTTTGTTGGAGGCAAATCGACCACCGACCAAATCTTTACTCTTCGGCAGATCTTCCAGAAGTGCCGAGAGCACCAGATCCCTGCGCACCACCTGTTCATAGACTTCAAGGCGGCCTACGATACCATAGATCGGACAGAGCTATGGAACACCATGCAGCAGTACGGATTCCCTGGGAAGCTGATACGGCTGTTGAGGGCCACTGTGGATGGGGTGCAGTGCAAGGTGAGAGTGTCGAACATGCTGTCGGAATCGTTCGAATCTCACCGGGGTCTGAGGCAAGGAGACGGACTCTCCTGTTTGCTGTTCAACATCGCTTTGGAAGGTGTCATGCGAAGCGCGGGCTTGGACATTAGGGGCACGATTTTTACCCGATCTCTCCAATTCCTAGGCTTCGCGGATGATATCGACATCATCGGACGGACATCTGCGGCGGTGTGCGAGGCGTACACCTGACTGAAACGAGAGGTCGCTAGGATTGGATTGAGGATCAATGCGAGTACCTGCTTGCTGGGGGCTCTGATCGTGATAGAACCCGACTCGGAAGCAAATTATCAGTTGACGGCGACGATCTCGAGGTTGTAGAGGAGTTCTGCTACCTTGGCACGATCGTAACTTCGAACAACAACGTAAGCAGCGAAATCCGAAGGCGCATAGTTCAGGGAAATCGTGCATACTACGGGCTCCACAAACTCCTGCGATCCAGAAGGCTCCAGCAACACACGAAATGCACGATATACCGCACACTGATACGTCCAGTAGTATCTATGGCCATGAGTCATGGACAATACGGGCGGAGGACGCCAACGCACACGCCATTTTCGAGCGGCGGGTGCTACGGACTATCTTTGGCGGGAGTGAGAGTGTGAGCAGGGAGTGTGGAGAAGGAGAATGAACCACGAGCTAGCTGAGCTGTTTGGCGGAGCAGACATCCTAACGGTGGCTAAGGCCGGAAGGATACGATGGCTGGGGCACATGATGAGGATGCCGGACTCATGCCCCACGAGGAAGGTGCTCGCCAGTGACCCGTTCGGCACGAGGCGCAAAGGAGCGAAGCGAGTTCGTTGGCTGGATCAAGTGGAGCAAGGCCTGTCGGAGATCGGGTGCAGCCGGAGGTGGAGGAATGCAGCCTTGGACCGAGTTTCCTGGAAACGGATTGGTGACCTGGCCATGTCAGCACGACGTGCTCAACTGTGAGCGGGCCAAGAAGAAGAAGAAAGTGTTTACCTGTCCACGGTTCATTTTGAGAAGAAAGGGAGAACGCATGGTTTCTGACCACGGACGGCACTATCGGATAGCTGCAGTCTGCCTCGAATGGCACGGATGTTAATGTAGATAAAGTCTACTTGAGAGGACGTAAACTGGGCCTGAAAATGCATTTGACGGTAATATGGACTCGAGCTGCCCCGTACATATCTGATGCCTCCCTACTCCATTCGTTGCAGAATGCTGGGAATTGTAGATCTAAAATCACTCCTCTCACATACGCAAGCTATTTTCATCGCTAAGATTCTCCTCAACAATATTTGTGCCCCATCCTTACTATCTATATTCATTCCGGCGGGCCTTACTTCTTACGGCCAAAATGATCCTTTTCTGCGAGCTATGAAATCATTTAACTGCTTTTTATCATTTCGATTGTAACATCTCGATATCTGCTTTTCGAGTCCGACTAATTAATGGCTCCTTATAATCCTCTATGTTTAGTTTGTTTCCTCCTCCTCCTCTGACGCGTTATTAGATTTAAGATCAGACTATAAGATTCCTCATGTAATACCTTATGGGCGGACAAATTATTTCCCGTATATGTCTAAACAAAATATTTCCTCTTAACACTATACACTATCATTGTATATCATCTTGTATTAATTGGTATAATTGCTCAGGGGCATGGATAGCGCTTTGTTTTCCATCATGAAACTCTCTAAGATACGTTTCAATTTCGGTATTGTTGTACGAGCTTTTGCTAATAATTGTTCTTTTGTGGTTTGGAAAAGGAGTATCTGTCATTACATCTTCCTCTTGAGCTATTCGGAACACAATTTGATTTCTATAATTGTTAATGGGTCTCTCGGTGAAATGAATATAAAAATCTCCGGAGCTTTCGGCTGAGTGCAGTGTGTTTGAATCGTTGGGAATGGGTTCTGTTTGAATTGTCTCATTACTGCATACTTCCACTTTCCTACGGCATCGGCTTTCCTACGGCATTTTCCACAATGCATCGGCGACTACATTTGTTTTACCTTCTTTGTAAACTACATCATAATCATAATTTTCTAAGTCTAGTCTCCAACGAATTATTTTTGAATTTTTACATGAATTCTTAATGAAAATTAAAGGCTTGTGATCTGTGACTAATGTGAATTTATGACCAAACAAATATGGTTTGAATTTACTTACTGCCCAAACTATAGCAAGAGCCTCTTTCTCTGTTGTAGAATAGTTTATCTCGGCGTGATTAAGAGTTTTTGATGCAAATGCAATTGGGTGATCTCTCGAATCAATAGTTTGCGATAATACTGCACCTAGTGCGTAGTTCGAAGCATCGGTTGTTAAAGTAAATGGTTTTGAAAAATCTGGGTAAGTCAGTATAGGGTCCATTATTAGCATTTTCTTTGATTTTTCGAAGGCTTCGATGTATTCGGGGTCTGAAGTATTAAGTAAAGCAGTTTTTTTCAAATATTTAGTCATTGGTCTAGTGATTTTAGCAAAGTCTTTGATAAATTTTCTATAATAACCTAAAAGACCCAAATACTGCTTTATTTCTTTTTCATTGGATGGCAATTTCCAATTAACTATTTCCTTGATTTTATCTGGGTTCGGTTTTATCCCATCTTTCGTAACGATGTGTCCGAGAAATTCGCAAATTTTTTTCAAAAATTCACATTTGTTAATTTGTATCTTCAAATTAGCTTTATATAGTATTTCTAAGACCTGGCTTAAATTTGAAAGGTGGTTTTCCAAACTTGTACCAAACACTATAACATCGTCGAGATACACGTAACATTTTTTCCCTATAAGATCGCCTAAGATGGAATTCATAGCTCTTTGGAATGTTGAAGGAGCGTTTTTTAGGCCAAACGGCATTCTAAGGAATTCGTAGTGGCCAGATTCGGTGCTAAATGCGGTTTTTTGCATTGATTCAGGTTCCATTTCTATTTGATGGAATCCACTTTTAAGATCTAAAGTGGAAAAATATTCTGAACGTCCCAAATGGTCTAGAATATCATCGATTTGAGGGATGGGATATCTGTCATCCACTGTAACATCGTTCAATTTCCTGTAATCAATTACTACACGAAAACTTTTCTTCCCTGATGCGTCTGATTTTTTTGGGACGACCCAGACGGGAGCATTCCATGGAGAGTTAGAATGTTTCAAAATTCCACTTTTAAGCATTTCCTCTATTTGTTCTTTAACTACTGCTTTATGTGCATGTGGATACCTGTATGACTTTGTGTATATGGGTTTGTTATTTACAATGTTGATTTTATGTTTCACTTGGGTAATTGCTGACAATTTTTGATTTTCTTTTGGAATAATTTCTTTATATTTAGTTATTGTATGCAATAGTCTGTCTCTTTCGTATGAATTTAGGTGATCAGTTCTGAGGAGTTTTCCTATAGATGGATCGTGGTTATTGGTTGTGCAGTTTAGAATATGGAATTCTCTTGAAGATGGTTCTATCTGATATTTATAAAACTTCAATTTTTGATTTAATAGAATCAACGTCTCAGCTTTATAGTTTAGGATAGCTTTTAAAGTAGATAATGTTTCGGTGCCTAGTAGACCATCGAAAAAATTGTGAAACTTCATTTCGTATAGTTCGATTGATGGTAAATTTAGCCCAAGGAATAATTCTTGGCTTTTGAAACGTACCATGTAGTTTCCATACATGTTTTTAACTTTTGTATCGCAACACTTTTTGGAGTTTTTAAGTATTCCTGGTCGCAAGAGATTTTTGTTGGCTCCAGAATCTATAAGAATATTCAACGTTCGGTTGTTCGATTTATCTGTTACTTTAATGTATGGAAGGAAATTGTGTTTATTTTTTGCTAAACCGGGTAACAAGTTTCCGAAGAAACACAAAAATTTTCATTATCATTTGAATTTGTATTGCTTTCAAAACATTCGTGATTGTTTGTTGATCTATTAAGGGTTAACTTGGAACGTGTTGTGCTTGTGTCCATGGGTACGTTATAATCCTTTGCCTCATTTGATTGTGTAGGTTTGTAATTAGCACCATGCGATCGTGCGTTGTATGAAACGTTCGGGCTACGATCGGTTTTTTTATCCGAATTAAACGTATTGCGATTGGGTTGAACGATCCCATCAAAATCTCGCTTATTCTTCAATTTACACAAAAATGTATAGGCATCGTGAACATCTTTCGGACGTGCTGCATGTACATGTCCAAAATAATCCTCCTGTAGGCCTGCCATGAATGCTGCTAATGAATCTTCTTCAATAAAAGTACTTATTACATCCCAATTATCACGGTATTTTTGATTTTGTTTTGCAATATTTTTAATTTTCTCCACTATTTCTTTATGCACGTTGTAATATTTGTGGATTGTAACGTTTTTAGTTAATTTCCACGGCCAAAGTTGGCATTTGTATGTGGAAATATCCTGTCGATCTCCAAAAGCGTTGATCAATATTTTTTTTATTTGTTCAAACTCATGAGGATTTCCTTCCTGGCAAACGGCGTCGTTTGCTTTCCCTGTCAATTTACCACTGACTACAATTTCGTATAATTTGAAAACGTCTTCGGGTACCATTGCTCTAAAAATGTTTAGAGTAGTTTCGACTTTCGCGATCCAGGCCGAAAGTTGTTTTTTATTACCATCAAAGGATGGTAGCTCTTTTACAGGGTCCGGTATTACAAAAAAATCGTTCTTTCGGGTTGATGTACACGGGTTCAATGACATAGGGTCCTTTGACCGATCTAACTGATCCTCCACATGTGCTTTGTTTAGGGCGGTTTCTAAAGAAATTTGCCGTTGCATTAAATCGTGCATAACACTTTGCATTACGGATAGCTGCTCTAAAATCGTTTGTTCCATCTCGTTGCTCTTTATCGAGAGATTTATAAGAGACAGTTCCTGTGTAACAGCAGTTGGAATGCACGCTAGCTCGTTATTTGATTCTGATGAGGATGAAATAGTATCACTTTCAGAATCCTCGTGGTTTCCTCTAGCCTGCCACATTCACCTAACAAATACACTAACACAAATTCACTTGTTTCTCGTTTTTTTTTTTTGAAACGCGAATAAAACAATTAAGAGAAGTTGATCTATAGTGATCTCTTTCCGATAGTAACGGTAAATCGTCGTGTTTGGAAGCTGAGGTAAAATCGGGTACCAGGTACTCACGTGGTATTGCAGAAGGTGGGGGGAACCTCAAATCACACGACGGATAAACCTACGTGTCGCGGATGCCTTAGGCGGATTCCTGTTGTAGCTTTTATTAATCAACTACTACCACTTTTATACACCTAAAACCACACTGGTCAGTTCCGTACGGCTGCGCCAATTACAAATGAAAGTTTTCGAGAGGATTTATTCTGTATTGTTTAAGTGAACACCTCGAAAGCCGGAACGTAAAAGAGAAACGCTCTTAGTTGGCAGCACGCATGTGGCCTCCCTCGCTGTGTAAGTAGCTAACGCACTTGTGCGTACGCGTGTTTATAGGATGAGGTCCAATCCTATAACTATATATATAATTTTTTTTTTTTTTTTGATAGTTGTTTTGTTTATTATTTTCGTTTTTTTTTTTTATTTTGCCTATATATATTTTTGTCTTTTAAATCTTGTGTTGTTTTGTTTTGTTTTGTTTTTTTTTTCTTCTTTTTTTTTATTTTTTATAATTCCTGTATATGAAAGTTTGTTGCTATTGTTTGTTGTGTGTGATTGAAACTCTGATGTTTCCTCTTCGTATGTTATTTGATCGCAAATGATTACAAGAGGTTCCTTTCTTGAGTTTGTACCTTTTGATTATTTTTTTGTGCCTTAGGTTTCCTGATTTTCCTAAACCTCTTGGTATTAATTTGCAGTAAGCATAGTACTGTTTCTTAGGTACTTCATTATTATTTTTTTATCCTTCTCTCTTCTCGCGGAAGGGATAGGATATCTGTGTATCTATTGTAATGTTACTGGTTGTTTCTTTTTCTTTTCTTTTCTTTTCTTTTTTTTATATATATATATTTTTTTTATAATTCTAATTTTGAATGTGACATAGAATTTTAACTGAGTTATTGTGCTTATTGAGTTGTTATTTTTGGTTTCCTGGGCTATCTGTTTTTTTTTTTTTTTTTTTTTTTTTATATTTCTATATTGTTTTTCGTTAAATGATCTATTATTTTTTTTATCGTCTTGCCGGATGTGAGTTGCCAATTTTTGATCAGGTTTTCTTTGGTGATGTCGTTTTGTCTATTGTATTTTGGGCATGAGAAAATTTTATGCCAGCCTGTATTTGGTGTGTTGCACTCTTCGCAGTTTCCTTCCTGTATTATTTTCATTTTGTGTAACCAGTATTCCGATAGGTCGTGTCCTGTTAATATTCTATTGGCCGTTTTTACTTCTTTTGCTGACAGTATTGTGTGTTTGTACCATATCTCGAATTTGAACTCTTTTTGAAACTCTGTGAATTTTTTTCCCTTGTTGTTGGTTGTGTTTTTATACCACTCTTGTGTCTGTTTCTCCATTTCTTTTTGATATATTTTTATGACGTCGGTGTATCTGTATTTGTTGTTTATAGTGTTTTCTGTTATTGTGCCTTTTTTGGCGAGCTCATCTGCTATTTCATTACCTCTTATCCCTGTGTGAGATGGGATCCAAGTTATCTCCGCCTTCAGTTTTGTGCCTATTTTTATTATCATGTATATTATTTCTTCAATTAGGGTTTCGTTTTGCGCTTTTTGAATTATTTTGCATGCTGTACGACTGTCTGTGTAGATCATAGGTTGTGCTAGATTCATTTGGTTCGCTTTCATGAGTGCTTCGTGTATTGCAATTATTTCTGTTGTGGCTATAGATGCGTAGTTTGTTATTTTGTAATCATAGTATGCGTGTATGTTATTGGTTTTGATGTATATTCCTATTCCTGCTCTTTCATTGCATATACTTCCGTCTGTGTATATGCTGGGTCTATTTTGGTTGTTTTGGTTTATTTTTTGTAGTATGATTTGTTTCATTATTTCCTTGTCCATGTTGGTTTTTTTCCCTATTTTGTTTGTGAGTGATTTGTCTATTGTAATTTTTTCCTGAATGTTGTTGTTTGTGGCTAAGTAAATGTTTGTGTATATATGTATATTTTTTTCAAATAGTGTTTCTTGGTGTGTTTTCTTCCTTTTTTTGTAATTCGTTCTTTGGTGTTTCAGTAGTTGTAATCTTATCGGTTTGGAGAATACTATGTTTTTGGTTAGTTCTTTTCTGACCGTAAATTCGCTTCTTATTTGAAATGGTATTTCTGCGGCTATGGCGTGGAGAGTATTTAGTGGTGTGGTTTTTGTGCATCGTGTCGCTTTTCTAATTGCTTGGTGTATTGTAGTCAGTATGCTATTTTGGTTTTTTTTGTTGCTGTTCTTTGTAAAGGAGCATCCTGATTCTAGGATATTTCTGATTGTTGCTCTATATATTGTGAGGGCTTTGTGTGGGTACAAGTTGTTTTTTCTGGCGCATAGAATTTTTAGTACATTTAGTCTATTGTTTGCTTTGTTTTTTATGTATTCTATATGTTTCTTGAAAGTTAGTTTTTTGTCAATTATTGTTCCTAGGTATTTATATGTATTAACTTCTTTGATTGGATTGTTTTGTAATATTAGTATTACCCTGTTTGACCTTTCGTTAAAGGTCATAAATTTGGTTTTATCTGTGTTTATTGTGAAATTTATTTTAGTTATTTCTTCGATGAAATGGTTTAGTGCTGTTTGAAGGTTGTTTTCTATGTCTGTGTGTGTTTTTCCGTGGACTATGATGGCAAAGTCGTCCGCATATAGTATTACTTTGGTTTGTGGGTTGTTTATTTTGTTGTGTAGATCTTTGGTATAGAGGTTGAAAAGAGTTGGAGACATAACGTCACCTTGTGGGAGGCCGTCTGTTATTAGCTTTTTTAAAGTTTGGTTAATACATTCTATTGTTATGGTTCTGTTTGTTAGGAATGCTTTGACCCATCTGGTGATTTGAGGAGGGATATGTGTTTCTATCATTTTTTCAATGGGGATTTTTGTTTTTACATTATTGTAGGCTTTTTCAAGATCAATGAAGGCTATTCCTGTTTTTAAGTTTTTTCTGTTATTGTGGTAAATTTCGTTGGTTATGTAGTTGATGCATTGGTTTATAGTCCTTTTTGTTCTAAATCCAAAGGAGAGTTGTGGAAGTATCATGTTTTTTTTCTATGCTTTTGTTTAGTTGTATTAAGGCCGCTGAGTTGAAAATTTTTAAGATTGTGTGTATTAAGGCTATTGTTCTATAGTTTTCTATCTTTTGTGCATCTTTGTTTGGTTTGCAAATGGCTATTATTTTTATCTCTTTAAGATTTTTTTTAATTATTCCTTTGTTCCACATAGCATTTCCCTCTTTAGAATTTTTTCCAAGGTATTGTGATTGATGTTCCTTAGCATGTTGTATGTTATTTTATCGCTTCCTGGTGCTGTGTTTTTTTTCCTTCTTAGAATTTCTTCCCATATTTCTGTGTTGATGAGGTCTGTTCTTTGTTCTTCTATTATATTAATCCTTATATTGAATTTGGATCTTGAGTTGTTGATGAAATTAGTTTTTAAGAACTCTTTTGCTTTTGTTCTGTCGTTGTGTATTAGGTTGTTTTCTTTGTTGGACTTTTGGCTTTTGTTTTGGTTGTTGTTTATTCTTCCTACTAAGTTCCATAATTCCTTTAAGTCTGTATTTTCATTGATTTCATTTATGGTTTTTTCCCAGTTTTTTTGTTTTGTTTCTGTTTTTTTAATTTTTTGTTTTAGGATTGCTGATCTTTTCTTGAGTTCTATTGCATTTTCTATAGATCTATTGTTATTGAAATCCGCTCTTGCGGCATTTCTGTTTTGCATGGCTGTTTTAGTTTCCTGGTTCCACCATGATTTTAACTTAGTACGTGTATTATGTTTGATATTATTTATGATTTTTTGTACTTGGTTGCTGAACTGTTTTATGGTGTTGATTTTTTTTGCGTCAATGGTGTTTATATCTTTTATTATTTTTTGTTTGTTGAATACGATATGGGATTCGTTTTTTCTGTTTTGTTCTATTATAATTTCGATTGTTTTGTGGTTGCTGTAGCCTATGTGTTTGTCTCTAATGTTCCTCTTGATTATGTTGTATATATCATTTGATGCTATTGTGAGGTCAATTGATGTTTGTCTTTTGCTTGTGTCTGTTGGTATGTGTGTGTATGTGTTGTTTGGGATTATTATTAGGTTGGAGTTTTCCAGTTCTTCCATGATTATTTCTCCTTTTCTATCTATTTTATCGTCTCCCCAGAATGTGTGGTGAGCATTGAAGTCTCCTGTTATTATTATTTTTCTGTGTGTCGATGTGTTGTGGGTGATTTTGTTTATATAGTTTTTCATACTTGTTGTGTTGGTTTGTGGTGTAATGTAAGTTGTTATTATGTGAATATTTTCAACTATAAGATTTATGTGGACTGTTTGTATGCTTTCATTTACATCTTTGAATTCGATGGTTTTGAATTTTAAGTGTTTTTTAATTAAAATGCAGCTTCCACCGTATCCGTCTATCCTATCCTTCCGTATTATGTTGTATCCTGGTATGTTGAATTTTTGTTCTGGTTTTAACCAAGTTTCTTGGAAACATGCTATATGTACTTCTTCACTTCTTAGTAATTGGTTTATTTCCTCTTTGTTACGTTTGATGCTTTGTATATTTGCTTGTAAGATTTTGATTTTGTGCATTTATGTCTGGGGTGATTTATGTGTGTTATTTGTGTTTGTTTATGTTTATATGTAAGTTTGTGTGTGATGTGTAGTTTTTTTTTTTTTTTTTTGTATGGTATTCCTGGATTGGGAGTTATTTTTGTGTGTGTGTGTGTTTTTTTTTAGTGTGTGTTTTTTTTTTTAAGTGTAGTGTGTGTGAGTGTGGGTTTTTTTTGTATATTTATGGGGATATTTCCAGATTGAAATTTTTTTCTACTGGGCTCATAAATATTTCCGTTTCGCTTATCGTGACTTCTGTGTCACTTCAAAGTATTTTTTCCGGTGAGATCATATTTTCTGTGGATTTAAGTTTGTTAGTTGGGCTTTTTCTTTTTTCTGTGGGGTTGACGTTGTTGTTGTTTTGAGGGGTGCCTTTCACTATGGTTGCATATTGTCTATTTGTATATATTCTAGGTACTATCGGTACGATTTCCCTTCTCATTCTCCTTGCCTCTTTCATGGTTACCCTGTTTACTGTTTGGATTCTTTTTATTTCGTATTCATCCTTGAACACCGGGCATTCTCTGTCTAGTGTTGAATGGGGTTCACCACATTCAGTACACTTTAGTTGTTTGTTGCACTCTTCGTGGTATTGTTCACCACACTTCGCACAAACTTTCTCCCTGTTGCACCTTTTTTTCGTGTGTCCATATCGCATGCAATTCATGCAGCGCATTGGCATGGGTATATATTGTTCTACCCTTTCATTATAGAAACCTATTTCTAGGGATCTAGGCAATCTAGTACTTTTAAAAGTTACTATAGCAGTTCTAGTATTTATATATTCGCCCTGCATATTTTTCCTCTTCATTATAACCACCTCAGTGACCTTCTGCTTTCTTAGACCCTCCAGAATCTCTTGTTCTGTTAGGTGTTTAAAAGCGTCACATCTCACTATGCCTTTTGAAGAGTTTAGCGCTTCATGTTCATACACTTTCACGTTCATTATGTTGTCTCCGTGTGTTAAATTTAGTTTTTCCAATTTTTTTGCCTCATTAGCATTTTTTACTTTGATGAGGATTCTGCCATCACGCAGTAGGGTGGTTTGCAGTGGCTTATTTCCTATAGCTTGTTCTGTGGCTTTTGCAAAGAGGAAAGGGTTGTATGTGGTTAAAGATTTGCCCGGTGTTGTACTTTCCACTATTATATAGGCTTCATCAACATACGTTTCTGTTGTTTCACCAATGTGTAGCCTTGTTTTTTTCCTTTTTTTGCTGTTTATCCCTCTATCTTCGTCAAGAATGCTGTAATAGGATCCAAAGATCCTACCACCGCCGGGGTCATCGACCCCCATGCTTGAGGCGTCCTACACTATTGGTTTTTTTGTCACTACTGTCTTAAACTGTTGTCTTTGTTATATTTGGATGTTCGTGATTAGTCTGTCCTAGTCGAGTTGGTTTGGTCGTTGTTTGGGTCGTATGTATGGTAATTTACTCACTATCTTGCGGGGTTTTTTTCAAGGGTAATTTTTAGCGTCCTTTCTCTTTGGAGAATGGCGGAACTGTGTTCCCTTCACTTTCCCCACACACAGCTGATATGTGGTAGCAGTAGCAAGACGACAGAACAGCACATTCCAAGCCAAGGAATAAATGCTAGAGCGAAGAGTAGTGGAAAAAGGACAAATAGTACTGATAAACACGTGTACCACCACCACCACCTTTATTTATTCTTTTGCCTTTTGCTAAATTTCCGTTCGTTAAATTTTGCAAAAGCTAAAAAAAGCGCTTTAGCAAAGCCACACATCTCAAAACGCGACCGAGTTGGGGTCCAACCTGCTTCCTTTGGCACATAATCAAGACCAAAACACGACGTCCAAAAACGGTCACGTTTAGTTCCAAGCTCTCAGATTTACGGCCTTTGGGCGAGTTGAGTCTAGTCGAAGTTTTGTATGGACAATACCAGCAATACATACACAAGGTGGCAAAAGGTTAAGAAACAGAAGTTCTAGAGAAAAGAAATAGCAAGCAGATCACAACAACCCATTCGACCACACGCCATACATGGGCTTCGCCAACGTGAGCTTCAAACATCTGAACTCATCGCACCATAATGATCCAGCATCATCAACTGCAGTATTATCAAACAGCAAAAAGGAGAAGTAGAATAAAGCGAATATTTACAAGCAAGCCAAATTCTTTTAGTGGATTTGTACCATTGTTCGAGAAAATACAGAACAATGATTCTTGAACGTAGTAGTTATTGCATTAAATACAAACATTTACATAAAAATGCGGTTAGGTACATACCTCTTGTAAGGAACTATCGTTCATTGTGGTAACCATAAAATTGACTGCTGTCAATAACACTGCTCCATTACCCGCTTCTTCTCTGCCGTATACATTATAAAGCTCTAAAAACGATGCTATAGTTTTTGATGCGGTTTCTGTGCTTCGATTTAATGCTCTGCAAAAAAAGAGAAACTTAAGCATTAATATACAGATGAACAAACATACATTGCTTATCATTACTATATTGACTTTTTTTCAGCGTCCACATTACTAGCGTGAAAAAAAAACAAAAAAATGTAAACGGATCACCTTCGGGCAGACGATTTGAGCTCGTTCAAGTAGCAAAAACTAGTAAATAAGAAGCGCTTTTTTGCAGCAAAACACCGCAGCAACAGTGAAGAGCACCATGTGATAGCCACCTAGCCCTGTCAACGTACCGAAAAACTACGTAGCACATGCTATAAATACACGCGCATATACACGTACATACACGCCACATCGATGGATACAATTTGGACTTCTTCTCTCAGTGACGTCATTGACTAAGGAGCCCAGAGGCAGCCGAGAAGAAGCCGAACTGTTTCCATACGATTTGACAGCTCACTTTGCAAGAGGGTATGGAATCAAGGTCTGTTTAGAATAGAGGTCAAATAATAGCCAAAACAGGGGTTCGCCATTTTAGATTTCATTTGACGGTTTGTCGCCCGTGTAAGATGCATAATATGCTTACTCACACTTTGTTATCGTGATATTAGTGACACTTTTTCCTTGCGTCCCTGGCGGCACAATTGTACGAATAGGCTAGCTGTCAAACCGATCAGCCTATGCTTCCCGTATGTAGATATGTGCGTGGTCGCGAGCATGCCTGTCACCCAGCTCATCATTGGCTTGTGTGGCTTTGTACCTTGCGTTGTTTGGCTACAGGTTTCACTCTACGTTCGTGCCAAGTAGTTGCAGTTTGTGAAAAGTTTATCAAAGAGAACAGAACAACTGACCAAAGATTGTGCAAGGAATATACTCCTTCAAGTAAGTACTTATTACATACATTAGCTGGAACTGTTGAAAAAGTCACAGTTTCTATTAAACATGTACCATAACTATATTTCCAGATGGCACAGAAGGGAGCTGCACTGCAGGAACCAGCAGCAACCGCAGGAAGACGATATCTACACACGGACAAACATCGAGGACGAGGACAATGCAATACTGGAAGTAGATGATCATTCCGGTGGGCATCATCATCATCATCCTGCGTTCGTCATGATAGGATGTTCCGATCGTGTGTCCCAGTTTCGGTCAGAATGCCTGACTAAAACTATTTTAAAGATTGTGCGGTAATGTATTGTAATATAAAAACATTGTAGTGAAATAAAAATTGTAAACAAAAAAAAGGATCAAAAATTATTTTAATTAATATTTAATAACCTTGAGACATAATAACCATTATGAACCTTGGGGGAAGCATCCGAGCTGTCAATCTGCATTGTACGGATAGATCTTCTTCTTCGTACCCCTAATCGTACGATTGCAATTGCTCTAACCGGTGCGCTATCAGTACAATTGTGCTGCCAGGGGTCTAGCCTACTTGTTAACTATATCGCGAAGTTTCACAATCAACTTGGTCGTTAAAGTTTTCCTTCGTTTTGAATGCCTTTAGTTAAAACAGCTAACTGTTGATGGTTTTATAAAGTGGTGTGTGGTCATCACCTATTAGTGTTATGAAATCAAGGGTTGATCACACAGTACCAGGCTATACTGCTAAATACCACGCCGTATTGTGAACCGGGAGATATTTGTTAATTTGTTAATTTATTTATTCAATGAGCCTCATATGGCCTCTTTGAAACTTGGGTATAAATGTAAATTTAGCACGTGGTTGGTCGCACAGAACGAACACAATTTAAGAATAATAAGCGCGACAAAGTCAGGATCAAAACGATCACAAACAGCGTTAAACTCTCGGCACATGGACAATAACGGATCATAGGAACCAAAACGACTATGATGTTCCTCCACGTCAAGTAATAGTCTGGCACGTAGCGATCTCGCCGGGACGTAGATATTAAGCCTGAATAGCAGTGCCGGCGAGTCGATCCGATGGTCAAGTAACCCTGCGACAAATAATCTCTGCGCGTTACAGTTTCGCGGTTTCAGCGACTCCAGGCCCAGTAGCGCGCAGCGTCCGTTGTAGTCAACTTGGACGCTCCAGGAACGCAGAGCAAACCGCGTATACTTGCGCTGAATGGACTCCAGAAGGGCCAGAGGACGCGCAGCCGTAGGCCACCTTCTTTCTATTCTTTTGGATTGTCAGAGGAGAGAATCTTCATAGAGAACCCGCATCCGTGCCAAGGATGCCTGTTAAAACAGGAACCACCATAGTCAGGGAACTGCCCGATTCGCCGGAGCGCCTACGGACTAACAACTCCTCAAGCCTCAGAAACCCATGCCGGATGGTCCGTTAAGACATTTACGTCAGCATGGGCTCTCTGGGTACATTTGTCCTTACTAAGAAGCTAACAAAACTCCCACGGCGCCGCGCGATGAACATTGGTTAGATGTCAGGCGTTCGAGATGATCACGGCATCCACACGGGAGTAATGAAACTATCCGTGCTTCAGCCTACTCCCCTCGCGATTGGCAAAGCACGGTCCACGTATAGACTACATGGTGGAGGGGCATGATGCTCCTCCATGGTTCCACATAGTCACCCTTCGCGCACTCAACCTCACGAGTCTGATGCTGCAGTGGCGGGATTGCCCGCGTGGCGCACCCCTACAGCGACGCATACCACGATGTCTACAACCGAGAACTGCCCACAAGGAGCATGTTAACGACCTCAAGCGTTCGAACCCACGTAGACACCGATTTGTACACTTGCCACACGATACACCTGTCAACTACTACCGTTGACTTATGCGTTCAAGAGCCGGTAGGTGTACCTGCGACCACTCAAATTGTGTGCAAGGAGTTTTGTGTGCGGGGAGCTAGCAGTGAGGACTTTACGACTGGCACCAGGCGGCACCGCGCTTATCCCCAATCCCTGCAAAGGCCTCTCATGACTGCGGAGGTGGTGCGCAGTCAATAGCGTTCAAAGACAACTATTCTCAGGATTGCATGTTTCTGCCCCGGCTGGAGCCATGATATGGCCTACTTATAAGGAATAGATCGTTAAGGGCCGGGCCGGACGCCCCCGGATCCCGGTTTACACCCGTTCACGTTAACCTCTATATTTCGGCCCCACATCTACAGGACACGACGCATTTCAGACTGGACAATGAAGTCCAACTCCAACATCCTCCATGCTCGGTCCTGCTGCAGATGCGGCATAATTGGGTTTGAACTTAAGGCTGCTGCGCCCTCATGGGTGCAGCCCACTTTACCGTTCCCAACACTCACGCCTGCGAAGACACAACGGATTTTAGGGTTGATCTTTCATGTGACACTGCAATTACCCGTGCTTGCTTGGATTTCTACACATTGACGTCCGAGCACCGTGCAAATGCCTCCACTTCCAGTTCCAATATCTCGCGGTCTCCTGCAGACACAACGGATTTTAAGGTTAACCATACGAGTGGGCGACAAACTCCACTTAAATGCATTCCACTACATCTCGCGGCCAGCAACCGTCCCAATTTAGTTAGGGCATACTGAGTTAGTGAGGCCCAGTATGTCCGTATCCAGCAGCGCCACGCGGAGGCGTGGGATCGGACTTTTGCCGGCGACTACTCGTGTTAGGTATCAAATCGCACGACCACTTCGCCGAGGGGAGGTATAGCACACCACCCCCTGCCCCGTAGGCCACCTTAGGAGCGCCTTAGTACAGACCGGATCAGTGATATCGCGCTCTAACTTCTTCAGCAGGCCAATTTGCTGGTTGCCCTTAGTAGTAACATGCTCAAGCTGATCGTGGAAGCTCAACTTAGCATCAAGGAGCACTCCAAGGTCCCTGACACAGCTTTGGCGCACAAGGGCAGACCCATTATTGGCATACTTTAATAATAGCGGGCTGCGTTTTCTAGCGAACGTTATTATAGCGCACTTGTCGGCGCAAAGCTCTAGGCCATTCTGGAACACCAGGACTGGAATACCTGGTACGATCGGCCGCAAAGGCAGGACCGCATTCGGGCCAGCATTTTAGCATGAAGACCAAGGACTTCAAGCTTAGCGAGAAGAATTGAGTATGGTACGCTGTCAAAAGCTGCTTTGATATCCGTATATACGGCATCAACCTGAAGGCCGACATCAATAGTCCTGTGGCAGAGGCTAACGAACTCCAAGAGGTTGGTGGTGGTTGAGCGCTTGGGAACAAATCCATGTTGAGCCTCACTAATGTAGTTCGAGGGGGCAGCGATAAGCGGTTCATACATTAGAAGCTCAAATACCTTGGCGCAGGCGCAAAGCGATGTAATGTCACAATAATTGGATGCGTTGTCAATCGCCCGCAAGACCAACGACGCATCAATCGACGGAGGTCCAAAACGTGTCCACTGGTGTTAGAGCTGCCGTTGAGCTGGAAAAGTCCGCATCGATGCATCCCGTCTGCAAACTGGGCGGAAAGCGCAGAAAGCGTACGCGGCTCGTAATGCAAAACCGTCAAATCAGGATCCGGCTGGACAGCTGACCAGGAAAAGGCCGGTTGATTAAAGTCCCCGAACAGCAGAATGCCGTCACCAGGACGAATCACCGCACATATCGAGCTGATGTAGTCGTCAAAATCGTGATGCGTTGATGGATTCGCGGCAAGCCGAGGGAGTATATAAACCGCAACAATAAAAAGACGAATATTGCCGAACTGCATAACAACACATGTAAGCTCGAGCGATGAATGCTCCGTACGGAATTCCCGTGATGTCAGAGAGCGAGAGCAAGCAATCAACACTCCTCCACCATGTAGCATGTACTGTTAGCAGCACACCGGTCACAGCGGTAAACACGGAAACTATTGTCAAACATCTGCGCGGATGGCAAGCTCGGGTCAAGCCAGGTCTCGGAAAGCACCACTACGTCGAAGTCGGATTCCGTCACTGCAAGCCGTAGTTCGTCAGTCTTAGTGCGTAATCCCCGTACGTTTTGATAGTAAAACGTAGCACTAGTACAAGGAGCACATTGCGCAGCAGCAGCAGGGATTAAACGAGTCCCAGGTCGTGACGTTCTGCGTCGATCGAAAGATCGATTACACGCGAAAGAAGTGGTCAATTGTAGCTTGGTGCAGTTTCAGAGTGGTAGTGCTGTTGTTCAGTGGCGGGCCCTCGACAAGGGTCGAATTAACAACATCAGCACCTACATCCAGCATACGGTCGCATTGTTTTGAACCGGTTGCAGGCTCAACGCGATATGATGAACCTCTTCCTCAGATGTAAAGAGCCTCACCTACTCGTTGCCAAATGATTGCTTTATAAAATCCGATTCTCTGCCTTCTCACCTCTCTTGAACACCAATCGCCAATAAGATCTGTAGATCTTATTCCGGACTAAAATCGAAATACAGCGACACAAATAGGAAAAAAGGATTAGATCGTTTCCCTAACGTGGGGTTCGGTCAGCTGCTCGAAAAACGTCAAAACAAAGTATTTTGCTTGCTGGTCTGAACCAGGTAAGACCATTTGTTCAATCCAGATTAAAGACGCATGTGAAAGCGTCTGACTCTGCGATCATCGGAGCGGATTTTCTCAGCCACTACCATCTCGTCGTCGATCTCCACAAGCGCTGCTTAGTGGACGCGTTGACCAACCTCACTGTTCCGGGTTTGCCAGATGCTACACGCCAGCCTACCGTCAAGGTATGTGACGCGACGTCACCCGTGGCAGACCTTCTTAGCGAATTCCCAGGCATAACTGCTACGAATACGCCTGAAACCACGATGCAGTCCGAAGTAACGCATCGCATTGAGACTACGGGACCCCCAACTTTCGCCCGCTCACGTCGACTCCCGCCCGACAAGTACGCCGCTGCACGAGCAGAATTTGAGTCGCTAATGCAACTGGGAGAATGCCGACCTTCTAGTAGCCAGCTGGGCCAGTCCCTTGCACATGGTCAAGAAGGCGGATGGTACCTGGCGTCCATGCGGTGACTATCGAGCGCTCAATGCGAACACCGTTCCTGATCGGTACCCGCTTCCGTTTCTGCAGGATTTCACCATGCAGTTGCAAGGGAAGAACATCTTTTCCAAAGTGGACCTGCAGAAAGCGTACCATCAAATAGCAATACACCCGACCGACATTCCGAAGACAGCGATTGCTACGCCCTTTGGATTATTCGAATTCACCACCATGCCGTTCGATCTACGCAATGCTGCCCAAACTTTCCAACGGGTCATTCACGACGTTTTACGGGGTTTGCATTTTGTATTTCCGTACATCGATGACATCATCGTAGCGTCGACGACTCTCGAAGAACATCGTGAACATTTACGGCAGCTGTTTGCTCGCCTCGCACAGCACAGATTAACGATCAACGTGGCGAAATGTGATTTTTTCCAGTCGGAAATTTCTTTCCTTGGACATCGCGTTACGACCGAAGGAATCCGTCCGCTAGAAGAGAAGGTAGCAGCCGTGGAGAAGTTTCCTAAACCTGAAACCATCATGGGCCTTAAGAGATTTATGGCCATGATAAATTTCTACCGGCGCTTCATCCCGCATGCTCTGAAAGCCCAAGGCCCGATCTTAGAGATGATCCCAGGAAATAAACGGAACGGCAAGACACCGCTTACCTGGACTTCTGCTACGACCACCGCCTTCGAGGAATGCAAACGCCAGCTCACTCAAGCCACCATGCTGGCGCATCCTGACAAGACTGCCGAGTTATCACTGTGGTGTGACGCGTCCGACTTTGCTGCTGGAGCCGCCCTTCATCAGGTCGTCGACGGAGAGATGCAACCGCTTGGTTTCTTCTCCAAGAAATTCGACAAAGGGCAACAAAAGTATTGTACTTATGATCGGGAGTTGACGGCCATGTATCTCACCGTTAGACACTTCCGTCATTTGTTGGAAGGACGCACTTTCCACATTTATACAGACCATAAACCACTGGTTTATGCGTTCAAACAGTCCCTGGACAAAGCGTCCCCAAGACAGGCTCGTCACCTCGACTTCATTGAACAGTTCTACACGGACATTCGTCATGTGGAGGGAAAGGAAAACGTTACTGCTGACCTGCTTTCGCGTATAGAAACTGTACAACACACACCGACAATCGACATTGTTAAATTGGCCGAGGATCAGCTCCGTGATTCTGAACTCAACGACGTCTTAAGCGGTAAAATCAGGACGGATCTGGTTCTTCAACGTATGCCAATCCCAGGTAGCACAAGTACATTGTATTGTAATTGTCCCACAGGTATCACGCGTCCGTGATTGACGTACATACATACTGAAACTTTACATACCACTGAACTTTTCATAACGAAAATAACTAGTGTTTTTAAAAAATGCTGTCCTACTAAATAAGTTCAGAAGTGTATTCTATTTAGAGTAATCGATCGTAAAGCTCTCTTAAATCGACTAAAGTTAAATTAAATGTAAAACTTATAGGCGATTCAAAAAGTCAGGACTATCTTGTGATAAAGTGTCATTTCATGAATCAACTAATAGGTTAAGATGTATTAACATTGCGTTCTACTCTACTCTAGTTGCTATACTTCAAATATGCAAAAAAAAAACTATATACGAAGCCTAAAGCATTTTGGCGATTCGTTAACTGTAAAAAAGCAGTATTCGTTGTTCCGTCTGCGAACCAAACAGCGAACGATTTAGCGTTATCTTATATTCCACAAAATGTGGTTCAATTTACTTGGGACAACATTCATATGCCGGAAACATTGTTCGCTGCGATCATGCGTTGGAGCCTTCTAATAATCCTGGACCCGATGAAATACCATCATGCGTCTTTTTTATAATAGTGTATCCATGTTCATCAACAGGGATTGGCCCACTTATTAGATGCAATATACACTGATTTCAAAGATGCGTTCGATAAATAGGAAGCCAATTTTTGATACATCCTTCAAATTTAAATTAGTAACATTTTGGACTTTTGGTAGTATTTTCTTTGTAAAATCCACTTAAAATGTTGATCTAATGCGAGCAAAAACGAAATCGAGTCTATATGTTTAAAGAATAATCAAAACTTAAATGTGTACTATTGCCCCAATTCAACATACGCGAAAATTCATCAAACGCGATTCTGCAATGATTTCCAATATCTGTAGCGTGGTGCATTTTGGGAACCACTTCTCTCAAAGCAAACCAATCCCCCGAATCACCAATAATCCCCGGTTGTGGTCTTCCGAAGAGACTCCGAAAAACTCCGTTTAAACTCGAACACATTGGGACATTCGGGAGAGTTTTCTCAGTGTATGTGTGGTGAAAAAACGACGCCAAGTGGCGTGCACAATTTGTACAACAAGAGCCGTCATTGCAGTTTGTTCTCACCCAGCATTTATCGCTGCACTCGACGTTTTAACCTCGCCACGAGGAAATTGTCCTTCGGAATCGGAAACTCCTCAACGTTCCCTGTGAATCGGAGACACCCAGCCAATCGACGCTGCTATCGCCGAACGTGTGCCTTCCACGTGTGTGAAGCCGCCATTTTGTTCATCTCGTGAAGGAAGCCCAAGCCGTACCGACATCGAAACACGCGTCGAGGCGCCTCACTGGGATTGAAGACAGCTGCAAGGGCGACGCCTACGATTAAGGTAAGATCCACCCTTTTTTACTTTTAATCCGTGTGGGAAAATGATGCACAGCCCGAAAAACGTGGAACCACCGGTGGTAGATACGCCGAAAGACGTTAGCTCTAAC
This sequence comes from Anopheles moucheti, assembly GCF_943734755.1. Lineage (NCBI taxonomy): Eukaryota > Metazoa > Arthropoda > Insecta > Diptera > Culicidae > Anopheles > Anopheles moucheti. Next base: position 46,167,766 of record NC_069141.1, on the reverse strand, counting down.
ATCGCCACCTCTACTCAAACGTCGTTGAGCGTCGAAATACCTCCAACGCGTGAGGTCTCTACCGGGTTACGTTAGCTGCAAGAGGAATCGCTAAACGCCATGCAGTTTAAACCACCCGAGCTGGACACCGCCGATGTCCACACCTTTTTCTTCGCCCTGGAAAACTGGTTTGACGCGGGGAACATTCCGGCATGCTCGACGCTTCATGTTGATTGCACAGCATGCTCGACGCTTCAATACCCTGAAGACACGCATTCCTATCCGGGTCCTTCCCGAGTTGCGTCATCTCCTCGAGAACATACCAACCACCGAGCGCTACGAAACAGCGAAGAAAGCGATCATTTAGCATTTGGAGGAGTCGCAGCGAAGTCGTTAGCATCGCTTGCTGTCGAAAATGACCCTTGGGGATCGGAAACCATCGCAGTTGCTGGCCGAGATGCGACGCACCGCGGCTCCGTTCGCGACCGATTCCATGCTCATCGATCTCTGGATCGGACGACTACCGCCATATGCACAGTCTGCCGTGATCGCTGCTTCACCGAACGTCGAGGATAAAGTACGGGTAGCCGACTCCGTTATGGATTCCTTTGCGTTATACCACCGTACGGGTCCGTACCACACCGTTTCCGAGGTACGAAATGATGAAGTCGAACGCTTCTGGCGACAGGTGGCCGAACTGAGCCAACGCTTGGAAGAGGTGTTGAAGCGGACCACTCGCCCGGAACATGCCCGACTTCGTTCACGTTCCCGTCCACGCCAAATGCATCGTGCTGTAACCCCAACTCCTAACGGGTTGTGTTTTTATCATGAACGATATGGTCAGGAAGCGCGAAAGTGCAGAGCACCTTGCTCCTTTAACTGCCGGCAGCAACGTGCCCACACTCCATCATCCTGACTTTCTCACCGAGACGTTGTACCGGAGGTCCATGCCGTTTCATCATCCAGCTATCGGCTCGTTGTAGTGAACCGTAACACAAACAAGAAGTTTCTTATAGATACCGGTGCTGACGTCTCTGTGATACCCAGGCAGCACAGCTCCGTCCCGTGCAAGCCCTCATCGATGCAATTATTTGCCGCAAACAGTTCCCCGATTCGCGTTTATGGAGAATCTCTCTACACTTTAGATCTTAGCCTAAGGCGAGCGTTGCTTTGGAACTTCGTAATCGCAGATGTAGGGACTGCAATCATCGGAGCCGATTTTCTTTTGCATTTTCACCTCCTGGTGGATCTTCGAAATAAATGCCTCGTCGATGCTTCAACAAAACTACGTATACCTGGTGTTCCGGACCGAAATCTGCAAGAACCAACCGTCAAAGTGTGTGATGCAACGTCACCCATCGCTTCGTTGTCCCCAAGATTACCAGGATTGACCGCACCGGGTACGCACCAGCAATCTGAAATCGCGCACCGCATCGACCTTCGCCCGACCTCGCCGACTGTCTCCCGAGAAGTACGCAGCTGCTCGGGCTGAATTCGATTCCCTGGTGCAGCTCGGAGTGTGCCGCCCTTCCAAAAGCAGCTGAGCCAGTCCCCTTCATATGACGAAAAAAGCCGACGGCACTTGGCGACCCTGTGGCGATTACAGGACCCTTAACGCGAAAACGGTCTCCGACCGTTACCCTCTACCATTTTTGCAGGATTTTTTAGGATGTCATTGCAAGGCAAGACTGTCTTTTCTAAAGTCGACCTGCATAAGGCATATCACCAAATCCCAATACACCCAGAGGATATCCCGAAAACGGCGATAACGACGCCTTTCGGTTTGTTTGAGTTTACGACAATGCCGTTCGGATTGAGAAACGCCGCGCAAACCTTCCAGCGCCTCATCCATCACGTTCTGCAGGGACTTGATTTCGTCTTCCCTTATATTGACGATATGATCGTCGCCTCATCGTCAGAAGCAGAACATCACGACCATCTTCGTCAACTATTCCAACGGTTGGAACTACACCACTTGACCATTAATCCAGCGAAATGCGAGTTCTATAAGACCGAAATTTCTTTTCTGGGCCACCTGGTTAACACCGAAGGAATACGTCCCCTCCCTGAGCGGGTTAAGGCAATAAGCGAGTTGGATAGGCCGACAAACGTAATGGAACTAAAAAAATTCCTTGCTATGGTAAATTATTACCGTCGTTTCTTGCCTCACGCTCTTGAAGCGCAGGGCATCCTGCTCGAAATGACCCCAGGAAACAAAAAAAAGGATAAGACGTTACTCAACTGGACAACTGAAGCTTCCGAAGCGTTCGACAGATGCAAGGAACAGCTGCAACGCGCCGCGCTATTGGCACACCCCGCGGCAGATGGAGAACTTTCGTTGTGGACGGATGCCTCCGATTCCGCCGCCGGAGCCGTACTTCACCAACTAGTCGACGGCGAACGACAACCTCTTGGTTTTTTTTCAAAGAAGTTTGAGAAAGCGCAACGTAAGTACTCCACGTATGACCGTGAACTCACGGCAATTTATCTAGCCATCAAGCATTTTAGATATCAGTTAGAAGGACGCGAGTTCAGTATATATACTGACCACAAGCCGCTGGTGTACGCCTTCAAACAAAAGCACGACGACGCTTCACCCCGTAGAGCCAGGCAGCTGGATTTTATCGCACAGTTTTCGACGGACATCCGCCACGTCGCCGGAGAAGGAAACGTTACAGCCGACCTTCTCTCGCGTATGGAGACCGTGCACGGCGCTCCTTCAATTGATTTTAACCAACTAGCGGAAGAACAAGCCTGCGATCCTGAAATCACTGATATTATCAGCGGAAAAGTAAGGACAGAATTGTTGCTTCAAAAAACCCCAATACCTGGAAGCTCACATTCGCTCTACGCCGACTGCCCCGGAGGAATCATTCGCCCATATGTCACTAAATCGTTTCGAAAAAAGCTACTCCACGCCGTACACGATTTAAGCCATCCAGGAGCACGAGCTACAGTCAAGCTCATGACAGAGCGCTTTGTGTGGCTGGGCATCAACAAGGACGCACGAAAATTCGCCAGGAACTGTTTAGCCTGTCAACGCGCCAAGGTAGGCAGACACACTAAAAGTCCTCTAACGCAGTATCCCGCGAAGTCGTCCCGATTCAGCCATATCAACGTGGACATTATCGGACCTTTCCCAATCAGTAACGGCAACCGATATTGTCTAACGTTTATCGACCGCTTCACACGCTGGCCAGAAGCGATACCGATCCCGGATATCACCGCGTCTACAGTCGTATCGGCACTGCTGTTCCATTGGATCGCTAGGTTCGGCGTACCGTCCTACATAACGACCGACCAGGGACGTCAATTCGAATCCTCCTTGTTTAACGAGTTGATAAAAGCTCTCGGAACGAAGCACATCAGAACCACAGCCTACCATCCACAGGCGAACGGGTTGATCGAAAGGTGGCACCGTACTCTCAAGGCAGCGATGATTTGCAAAGACACCTCCCGGTGGAGTGAACATCTACTGCTGATTCTGCTTGGTTTACGTACCACCTTCAAAAGCGACATCAACGCTTCACCGGCCGAGCTGGTATATGGTACAACACTTACTATACCCGCTGAATTCGTTTGCGAAAAACCTACAACATTGTTGGCCGACCAGTCCGACTTTGTCAATACACTCTGCGAAGCGATGGGAAACATCAGACCGACGAGTACCGCCTGGCACAGCAACCGAAACTCCTTAGTTCACCCGGATCTCAGTAGCTGTACGCACGTGTTCGTACGAAACGACTCCATCCGACCCGCATTGACGACGCCATATCACGGTCCTTATCAGGTTCTTACACGGAATTCCAAGTCTTTTCAGATTCACATGCACGGACAGTCCTCGCGGATTTCTGTGGACCGCCTAAAGCCGGCTTATAGTCTAATGGAAGAAGCTAGCTCAACGCCTCCGCAGCAACATGGACCTAATACTCCGATGTCTCTGCCTCCATCAGACGAGCAACAACCAACGAACCGGGACAGCGATACTGACACCCCCCAGTTGTCATCATCCGAGCATCAGCGGACGACCCTGAAGCACACTCGACCGGCAACACAAACACCGTCGCTACAACATTCCGGAGCCACCACCAACAGCGCCCCACCACCGCCTATCCTACGTCGAAAGGACCAGGTATCGACCGGTGTCACCAGGTCCAAACGGAAGGTTACCATTCCTCTACGCTACCGATGACACCGCTCTAGGAGGGGAGTACTGTAGCGACCGTCGTAACGGTCAACGAGACCTGCGACCGTGGTGACAGTAGCTGTCACGCCAAAAAACCAACACATGACAGTTGTGTTGTGCAAGACGCCAACTGTCAGGATCAACCGTATCTGGTAGGACTTGTAGCGACAAGACTTGTTAGCTAGGACACGAAAACGCGACACCTAGGGAGAATTTGGATGAACTGTTAAAATGATAGTTGGGAAGTTGTTAGGTCAACGGGAGAACAATAAGATCCTTGTTTGTAGGAGAATCACCAAAACAAAGGGATAGCGAAATACATTTCGTGGAATAGGCGAACAACGAAAACACAGACAGGATCGAGCACGAATTATGCGGTGATAGAAAAGTTCGAGACATGGCCAGCACAATATAAAAGCGGTGGCATGTCCGAACAAAGTTAGTTATCGCTCTGCACTCCGACGAGCAGTAATCGTTTTACACTCCGACGGGGAGATTCCAAGTCGTGGAAAACGTGTGGCACTCAACGCTACAACCAGGAAGGATAAATAAAATTAGGATCGAACTATCGGTTCGAGATATCCTAAAACTGGTGACCCCGACGTGATTCCTTCCGCTGGCCGTCTTCGATCAGGCCTGTAGAGTGCCACACCACTGCACCCAGGATCCACATGGGTACCGAGGAACCATCCGGTTTCCTTACGGTACGTACGTGTTAGTGTACAGGATACGCACAAGCCTCTTCATCCGACCTTCATCTATATATATATATATATATATATATATATATATATATATATATATATATATATATATATATATATATATATATATATATATATATATATATATATGTATATACCGTCCAGTGGCACTACTTTTATTACAATCATTCGTCAAATAGCTTATTTCACCAAAACTAATCGCGTTAGTGATCTGTATGCGACACGTGCGACACGAGAAGGAATGATCTTTGAGTCTTTAGGATATCTCGAACCGATAGTTCGATCCTAATTTTATTTATCCTTCCTGGTTGTAGCGTTGAGTGCCACACGTTTTCCACGACTTGGAATCTCCCCGTCGGAGTGTAAAACGATTACTGCTCGTCGGAGTGCAGAGCGATAACTAACTTTGTTCGAACATGCCACCGCTTTTATATTGTGCTGGCCATGTCTCGAACTTTTCTATCACCGCATAATTCGTGCTCGATCCTGTCTGTGTTTTCGTTGTTCGCCTATTCCACGAAATGTATTTCGCTATCCCTTTGTTTTGGTGATTCTCCTACAAACAAGGATCTTATTGTTCTCCCGTTGACCTAACAACTTCCCAACTATCATTTTAACAGTTCATCCAAATTCTCCCTAGGTGTCGCGTTTTCGTGTCCTAGCTAACAAGTCTTGTCACTACAGTACTCCCCTCCTAGAGCGGTGTTACCAGAAACTGCGTGTGACTAGAAAACACCGATCGAAAGACCGCCAGGAAGTAGCGACGAAGGACGGCACATCGGTGATGTGATCGGGCAACGGTTGTCGCGAAGCGGGATGTCGCGGAGCGGGATTGTCGCGAAGCGGGATGTTGCGGAGCAGGATGTCGCGGAGCAGGATGTCGCGGAGCGGGATGTCGCGGAGCAGGATGTCGCGGAGCAGGATGTTGCGGAACGGGAAGTCGTGGAGCGGGAAGTCGTGGAGCGGGATGTCGCGTTGATCCCTACACGTACACGACTATGTGTAGGTAGCAGCATTTACGGGCCGAGGAGGTGGGTACGTGGTGGTACCGGATGGTTTGATGCTGCTGGTGTTGGTCCTCGGCTGCGGAGTTATCGCTCCTTTCACCTTCGTCCTTCGATGTTGGCGTCGTTCAGCACGTGGCGTAAGAAAATGGCGGCGTTCGGAGATCGTTACCGTTCACAGCGATCGTGCAGATTGGGTTCTTCGTGCGGGGAAACGGCGTAGGGTGGTACGGCGTGTACGGACACAAGGCCTGGCATGTACGGGTCGGCGTCGGAGAAACGGCGTGTACGGGCGTCATACTCAACAGTGTTGGTACGGGACGACGTCGGAGAAGCGGCGTGTACGGGCGTCATACTCAACAGTGTTGGTACGGGACGGCGTTGGAGAAGCGGCGTGTACGGGCGTCATACTCAACAGTGTTGGTACGGGACGGCGTTGGAGAAGCGGCGTGGACGGGCGTCATACTCAACAGTGTTGATACGGGACGGCGTCGGATGAAGAGGCTTGTGCGTATCCTGTACACTAACACGTACGTACCGTAAGGAAACCGGATGGTTCCTCGGTACCCATGTGGATCCTGGGTGCAGTGGTGTGGCACTCTACAGGCCTGATCGAAGACGGCCAGCGGAAGGAATCACGTCGGGGTCACCAGTTTTAGGATATCTCGAACCGATAGTTCGATCCTAATTTTATTTATCCTTCCTGGTTGTAGCGTTGAGTGCCACACGTTTTCCACGACTTGGAATCTCCCCGTCGGAGTGTAAAACGATTACTGCTCGTCGGAGTGCAGAGCGATAACTAACTTTGTTCGGACATGCCACCGCTTTTATATTGTGCTGGCCATGTCTCGAACTTTTCTATCACCGCATAATTCGTGCTCGATCCTGTCTGTGTTTTCGTTGTTCGCCTATTCCACGAAATGTATTTCGCTATCCCTTTGTTTTGGTGATTCTCCTACAAACAAGGATCTTATTGTTCTCCCGTTGACCTAACAACTTCCCAACTATCATTTTAACAGTTCATCCAAATTCTCCCTAGGTGTCGCGTTTTCGTGTCCTAGCTAACAAGTCTTGTCGCTACAAGTCCTACCAGATACGGTTGATCCTGACAGTTGGCGTCTTGCACAACACAACTGTCATGTGTTGGTTTTTTGGCGTGACAGCTACTGTCACCACGGTCGCAGGTCTCGTTGACCGTTACGACGGTCGCTACAGTACTCCCCTCCTAGAGCGGTGTCATCGGTAGCGTAGAGGAATGGTAACCTTCCGTTTGGACCTGGTGACACCGGTCGATACCTGGTCCTTTCGACGTAGGATAGGCGGTGGTGGGGCGCTGTTGGTGGTGGCTCCGGAATGTTGTAGCGACGGTGTTTGTGTTGCCGGTCGAGTGTGCTTCAGGGTCGTCCGCTGATGCTCGGATGATGACAACTGGGGGGTGTCAGTATCGCTGTCCCGGTTCGTTGGTTGTTGCTCGTCTGATGGAGGCAGAGACATCGGAGTATTAGGTCCATGTTGCTGCGGAGGCGTTGAGCTAGCTTCTTCCATTAGACTATAAGCCGGCTTTAGGCGGTCCACAGAAATCCGCGAGGACTGTCCGTGCATGTGAATCTGAAAAGACTTGGAATTCCGTGTAAGAACCTGATAAGGACCGTGATATGGCGTCGTCAATGCGGGTCGGATGGAGTCGTTTCGTACGAACACGTGCGTACAGCTACTGAGATCCGGGTGAACTAAGGAGTTTCGGTTGCTGTGCCAGGCGGTACTCGTCGGTCTGATGTTTCCCATCGCTTCGCAGAGTGTATTGACAAAGTCGGACTGGTCGGCCAACAATGTTGTAGGTTTTTCGCAAACGAATTCAGCGGGTATAGTAAGTGTTGTACCATATACCAGCTCGGCCGGTGAAGCGTTGATGTCGCTTTTGAAGGTGGTACGTAAACCAAGCAGAATCAGCAGTAGATGTTCACTCCACCGGGAGGTGTCTTTGCAAATCATCGCTGCCTTGAGAGTACGGTGCCACCTTTCGATCAACCCGTTCGCCTGTGGATGGTAGGCTGTGGTTCTGATGTGCTTCGTTCCGAGAGCTTTTATCAACTCGTTAAACAAGGAGGATTCGAATTGACGTCCCTGGTCGGTCGTTATGTAGGACGGTACGCCGAACCTAGCGATCCAATGGAACAGCAGTGCCGATACGACTGTAGACGCGGTGATATCCGGGATCGGTATCGCGGTAAGCTATTTGACGAATGATTGTAATAAAAGTAGTGCCACTGGACGGTATATACATATATATATATATATATATATATATATATATATATATATATATATATATATATATATATATATATATATATATATATATATATATATATATATATATATATATATATATATATATATATATATATATATATATATATATATATATATATATATATATATATATATATATATATATATATATATATATATATATATATATATATATATATATATATATATATATATATATATATATATATATGTAACGGAAAAACGCAGTGAGTACTGGAGCTAAACTGAAACTACGAATCGTAATACAGTCCGGAAATTGCAATGAAATTTGATATTGTAAAAATGGCAGAAAAACAAGTTCAATTGATGCCGTTGATGGATGGCACAAACTTTATTTTAACTTTTCTGGAAGAGAGAGGACTTACGGATGGTGTGTTGAACGATCGAAAAGATGGAAATGAGCTTAATGAAAAAAAAGTGCAACCTTCTGATCATATAACGCATCAGTGACTCGCAATTGGAATATGTTCGCGACAAACAAACACCGAATAAAATGTGGAACACACTTCTGAGCATATATAAAAAGAAAAGAATACATTTTAAGAAAAAGTTGTTTGCTTTGAAACACGAAAGTGAACCACTTCGTGATCATTTCTTAGAAATGGACAAGACAGTGCCCGCCTATAGAGCAACCGGTGACAAAATCGATGAAAAAGATATTGTTTGCTATCTCCTTTTATATCTTAATTCGTCGTATGCAACGATCGTAACTGCTTTAGAAACTATGCAAGACGGCAATTTAGACATTGATTTCGTGAAAAGTTGTTTGTTAAAAGAAAAGACAAAACTAGGTGTTAGTGAGACAAATAGTTCAAATTCGGAACCGGCTGCATTTTCTAGCGCGAATGATCTGAAACGAAAACCTTTTCAAAGAAAACCAATAAAGTGTTTTACGTGTAAAAAGGAGGGCCACAAGGCGAATGAGTGTCCAGAAAAGAAAAAAGTGACAAAGAGCAAATTTAGCAAGAAACCAAGCGCTTGCTTTGGGGACAACGACAAACCGCATGGTGTCAGTTTCTTAAGCAATAACTCAAATCCTATGAATTCTAGTGGAACGTGGATTGTAGACTCTGGTTCATCGGAACATATTTCAAACAATGAGGCATTACGAAATTGGCGAGTTACGGAAATTGAAAAGGCCAATTATTATTTCGATCGCTAAAGAAAAAGAATACATCACGGCAAGATAGGAAGGCGACATCTTCTTTATGGTGAAAACGAACAAAAGGTGACATTAAAAAAGTATTGTACGTACCAGAAGCATCAACAAATTTGCTATTCATTCGAAAAGTAGCAAACGCCGGGTTCAAAGTGATTTTTGAACATCATTGTGTGAAAATGTCAGACGATCGAGGAAAAATAATTTTGGAATGCGAACTTAGTGGGAAATTGTATTGGATACAATGCAAAGATAACAATACACGTGAGGCATTTTATTAGTGTGGACAGATTCCTAGAAATCTTGAACTATGGCACCGCCGTTTCGGTCACCTCAGTGCAGGAAATCTGAAGAAACTGGTGAAATTATTTTGTAACATTTATTGACGACTGGAGTCGATTTACGATGGTTTTTCTTCAGAAAAATAAGAATGAAGTGAACAAACGTTTTAAAGAATATGAAGCAATCGTTCGGCAAAAGGATTTCTAGAATCCGATGCGATAACGGAGGGGGATATAAAAGCGATATGTTCCGTTCCAATTGTGCCCATCCCCAATGCGCGCCCATCACTACCGCGTCCCGATGACGTTCAGAGTATATAAGTGACAGTTTAAGAATACATTGGTCCTTCGAGTAAAGTGAAGAATAGATTGGTCCTTCGAATAGCGTGGAGCTTCAACTCACCCTGCCGGAGTTGTAAGACACCAATTTGGATAAATAAAGAAACCTAACATTGGTCCTTCGAACCGGATATTATTGTGTGAAAATATGGATTCAAAGCTTCCTCCAAGCGGCACGCCGCGTGCAACCCGTACGCGTCGCGTAACCAGTTCCTTGCGGACAACCCGTACTCCGCAAACAACCCGTACTCCACGGATATCCCGTACACCGCGGACAACCCGTACTCCGCAAACATCCCATACACCGCGGACAACCCGCACGTCGCTGACACCTCCCATGCAGCAGAAGGCCGCAACCCAGCAGTTATCCCACCTTTCACCAGCAGATCCTCCTGTGAATGTGTTCCGACCATTGGAAACAAAAACCACTCCAGTGAAAGTGTCCCCTGAAGTGGAAGCTACGAGGGCTGACAATAAAGTAAGGTCTCCAACGCTGCAATTTCGCCGGATCACGCGCTAGGCGAAATCTGGCAACACCGCCGTGTTCCTTGGTTCCCCCACTACCACCAGTCTTGGCTGAGCAGCCGTCAACGATGGAGGTACCCCTCGCGTCAGCGTCCAAGTGCGAATTGCGTTCTGTAATACGTTTTTTGAGTGCGAAAAAGGTGACACCTATTGTTCCGTACGAAACGGAAGAGCAACATTAAAAGAGCGCGACAAGGGAGCGTCTAGGAGAGAGCATTGGCGGTGAGCGTCTAGGAGAGAGCGTTGTCAGTAGAAGAGAGAGAGAGCGAGCGTTTGCGAGCGACGCAAGCGGCTTGTCAGAAGTTGGTAGCAAGCGACTGACGCGGATGGACGTGGTCCTAGATAAATAAACGACAAAAGATAATCCTGGTGTACTCAATCCACTTTGCTTCCCCCTGGCGGAATATCCATTGGTCCTTCGAACCGGATCGAGTAAAAGGTTTATAAGTGTTTATAATGATGACTAGAACCCCGAAGAACGCGAAGAAAAAGTCCGGTGCTGAAAATGCGGCTGATGCTGAAAATGCGGCTGATGCTGAACATGCGGCTGATGTTGAGGTCGAAGAAAAGGACCCCGGCGCGTATGGGCACATGCGACAAACCGCTTACGATGAAGTGATCAGAATAGGGAACGCGTTGCAAAAGGCCGCTGATACGAGGAGTGAATTGTCCAACACAAGGTTGAAAATTTACAAAAGGTCAGTGGAAAGTGCAAGTGTTCAGTTTCTGGATCAACACCAACATTTATTGGCACAGTTACCAGTGTGTGAGCGTCATAAGGAGAATGCGATTTACCAAGAATTCCGTACGTTGTATGAAGACACGTTGACAGAATTGGAATCGGCATTAGAAAGACAATCAATCGCTGTGTGCACAATGGAAACGGAATCGAAGCCTGTGGTAGAGAATGCGCATGTGGTAGTGCAAACGCCGTTGCCACGCGCCATTCCTAAGTTCAGTGGACGCTATGAGGAGTGGCATAAGTTTAAGGTGATGTTCAAGGATGTGGTTGATAAAACTAACGAACCACCGAGAATAAAACTATACCATTTAGAAAAGGCGCTGTCCGGTGAAGCAGCCACGGTTATCGATATTAAAACCATAAACGATGGTAATTATGAACATGCTTGGCAATTGCTGGAAGAAAGGTACGAGGACAAAAGAAAGATAGTGGAAATGCATATTAAGGGACTTCTGAGTATGGACAAAATTAAACAGGAGAATTTTGAGAGCCTTAGAAGGTTGGTGACGTGTGTAGAAACTCATGTTTCAAATTTGAAGTTTCTTGGTGAACACTTTGATGGTATGAGTGAGAAGTTCGTGATCTACAGCATATCTCAGTGTTTGGACAACGAGACGCGGAAACAATGGGAGTCTACTGTACCACGGAACGAGTTCCCGAAATATGAAGACACTGTAACGTTTCTAAAGGGTCGAGTATCAGTGTTAGAGCGTTGCAAGAACAATGACAGACAAGAGAAGCAACTTCGTTTCGCAGAAAAACCAGGTCGTTCTAGCTACAAGGCTAACACAGTTATAAGTGAGGGACAGGGATGTGAGATATGTAAAGCTTCACACAAGACGGATAAATGTCCTGAGCTGATTAGGCTGAAGGTGAAACAGCGAGCTGTTTTACTAAAGAAACGTGGCTTGTGTTTTGGTTGCTTAAAGAGTGGTCATTGGAAAGGAAACTGCAAGTTATCGATAAAGTGTGAAAAGTGTAATGGGTCGCATCACACAATTATGCACCACGACAATACGGACAGATTTGCAAAGGATACCGTTGCGGAAGGAGTACCAAAGTCGGATACTGAAAGGTTTAGTGTGAGTCAACATTCGCAGATTTCAACGATGCCAAGAATGCGTGTGCTTTTACAAACAGCTATTGTGAATGTAGTAGCTTGTGGCGGCAAGTTAGTGCAGTGCAGAGCGATGCTGGACACTGGTTCCCAGATAAGTTGTATTACACGGCAGTTGGTTGAAAGACTGGGATGGAAGATGGCAAATACTAACATACCAGTTACAGGAATTGGTAACGTTAGATCATCGGTCAGCAAATGTTGTTCGGTAACAGTGAAATCTGGCTGTAGAGATTTTGTATTCGATTTGACGTGTCTAGTGTATGACGAAATAACGGGCACTGTACCATCTTCTTATTTCAGTATCGCAAATCTTAAATTTCCCAATCATGTTGACCTAGCTGATCCGGAGTTCAATAAGCCAGGAACGGTGGATCTACTTATTGGTATGGATCGTCTTCCGATTATCATGAAGTCGGGATTTATCCGATTATCGAACGATCTACCTATTATGATGGACACGGAGCTAGGATGGGTGATAGGTGGATGCATAGACATTAGTGCGACTGACGAAAATGTTCATACTAATGTTGCGGTTTCTAACAATGTCGATGAACTGTTGCAAAGATTTTGGGAGATTGAGGAAATCTCTAGTGAGAAATGTGTCCAATCGGAAGCAGAACGATGTGAGGAACATTTTAAAGCAACTCATAAGCGAGATGAGTATGGAAGGTATATCGTTCGGCTCCCATTAAGGGAATCCATAGATCAGCTTGGAGATTCTCGATCGATGGCCTTGCGAAGATTCTTTGCTTTGGAGAAGCAGTTAGAACGTCGTCCTGATTTGAGAGTGCAATATTCTTCGTTTATGGAAGAATACGAGTCTATGGGTCACTGTAAGCCGGTTAACGAATCTTTCGATACTGCAGATACGAAAAGATGGTATCTTCCTCACCATGCAGTTTTAACTCCTGATAAAACTACTACCAAATGTAGGGTAGTGTTTGATGCATCGGCTAAGGTGAAGGGTACATCGTTGAATGATGTCATGATGGCAGGTCCGACTGTGCAACCTGATTTGTTTTCGATCCAGCTGAGGTTTCGTATGCATAGGTACGTGTTAAGTGCTGATGTCGCCAAGATGTTCCGACAAATTCAGGTGGACCCGAGTGATACGCCCCTGCAACGAATATTTTGGAGAGCGGTACCAACAGATCCGATACGGACCTTAGAGTTGACAACAGTTACATATGGAACTGCTGCTGCACCTTTCTTGGCAACACGGACGCTGTTGCAGTTGGCTGCAGATGAACAAGACAGATTTCCGTTAGCCAGTCGAGTAGTGAAGGAAAATTTCTATGTGGATGATGGCCTTTTCGGAGCAATCCAGGTAGATGAGTTGTTGAAAATAAAGCAGCAATTAATCCAGCTGTTTAGGTCAGCAGGTATGCATTTGCACAAATGGGCATCCAATGTAGAATCATTGTTGGAGGAAATACCAAGAGAGCATCATGATCCTTACACGGCGTTACATGAGATCAGAGCCAATGAGTTTATAAAGACGTTGGGTATAAGGTGGAATCCGACTACGGATGAGTTTATATATATCACTCCACAGATACTAGAAATCTCGTCCCCAACAAAACGAGAGGTTTTGTCAGCATTGGCTAAGATATTTGATCCTCTAGGGCTCATCTCACCAGTGACAGTTCTTGCAAAATTGCTTATGCAAAGATTATGGAAGGCACAGGTTGGTTGGGATGAAGAAATTGATGATTCCCTGCTCAAGGATTGGATAAACTTCATGGACGCATTGCCGAGAGAAGATCAAATAAGGATTCCCAGACAAATGGTAAATGATACTTCAGGCGTCTATGAGATACATGGGTTCGCAGACGCATCGGACAAAGCCTACGGTGCGTGTATCTACATCAGATCGATCAGTAGCGATGGTCATGCTGAGGCGCAATTGGTTACGAGCAAATCCAAGGTCGCTCCTATTTCACCTACAACTATCCCTCGTAAGGAGTTGTTGGCAGCGCTTCTTCTGAGCAGATTAACAACAAAGGTTGTGGATGTTTTGTTCAGAACATCGTTCCAGCACATTTACCTGTGGTCGGACAGTCAAGTGGTGCTAGCTTGGCTAAAGAAACCGTTGGATTGTTTGGAGGTATTTGTACGTAATAGAGTGGCAGAGATTATTTCTCACAGTGAGTTCACCTGGAGTTACGTGAACACAGCATCAAACCCAGCAGACATTGTTTCGCGAGGGCAAGCTGCTTCTGAGCTTGCGAAGAACGATCTTTGGTGGAAGGGGCCAGCATTCTTAACCGAATGTAGCATAGATGCGGAACGTCCAGAAGATCTTCCAGATGATGCCATACCGGAACTGCGCTCGAAACTGATGATTCATGTTTCTATGAACAGAGAAGAGTTTCCGTTCATAAACAGGTATGATTCATTTCGAAAGATCCAAAGAATAATGGCATATGTTTTACGTTTTGTAGCCAACGCTAGGCGTAAGGACAAGGATCGAATCAAGGGCTCGGTGTTATTGATATCAGAACTAAAGGAATCATCACGGCGAATTGTTGGCATAGTTCAGATGATGGAACTTTCTGACATTATAGCGGCTGTAAAGAACGGTGGCCGAAATCATCGTTATGCAAACCTAAATTTGTTCCTGCAAGACGGTTTGCTGAGAGTAGGTGGTCGTCTACAACATTCGCAACTTCCATATGAATCCAGACATCAGCTATTGCTGCCCAATACGAGCGTGGTTACAACTAGAATCATCAACATGATACATCGTGAGAATCTGCATGTGGGTTGCTCAGGCGTCATAACCATACTACGCCAACAGTATTGGTTGGCAAATGCAAGATCTACGGTACGCAAGGTACTTCGTGGATGTGTAGTATGTTTCAAGGCTAACCCTACAACCATCAATCAGCGAATGGGTGATCTTCCTGCATATCGTGTTAATTCGGCGCCAACGTTTGAACGAGTTGGGTTGGATTATGCCGGACCCATAATGCTGAGATCAGGTTTGCGGCGCATATCCTCGTCGAAGGGTTACATTTGCATATTTGTGTGCATGGTAACCAAGGGGATCCATCTGGAGGCTGTTGAAAATCTAACTACTGAGGCGTTTCTGGCGGCTTTCAAGAGGTTCGTGTCACGGAGAGGAATACCACAGGAGGTATTCAGTGATAATGGCACGAATTTTGTAGGTGCTAACGCTGAGCTCCGGGAATTGCGAAATGCGTATAAAGCAGCGGTTACTGCTCAGGGCTTTGTTGAGTTTTGTCAGGTTAAAGAGATTAACTGGAAGCATATACCCCCTAACGCTCCACATTTTGGTGGAATCTGGGAGGCTGGGGTCAAAAGTGTTAAGTCGGTACTGAAGAAGGTGTATAAGACAGCGTCTTTAACAATTTTTGAGTTTTACACCTTATTGTGTCAGATTGAAGCGATTCTTAATTCCAGGCCATTATATGCTCATTCTAGTGACCCTCAGGATCTTGATTGTTTAACTCCAGCTCATTTTATGATCAATCGACCTTTAGTAGGGATTTCTGAACCATCGTATGTGGATATTTCGGAGAATAGACTAAACAGATGGCAACGAATACAGCAGCTTAGGGATCAATTTTGGGCCAGATGGGCAAGAGAATACTTGAGCGAGCTACAGGTTCGTAGTAAGTGGACTACTCAACGCGCGAACGTTAAACCAGATATGTTAGTGTTAATAAAAGAGGATAACACGCCACCACAGATGTGGAAAATGGGCCGCATAATCAAGACGTATGCAGGAGCTGATGGTTTAGTACGGGTAGTAGATATTTACACAAAGGGAGGTACATACAAGCGATCAATACATAAATTAGCGCCACTCCCAGGGTTACAGGAATAGCTAAACATTTCCCGCTGGGGAGTATGTTCCGTACGAAACGGAAGAGCAACATTAAAAGAGCGCGACAAGGGAGCGTCTAGGAGAGAGCATTGGCGGTGAGCGTCTAGGAGAGAGCGTTGTCAGTAGAAGAGAGAGAGAGCGAGCGTTTGCGAGCGACGCAAGCGGCTTGTCAGGAGTTGGTAGCAAGCGACTGACGCGGATGGACGTGGTCCTAGACAAATAAACGACAAAAGATAATCCTGGTGTACTCAATCCACTTTGCTTCCCCCTGGCGGAATATCCACCTATTGAAATCCATCGTCAACTAGTTGAAGTTTACGGGGAAAAGTGTATGGACATAAAAAACGTGCGTAAGTGAGCCGCGAGTTCAATTCCGGGCGCACTAATGTTCACGACGAGGAGAGAAGTGGCAGACCGTCGGTCTCGGATGCGATTGTTCATGCAGTGGAGGCAGAAATGCTCAAAAACCGCCGTGCGACAATTAGGGACTTGGAAGAGAAGCTTGGAGTGTGTAGCAGCGAACCAATCCGTCATATCCTTGTGAACAACTTGCAGTATCACAAAGTTTCTGCCCGATGGGTGCCGAAACAGCTGACCGAAGACCACATGAAGCGGCGCGTGGAATGTGCGAGGCGGACGGAAAGTGGTATTCTGCCGGCATTGACAAGTTCATCGTGCGGATGCGCAAAGTGTTGGAAAAAAATGGCGATTATGTAGAAAAGTAGCCAAGAACTAGGCCTTTCCAACGGTGTATCGCTTTTTGTAAATAAATGTCATTTTCTATGAAAAAAAAAATTGGAGACCTTACTTTATTGTCAGCCCTCGTAGCAGTCACATGTGTGACTTGGCTTTCCAAGAATTAGTTCGTGTTAAACGCCTTGCGCAGAACAATGCCTTGACGTCGGCGCAGTGTAAAGTTTTTCGCAGTAAGATTCAATAGTCGTATGATGAACACGCAAAACACTACAACGTTTTGGTAAAACATGTTAGTGTGAGTGAGCGCACGCCATATGAACAAAGTTTCCGAGAATTTAGAGCGATCTACGAGGAAGCTTCGTTAGTGTTGGAATGTGCGGAAGAAAACATTATTGAAGCAAAGCTGTTGAAAGCAAATATTCCCGTGCCTACACCACCTCCTGTGGTTGTCCATACCCCGCTTCCGAAACCTATTCCTTCCTTTAGTGGAAAATATGAAGAGTGGCAACGTTTTAAAACTATTTTTAAGGACGTTGTTGACAAATCCCATGAAAGTGCACGTATGAAATTGTACCATTTGGAGAAAATATTATGTGGTGAAGCTGCTAAGATAATAGACGAAAGAACGTTGAACGAAGGGAACTATGAGCGAGCATGGAAACTATTGAGTGACCGTTACGACAACAAAAGGCGTCTCATTGACATACACATAAGTGGGTTATTGAACTTAAAAAAGCAAAAGCGCGAAAACCATGAGGATCTCCGATTGTTGGTGAAATCAGTGGAAAGTCACATCGATATTTTGACATATCTTGGTGAAGATTTTAACGGACTTACGCGATCGATGTTCCTAATTTCTTAAGCGCTTAACATAGAAACCAAGAAACTTTGGGAAGCCACCATATCCAAAGACGAGTTGCCTTGCTATGACAAAACCATCCAGTTCTTTAAAGATCGAGATTCAGTGCTTGAGAGATGCATAGAAAAGAACAGTGTAGTGACATCTCAATCCACGAGCGGGAAAGCAATACTTCAACCACCACAGAAGAATCTAAAGACAAAATCCTATGCGCTATCGGCTAACGTCAACCAAAAATGTGAAATATGTGAAGGTGCTCACCGAAATATTCAGTGTCCCGAACTAAGCAAGTTGAATCCTGTGGAAAGAAGCGAACGTATCCGAGCGGCAGGCATTTGCTTTAATTGTCTACGTAAAGGGCACCGCTCCAGAGAATGCCCGTCTGATAAAACCTGCAAAAAAGCAATCGTCGACATCATACGCTTCTTCATCATGAAAGTGTTCATAATGTTCCTGCTGGTCCTAGTGCATCCGCTGATAACCGTACGACGATCCCTGCAGAACAACCTAAACCCTTCAATTGTTCATCGAGTTTTGCAAACTCGTCTCAAGCACCGTGTTGCTGCTTACTGCTATGGTGCAAGTGTACGATAAATGGCATGTACCACATCCTTGCCGTGTCTTATTAGATAATGGATCATAAGTGAATTTCGTCTCCGAAGAGTTTGTCAATCGGCTTCAGCTGCCAATGAAGCCTGCGAACGTTTGTATTACTGGTCTCAATGCCATCCGCACCATGGCACGCGACAAGATTGAACTGAAACTTAAGTCTCGAATCTCTGAGTTTGCAGTGAACCTGGAGTGTTTGGTGGCACCGAAGGTGACTAGTATAATTCCGTCTTCCCATGGAACATCGACCTTTCGAGCCTTCCCAACGGAATTATTTTAGCTGATCCCTTATTATACCAACCGCAAAGAGTGGATGAGTTGATAGGTGCAGAGCTCTTTTTTGAAATCATCAAGGAAACTCAATTACAACTTGCTCCCAATATGCCGGTTTTGCGAGATACTCATTTTGGATGGGTAGTAGCCGGAGCCATCGCCGAGCCATTTGTCACCAACATGTCGTTGCAGCATTCCTATAAAGCATTCGTGGAAGACGTCTAAGATATGATGCAACAATTTTGGCAAATTGAGGAAGTGCCCAACGTTCCTATGTTATCAAAAGAAGAGATAGCATGTGAGGCTCATTTCTTGTCTACCTACAAACGATCCGAAGACGGCAGGTTCATCGTCAGACTGCCGTTCAAAGAAAATGTTCTTCAATTGAACAACTGTCGTAGCGTGGCACTCAAGCGTTTTTTGATGTTGGAGAACGTCTTGTCCGTAATCCAGATTTACGTGCACAGTATACCGACTTTCTTCGAGAATATGAACTCCTGGACCACTGCCGTGAAATCAACGAATCCAATGATCATCCAAACCAAGCTGCGTACTACCTACCGCACCATGCGGTTTTACGACCATCGAGTACAAGCACAAAATGCAGAGTCGTGTTCGGACCAGCGCCAAGGCTTCACCATCCGAAATGTCGTTGAATGATGTGCTACAAGTTGGACCCGTAGTCCAAAACGACTTACACTTCATCGTTCTGCGTTTTCGGAAATATAAGGTGGCTTTTTACGGAGACGTATCCAAAATGTACCGCCAGGTACTGCATGCCGAAGAAGACCGCCGATTCTTGCGCCTCTTCTGGAGACCTCATCCATCCCAACCGATGCGAATACTCCAGTTGAATACCGTAACCTACGGTACCGCATCGGCACCTTTCCTTGCAACAAGGTGTTTGTTGCAACTCGTCGAAGAAGACGGCGCCGCCTTTCCTATCGCCTCTCGGATAGTTAAGGAAGAAACGTACATGGATGATGTACTTTCCGGTGCTGATTCGGTGGAAGATGCCATCGAAGCTCAACGTCAATTGAGCATGCTGCTCAAACAAGGAGGTTTTCCAATCCACAAGTGGTGCTCGAATTCTACCCAATTTCTTGAGCACATTCCCGAATAAGATCGCGAGAAGAAGACACCCAAGGAAAGCACGAGTGAACACCGATGGGAATACATCCGGTCTCAAGACAACCCCGCGGATATTGTCTCTCGAGGCCAGCTGGTTGCATCGTTGAAGAACAACAATCTCTGGTGGTATGGTCCCGCCTTCCTCCACAAATCTGTGTTCGAAATAGAACCCGCTGAATTCGTTCTCGACGATGATTTACATGAGCTTATGCCCGCCGTAGCAACCTCAGCCGTAAGTAGCGACGACCTTTCCTTCCTATATAAATGGGCTACTTAAATATAAATGGCGTATAATGGGCTACTTGCTGCGGTTTATTGGAAACTGTCAAAACGCATCCAGCTTGCATGAATCCTGCCCATATTTGACCGTCAGAGAGCTGCGTCGGTCAACAAAAACACATCTGAAGCGCATCGTCGGTAATGGAAGGTTAACCTTTGAGGAATTGTCCACTGTACTAGTGGAAATCGAAGCTGTTTTGAATTCCCGACCGCTCTTCACCATCTCCAACGATCATGCAGATCCGCTTGTGATAACACCAGCCCATTACCTGATTGGTCGTCAATTGACTGCTCTAGCAGAACCATCCCTGGAAAATGTAAGGGCAACGCGTTTAACTAGATGGCAGCATCTGCAACTTATGCGCGAACATTTCTGGTGCGCATGGAGTCGCGATTATTTGAATACGTTGCAGCCGAGAAAGAAGAGTCTCCGCACTACGACGAATATTCGAGAGGGAATGATCTTCCTTCTTCAGAATCGATGCGAACCACCAATCAACTGGCCCCTGGGACGTGTTACAGCTGTCTATCCCGGAAAAGATGGCTTAGTGCGAGCTGTTGACGTATCGATTGGAGGGTCTACCTATCGTCGCAGCATAACAAAAATCTCCGTGCTACCCATTGAGGATAATGATACCCAACCCATGCTAGAATAAGTTTTTTCAGTTTTGAGTAACCTCAAGGGGGGAGTATGTTCCGTTCCAATTGAAACGGAGTAAGTTCGTTCTCGCACTCCCATCCCTATAGTGTGCCCATCCCTAATGCGCGCCCATCACTACCGCGTCCCGATGACGTTCAGAGTATATAAGTGACAGTTTAAGAATACATTGGTCCTTCGAGTAAAGTAGAGAATAGATTGGTCCTTCGAATAGCGTGGAGCTTCAACTCACCCTGCCGGAGTTGTAAGAGAACAATTTGGATAAATAAAGAAACCTAAAGAAGAAGAAAAATAAAGAAGAAGAAGAAATAAAGAACACGATAATTTTGTCAATTTTTATTCGAAGGAATACAAATAGAGTGGAACAAGGAATTCAAATAGAGTGGACAATACCAAATTCCCCGGAACAAAATGGTGTAAACGAGCGTAAGAACCGTACGTTGGTAGAAAAGGTTCGCTCCATGCTTAGTGACAGGCATGGTATTGGAAAAGATTTTTGGGGTACTGCAGTTGACACCACGGCGTATTTGACAAATCGAAGCCCTTTGAGTGCATTAAAAGGAAAGACACCCTGTGAGATTTGAGAAAATGTTAAACCCAAAGAACGTAGAAGGAAACTATATACAAAGTCGCGGAAAGGACTTTTTGTCGGTTATGCACCTTGCGGCTACTTTAGACGACAGTTTCGGTTCGTGCATGGAAAAAGCAGAGCTCGGTTATCCTGAAGAACATACGATAGTAGAAACACCACAGCGTCGATCTGGCCGAGAATGGAAACCTCCCGAATGGCACGAAAGTTTCGAAATTGATTACACGGGTTTTGCATTTAGTGCAACTAATTTCGTAAACAATTAGCCGAATACTTTAGTAGAAGCGAAAAAGATACCCGATTGGGAGAAATGGCAACGAGCAATAAGTGAGAAGATGAGTTCTCTCGAGAAAAATAAAACGTGGTCGTCAGTTCAGCTACCAACAGGAAGGAAAACAATTTCATGTCAATCAAAAAGGATGATGAACAAGAAGAAAGATACAAGGCACGTTTAGTAGCTCGCGGTTTTTCGCAAAAACAAGGTTTCGATTATTCGGAGACGTACTTCCCGGTCGCAAAATTAGATACTATAAGAGCGATGTTTGCAGTACCAAACAAGTTGCGACACCTATGAAATGTAATCTAAACCTAGAAAACGGAACAGAAGCTACACGAATTGATAAACCGTACCGTAAGTTAATTGAATGTTTAATGTATGTTGCATTAACATTCCGTCCTGATTTATGTGCTTCATCGATTTATTTCAACCAATTTCAAAGCTGTCCTAATGAAGAGTATTGGGTGCATCTAAAAAGGGTTTTGAGTTACATTCGAGGAACTTTGAATTATAAATTGGTATATAACGGAAATAAGGAAAATGAAATTTTGAAAGCATATGCAGATACAGATTGGGTGAATAATAAGATTGATAGTGTTTAATTATACTGTTAGCTGTTAGCTGGCTGACTAGGAAACAGTCAACAACTGCCTTATCATCCACAGAAGCAGAAATGATTTATCTAACGAAGGCAGTATGCCAAGGAACTTGGTTGAAAAGAATACTGATCGATTTAGGATGTAACTTGTGTAATCCTGTTATATATTATGAGGATAATCAGTCGACAATACATGTAGCTGAAGAAGAGCGTAACCTAGGACGATTTAAATCACACCCACCAAGAAATCAAGATCACCAAATTGTCACACACCAAAAAAATTATGTGATTTTTTTATTGATATGTTTTAAACCAAATGCAATAATTTAAAAATATACAAACCAAAGCTATGAAATTCCAACTCCAAATAAAAATATCCAATTATTGCTATGTCTTCCTCGCTTAAATTATGCTTTAGAAATAATATTTCATTCAGTTTTTCGGGGAGCAGCCTATTTCTTCTGTCCGTATAAATTTGCTCTACCTTAGAGAAAATACGTTCACATGGAATAGAATAAAAAAGCAATAAATCACAAAATATCCGCATTCGAAAACAATCCCTATCACAATCCCAGATTCCAATCATGACAGATCCGGATCCGGGATCTGGACTATTGTTTTGGATTTCGATCCCGGATTCTCGTATTGACGAATCCGGATCCTGAAGGATCCGAATCCGGACTCTTGTTTTGGATTTCGATCCCAGTTTCCCGTCATAACAGATCCGGATCTAAAAGGATTGTTTGGGATTCCAATCCAGAGGATCCTGGATTTGGGATCGAATCCAGATTGATCCAATGAAGGATCCAATCCCAGAATCCGATCCGATCCGATCCGCCCAACACTAGTCTGAGCCATAAGGCAATAGTCGATACGTGTAGCGACGTGACGCTTATGCGATTGGACTTGTTCCGAGAACTGAACCTCGATCTCAGGGTTAATACCATCCGCCCGGGTAATAAAAGGATACGGTGAAAAACATCATAGTGTGTGTGGCGAGTTGACAATCCAAGCGGTGATCGATAAAGTACAAGAAGATATTCGTTTCGTGGTAGTCTCATTAGATTCTATTGACACCCAAATTCTTATTGGAATAAACGTTCTTAAGGAAGTACATTATTCCATCACGAATTGTCATGTGAAGAGAACGAAACAAAAGCGAAGAAGAGCAATCGACGGTAGAGGATAAACGTTGGGTGTATCGAATAGTGTGCGCAGATCAACGGGCGTTAGATGTACCACCATCTAAACCATCTAAAAATTCTAAAGATGAAAGTGAATTAAAAATATGTGTTAGTAAACAAGCTGTGGTGCGTACGTTGCCGAGAAGATTGGCTCCATTGGAGAAAGAGGTGGTAAGAAATCAAGTTCCAGAATGGTTAAATGACGGTATAATCCAGCCATCGCGAAGTCCCTATCTATTGCAGTGGTCGTCGTTCCAAAAAAGGATGGCTACCATCCTTGTGTTGATTACCGTGTGTGTTGATTACCGTGAGATGAACAAGAGAATCATACTTGATTCTTATCCAATGCTAACATCGAAGATCAGATCGACCAGTTGGCTAATGCGCGCGTATATACTGTGTTAGATATGAAGAACTCGTATTTTCAAATTTTTCAATGAAAACTAAGGAAAATTTCCATATTTACGATGTATTAAGAGAAGAAATTCAAAAGGAACATACGGATGAAAGACAAGAGTTGAGAGTGATTGCATGTGAGGATAGCAAGAATGCAAGATGAGAATCGTAAAACATATAATTTACGGCGCAAACCAAACAAGGAGTAAAGTGTAGCAGATATTGTAGCGATACCGAAAACACAGTTTGGAGTAGGCAGAAAAATTAGAAGAAAATACTGTGGACCCTACAAAATCGTGAAGATCCTTCCAAATAAACGACGAGAGGTAAAAAAGTTAGATGTTGAAGATGAAGGGCCAATTATAACTACTACGGTTTTCGATCAATTAAAACCATGGACCAGTTCAGGAAAATTATAGAGTCAGGAAAGGCCGTGTGGGATTATAGTGAAATGTAGCTGAACGATAATGTTAAATGGATGCTTTCTATAATGAATCTTTGAGATTTCGTGAATCTTCGGAATAGGGATTCAGAATCATTCATTCACTCACTCATTTTTGTGATTTTTTTTTGACATTTTGGCCTTTTTTAGACAGCCTTAGTGCTATTGACGCACTGAAAACTTTGAGAGCTGTTAAGAGCCAAAACTATTTTGTGCTAAAAATAATTTTGTTGCTCGGTTCAATGGTCAGTAAATCGCTTATATTGGTCCCTTCGCATTGTAGAATTCCGCATGATGAGAAGGCAGATTCACAGGCCAAAACGTCTTTTAAGAACGACCCATCATTTACCAAAAATTCCTTCGCACTCCACATTAATTTACCCCGTCTCAATGGCAAGGTATTTGAACGGCGATTGAACTTAGGCGATTCCTTCCTTCCTAGCTTACAGGGGCTTCCCTGTAGATCGTGCGTTCATTCGGATGTTGTCCCGACTCGAATGCACATCTGAAGCGTATCAAAATGACAGAAACAAAAGTGTGTGGCTAAGGGGTTGGATTCCATAATGTGGATCGTCTTCTACGGTTCTACGTGGAATTTGAAACCGCTAGACCCTCCCAGATGAGCGCAGTCGTGGGCATCGGCAGAATCCCGGATACACCAATACGAGATGTTTTGGCTAGCAGGGACCTGAAACTCATGAGACTGATCTTCGCTTCGCCAGGGATCATGACCTTCTCCATTGAATCGTCCTTATTCCTTCGTGTATCTGTTCGTTCGGGTATAATTTGTTATTCGTTGTGTTGTCCCTGTTAACAAATGGTTTTTTGTAGAAAGAAATACTCTACCCAGTTAATACTGCCTGTTGGATACGTTACGCAGCGGGGCACTCACGTACGCTCTTCCCGAAAGTGATTGTTTGATTTCATCAAATTTGAATTACGTTAATGGATTTTATGAATAGTTAAGTTTTGACAGATCGCTCGGAACGGATCTTACGGTAGTTTTCGTTAAAATGATAAACAGGATTAAATCTTCGTTAAAAACGGTTGATCCGAGCAAGGAGAAATCAGTTTCAGTTTGGAGCTCAGGCTAGAAGGACGTGTTTGAATTAAGTAACTTTCCTGTAAAACACAACGTGGGGTAAAATAAAGAAATCCTGAAGACAAACATTTGGTGCCGTGACCAGGATTTAGGAAGTTATTTTGTTTCTGGCCTCTTTGTTTTTGGTGAATGCGAAGCGCCATGGCAACCCCTCTAGACTCGGAGGAGATGGAGGAAGGATTGTTCGCGGGTTTCTCGGAGGAGAGCCTAACAACGACGGTTATCAATACGTCGCCTGCTTTAAAAAAATCTCAGCATAGCCCGGAGGGGTTACTGAAGGAAAAGATTAGAAATGACTCGGAGGACGATTGTAAATCGGGAGTATTTCAAAATGTTAAGAAAGTGTTAGACACGAACAAAGTAGAGCGTGATGTGATTATGCGGTGCTTGAAGCGTCAAGAGGATTTTTTGGAAAATTACTCGGAAAGTGACGTCAAATTCGTGCATGTAAGGATGCAGCGTGTAAAAACGTGTTGGAATGATTTCCAAGAACTGAGCCGAGTGATACGTTCGATCGAAGACGGAGTGAGTGAAAGCGAAGATCTTTTGGACGAGTTCGACGAGCGGTGTACGGTGTTAATAGCGGAGTTCGAAGAAATTCTTAAGCGCGTTTCTAATGAACCTCGGTCAGTAACGGGCATTGTGAAGGATGACAAAAGTGTTAAGCTACCGCGTTTAGGGGCATGCTTTTGTCACAGTTGTTGCTGTCGAAGCTGGACGATGATACACAGGTCAAATGGGAACGTTTTGTAGAAAGAGATGGAAAATGTACAGTGAGTGGTTTTCTAGATTTTTTTTCGTGCGGAAACACGTGTGTTGGATGCAAGAGCAGCCGATCTGCGCAGTTTGTGCAATGTTAGAAAGCCTGATCGCCGCGTTTCAAACTTGGCATTAACACAGGACGATAAATGTGTACATTGCGCCAAACAACATGCCATCAAGGACTGTAAAGCGTTTATCGATCTGAAAGTTAGCGATAGGCTGAAAGTGGCTAATGAAAAACGGTTGTGTCTAAACTGCTTAGGATCCGGGCATTGGGCTGTGAAATGTTTTTCCAAGGATCGATGTGTAAAGTGTCAAAAACGTCATCACTCATTGCTGCATCGAGATGAAACAGCCAAGCTGGAAATTCAAGAAGAAAAGGCCGAAGCCACCAGTATGCTAACGGCTTTACCAGTGTGTAAATCGACTGCGCCCGGGCAAGTGATCCTGTCAACTGCGATAGTGCGTGTTGCGCCTTGCGATAGGCAATCCCCGCTACAGTGTCGGAAGAAGCGGTACGACACGAGTATTGGTGAGCGAGGGTCAAAGAGAGGTAGTAATAAAAAATAATAGCGAATTACAATTAGTGTGTTAATAAAGCTCGAAGTTGAAGAGGTCGCCAAAAGGAACCTAAGTCGAGTCATGAATTGTGATTAAAACGGATCCGAACCGGCCCTCAGTGCGAAAGCGTACATTTGGTCCTTCGAACCGGATCGCGGATTCGTTTGTAGAGCCAATTATTGAAAGTTCAATAACTAGCCGTATCGTTGTTGAGATTATCCGTATCGTTGTTGAGAGTATCACGGGTGTTAGAACATTGATCGCCAGCGAGTGATAACGATTACCGCTAGGTAAAGGATCGTGTGTACAGTGCGTGACGCGTAAAGGCATCACAAAAAGTAAAGCGTGAATTGTGAAATAACGCTAGTGAAGAATTGCGAACTTTAGTGGCCACGAGGTACCGCCATCGCTAAAAAGTGAAAGACACCACGCGGTATCACCATTGCTAACTCTTCAGTGACGCCACAAGGACCTCCATCGTGAAGTTAAGTGACGCCACGTAGTACCGCCATTGCAAAGTTAAGTGAAACCACGAGGCATCGCCATTGTATTGAGTAATTTGTTCCGAAATGGCAACCACGGACAAGAAAATCGCCGCATGCGTGCGAAAAAGGCAATCTATATTGAATATGTTGTCTAACGTTGAAACTTTTCGCGATTCTTTCAATGCGTCCGATGACACATTAGAAATTCCGGTGCGAATTCAGTTGCTCGATCAATGCAAGAGTGATTTTGATGAGATAATGGCAAAAATGGAGGAATTAGATGAGACGAAAACGAACAATGAGGAGCACATGCAAGCGCAAACTAAGTTTTATGCGAGTTTTTGTAAGCTGAAAGGATTCTTGCTTCATCAGATGTCCAATGATTCACCTATGGCAGCGCGCTGCAAAGAGCCAAACAAACACGACACTGTTCAAGAGATGCACTCTCAACAGTCGTGCCGAACTGTCTCTATCTGAACTCTATCAAACAGACCACAGTGGACGAAAACCGGGTTAAATTTTCATTTTATCATTTTAGATATCGATACTCTCAGAACGTTTGTATCAAAGAGGATGCTTGTACATCCAGAAAGCCAACAAATGAGATCTTGCAACCCCGTACTTCCGAAGAATTATATTACCAAAGTGCAAATTGTATCCAAGCCCGTGACGTTCTACAAATGAAAAGAACAAGTTTGGTCCGTAAGAAAACATGATATTGCAGTAAAACGTAATATTTTTAATGTATAATTATGTATATGAATCAATTACTGCACAAATGGATTGGCATACACGATTGGTTATCCGTATTCATTCTAAAATAATGAACCAAAACATTGTTAAATAATTAAAAGCGTCCTCAATTACGTTTTATATTAATTTTTCTATGATATAAAACCATTTTGTGAACGATTCAATTCAAATTTCAGAACATTTAATTGTTATCTATTTTATTAATATTTGTAAAGGCTTCGCCCACTGTGTATGACAAAACATCCCAGACAAAACCAAACTGGTTTGTTTTGTTTCTTGTTTGTGTGGGATGTTCGATACATGTTAACAGTGCACCTCCATATGATTACACGGGTTTGTTCTTGTCGTGTGGTCTGTTTTGTCTTGTTCGAGAACTTGCAGCGCGCTGCCTATGATGAACAGTTCAGCGTTGGCTATGACCATATGCAGTGGTGGTGCACTGGTGGTGGAAGTGTGCATCTGCATTTACCTAAGGTGGAGCTACCATCTTTCGACGGTGACGTGACGCGTTGGTTGGCTTTCCGTGATCGATTCAATTCGATGATACATGGATCTACGGAAATTCCTGCCGTGATGAAATTGCAATATCTGCTGTCCTCGTTGATAGGAGAAGCTGCCGCTGTATTTGAACACACGGGGGTAACCGCTGATAATTATGCCATCACCTGGAGCACCCTACTGAAGCGGTACGACAATACCAAGCAATTGGTTCGTGATTACTACATGGCGTTGCACCATCTGGCATCGATGCAGTCAGGACGAGTAGAGGAGCTATCCCGTTTAGTCGATGAGTTTGTTCGGCTTGTCAAGGGTCTTGGAAGATTGGGTGAGCCCACAGAGAAGTGGGATACGCCGTTGATAAATCTCTTTTTATTGAAGGTTGACGAAGCTACACGTCTTGCATGGGAGAAGTACGCGTCGCAAGATGAGAAATACACGTACGAACGGCTGATGTTGTTTGCAGAGGAGCGGATACAGATCCTAAAATCGTCCAGCCTGTTTCCAGTCAAGGTGACCGGTGATAAAGCCAAGGTGGCCGGAACAGGACGTCGCCGAGGAATCAATCCGGTGACAAAAACTCAAGCAACAGTCGTGAGCAAGCCCACTTGCAACGCAGGTACGTCAGCCATTTCTTGTTTGATTTGCGGAGCCCATCACACGTGTCGCACATGTCCAGTGCTAGAGAATATGTCGATGCAAGAACGTAGAGACCAGGCAATGAAGCTTAGATTGTGCTTCAACTATTTAACTCCTGGGCACGGAGCATTTACATGTCACTCGAAAGTGTCATGTAGAGTATGTAAGAGACGGCATCATTCATTGTTGTGCAACGAGGGTGACTCATCGCGCAAAGGAGCTGATAGCCAAGCAGAGGTTACAACAACAGCCTCGTAT
This sequence comes from Anopheles moucheti, assembly GCF_943734755.1. NCBI lineage: Eukaryota > Metazoa > Arthropoda > Insecta > Diptera > Culicidae > Anopheles > Anopheles moucheti. The sequence goes on along the minus strand of NC_069141.1, from coordinate 46,138,470 downwards.
CCAGCTAAGGAAGGTAGTTTCAATGACATAGTTGGAATTTGTTTCCGCGAAAAATAAAAGAAAGGTACACGACACACACGAGGTAAACAATTAGCGCGAATTGGGCTGTGTAGGATCGATGCGAGACCTGGCGATCGATCGAGCATCGAAGAGAGCAGCGCAAGCGAGTTGGGACCAGTCTCATTGGTGAACTCGAACAGCTAACATCGCGCGCGATCAGAACAAACAAAACTACAATTACTAAAACAATGAAATAAAGTTCACTCTCATGATAATACTTAAAAAACATTTGATCCTTCGAACCGGATCACAGGATCTAGTGCTGACGATACTGTGGTAGTGGGGCTGATCCCAATATCTATAGCTAACGATATGGGGAGAGAGTGAAGTTTGAGTGCGTATCACAATATCTATTGCTAACGGTTTGTGATAGATTTTAGTTCGAACACTAATCGCAGTGCTTATTGCGGACGGTGCATCATTGTCGTACAAAATTCGGGACTAGTGCGGACGTCGCTGTAATTTTGTTACGAATAAACTAAAACAATGCCTATCATGGCGTCACCAACGAGGAAGAGTGGTGAGGAAGCAGACGTCCAAGTAGCAGTGGAAAAATTTGAGACCTCTGAGGCGTTCAGAGGGTTTGGTGCAGAAAGTGTAGAACTGGCCAAATCGGAACGTGTGCGAAGCCATGTAGTGCGTAAACTAACGCGTTTGGAAAAAGTGTTAAAAGAAAATGACACAGTACACCTTACGGATCTAAAGGAATACGGTACTCGTCTTAGTGAAATCAGAGCGGATTATGAAAAGATCCATCTAAAAATGTTAGATGAAGTAGATCCGATTGATATCGAGACAATAGACAATGACTGTTCGGTTTAGAATCTAAGATCGAGAATTGTTAGTTGGGCGGTTTACGCATGCGATTTGGCAACGGATCAAATTGATAAGTCCAGCCACAACGTAGGAGACAACCAAAGCGACACCACGTAAAAATAAAAGAGCTAACCACCGCGACCGACACGAGAGCAACCACAATCGACGATCCGAACATTGGTGCCTGTGATCAGGATTGTATTCATGTGTTAGTGCGGATACTGTGCAGCGTAGTGTGCAGTCGGAGATAGCAAAGTGCGTGTTGAAAAGTGCGTGGAGTGGGTTCAACGGACAGTAGTGTGCCCTGAAAGAAGTGATCCCGTACAAAGCAGAATTTGCAAAACATTATTCCTTTATTGCGTAGTGGGCAGTAGTGTTAGAGTAACGCGTACGCATTATGAAAAAGGATAGTGAGTGTTAGATGGAAACGAGACCAAAGGTTACCGAAAAGACAGCACCAGTGACGAAATTAGTACCGGTAAGAAAGCCAAGTGCGCGTAAGCCATCCAGAAAGCAGCTGGCATACAAAGAACAGAAAATGACTGAATTAGCGGTCAAAGTGAAGCGTATGGATGCGTGTATGCTAGCGTTAGAAATCCATGTGGTTTTCCTGAAGAACAAAATCGACGCGAATAAGTGCGTAATTAAGTGTCGCCTAGAGAACGTTAATGATATTTACAAGCGGTTTGAGGTAAATCGTCAAGCGATCGATGATGAGGCGGACATAGCTGAGCAGCCAATATACCAGGAAAAAGCAAATGCGTTTCTCGAGCTTTTTTACGTTACGAAGGCAGGCCTTATGACAGCCTTGGAAGAAGCATCGTCCGGCAGCGATGAGAAGAAAGCTGTTAAGGATCAAGCGGATCAGACTGAGAGCGAGAGAGAGAGAGCGAGCAGACGGAGAAGGATCGGTGACGCGACTCTCTCAGGACAGCGCGAAAGTGCGCAGCGAGTTCAGTTCCAATCCAGACCTCAAAGGGATAAGACGGGATAAGTGCTACGTTATGCGAACAAAACGAATCAGAAAATAAATAACTAATTTTTTGACAAACAAACTGAATCAAACTCTACATAAAAATTTGGTCCTTCGAGCCGGATGTGACACTTCGAACTCTTACCAGTGCTTACTACCTCTTACAAAGTGTTGCATCATCTTATCGCTTACTCTTATTCAGTTCTAGCCAAGTACATCATCTTACCACTTACCCGTACCCGTTCTTATCAAGTGCATATACAGACAATCGAACCTATTGACTATTTGGAGTGTATACGCTGTTAATTTAAACTGCAAAAATGTCGCTAATGCATACGCCAACAAATGTATCTGTTTCGGCAAGCTCGGACAAGGACAAACGGAACCCTGATGAGGGTAGCGACTCGGACGATGAGGCCTTTAAGGGATTCCCAAGTGTTGACGATTGGTCAAAAAGTGAACGTCAAATTAATCATCTTTTGCGACAATTAAAACGCGTGGAAACTAACTACGACAAAAGATGCTCAGATGTATCTGCGTTGAAATTGATTGCGGAAAAGCTAAAGGAGCTTTCGTGTGATTCCTCGTTAATATTTTCATCTATAATGGAAACTGGTGATAGTCTAGAGGTTCAAATAGCAGAAGAACGTTTCGCGGATATCGATGATCAAATATTTGATTTGAAACTAAAAGTCGAACAAAACTGCTAACACTTTCCACAACTGACAAACCAAACCGCGTTGAATCTTCTAGTGTACAACCACGCCGAATTAAACTTCCCGAACTCAAATTACCCAGTTTTGATGGATCGATTCGAGATTGGTCATCATTTCGTGATGCATTTTGTTCTATTATAGATTCGTCAGATCGTTTAACCAATCGTGACAAGCTAACCTATCTACAATCTGCTGTTACAAAAGAAGCTAAACGTTCGATTGAAAACATAAGCATAACTTCTGCCAACTACGCAATAGCCTGGAAGCTTCTAACAGATAAATATGAGAATAAATATATGCTGAGAAAGGCTTATTGTGATGCGCTATTTGAAATAGCCCCTATCAAAAAAGAGTGTCCGGAAATGCTAAACAATATGATCAACGAATTCGAGCGAAATCTTCGTATGCTTCAAAACGAGGGAGAGAATACTGAGAATTGGAGCACGCTTCTTGTTTTCCGTCTCACCTCTTTACTAGATTCATCCACGCTGCGCCAGTGGGAGTTAACGCGAAATAGCACGCATATACCTACCTACGCGGAATTGATCGAGTTTCTACGAAACCATTGCAGGACGTTGCAATCGGTGAAAAGAGTGCCTGTCAACGCGACGGAAGAGAAGCGAACAACGCAGAACGATAAAGGAGCAGGAAAAAGGACACACACCATTCATACAACAATAGCGGATTAAACGAAATGTGTCTTTTGTACTGAACCCAAGCACTCACCCTTTACCTGCCAGTTGTTCAAAAGGTTACCTGTCGGCAAGCGGAAGGAAACAGTAAAAAACAAATCGTTATGTTTCAATTGTTTTTCTCCAAACCATCGGCTAAACCAATGCAGTTCCAGCTCATGCCGTGTGTGTGGAATGAAACATCACACAATGTTACATGAAGAGAAGGAATCGCAGCGTTTACCTGAAACTGTCCAAGGGGTTTCTGAACCATCGTCTGCTGTTTCGCATGTCTACCTGAGCAAACCTACAGACCGAGCTTTTGCAATACGTACCAGCATCTTACTACAAACAGCTATAGTTCAGGTATCGGATTCGGTGGGACAAACACATCCTGTACGCATCCTGTTAGATTCCGGTGCGCAGCTTAACATCATATCGCAGCGGCTAGTTAACCGTCTTCGCCTAAAGCAACAAAACGGAGTGTTTCGGATTGGCGGGATTGGAAAAACTAATATCCTATCGCATCATCACGTAACTATAACAATCAAGTCTAACCATTCCGATTTCACCGCTAATCTCCAATGTCACGTGTTGCCAGAGATAACAAATGATTTACCTTCCAGCAAAATAGACATCACATCATGGAACTTACCATCACATATAAAGTTAGCTGACCCTACCTTCTTCCAACCAGGCCAAATAGATGTCCTAATGGGGATCGATTTGTTTTACAAGGTTATTGAGGAAGGGCTCATTAAACTCCCAGGCCAAAAAACTATGTTACAAAAGACCAGCCTTGGTTGGTTAGTCGCCGGACAACCTCCAAATGAAAATCCTTCAAACACAGAAACATATCACGCTTTGGATGTATGCAAAATTGAAGAACAAATGGCGAAATTTTGGGAGTTAGAAGCGTGCCAGAGCAAAAGGGGATTGTCAGTCAAAGAAACAGATTGCGAAGATCATTTTATAAAAACATACACACGAGATTCTACGGGAAGATTTGTAGTTAGACTACCCACTAAAGGTGAAGCACTTCTTAAATTGGGTAATTCATTGCCTCCTGCAGAGAAAAGATTAATCCAGCTTCTAAACAGATTCCACAAAAATCCAAATCTAAAAAAGGCTTACACCGAATTCATTACGGAATACCTAAAACTTGGACATATGGAAGAAATAGATTTGCAATCTGACAACGAAACATCCTACTTCTTACCTCATCACAGTGTGTTACGCCCGATAGCCTCACAACAAAATTACGCGTAGTTTTTGACGCGTCATGTCCGTCTGATACTGGCGTATCACTAAACGACACCCTAATGCGAGCTTATGGAGCATGCATATACGAACGGACTATAACGGATGCAGACAACTGCTCAGCAAATTTACTGATATCAAAATCACGGGTGGCTCCGATAGGCAACTCAAAGAAGGAGAGGAAGCTTAGTCTACCAAGCCTGGAGTTGTGTTCTGCGCATTTACTGGCTCAGCTTTATCATAAAGTACGGACTGCGCTACATGCTGACATTACATCCTACTTTTGGTCTGACTTGACCATTGTTCTTTGTTGGTTGTCATCTCCATCATCACGTTGGAAAAACTTCATCGCTAATAGAGTGTCAGACATTCAACATTTAACATCAGAAAATTGGCGTCATATTCCTGGCATTCAAAATCCTGCAGACTACATATCACGTGGAGTAAACCCTGATACCCTAAAAACATGTCATTCTTGGTGGAAAGGACCGGAATGGTTAACAAAATCATCAGACTTCTGGCCTTCTCAACCGCATACACCTGATCCACCGCCTAATAGCGAAGTGTTAGAAGAACGTGCCGTCTTAGTCAGTCAACCCATCCAGCCAAACGCGATTTTCCAGCTTTGCTCCTCTTACACCAAACTACAGCAACGTGTTGCCTGGATCCGACGCTACTTGTACAACATCAAACCCGCTAACAAAGAGAAGAAACTGAACCCATATCTAAGCCAACAAGAACTTCACGATGCAACCAGGTGTCTTGTACGCATGGCTCAAAAGGAAGCTTTTGCTGCCGAATTTAAGAGTCTGACAAAATTCGGTCAAGTCGACTCAACATCACGTTTAAAATCTTTAACCCCGTATCTGGATGATGATTTGCTACTTGTAGGAGGACGACTTCGTCATGCGGATGTGTCTGAATCACGAAAACATTCACTTATTTTGCCAGCCAGTCATCCTCTTACCCAACTGATTGCCGAACACTATCATCATTGTCTTCTACACGCTGGACCGCAGTTGCTGATTTCTTCAATGAGGGAAAAATTTTGGCCGCTACGAGCAAGGAATTTGGCTCGACGAGTAGTTCATTCCTGCATAAGCTGCTTTCGCTGTCGACCTTCTTCCTTAGAACAACTGATGGGAGATTAACCTCGAGAACGCGTCACTCCAACAATGCCATTCTTACGCACGGGTGTGGATTTATGTGGACCGATATTTTACAAATATCCTCATCGTAAGGCGCAACCAATCAAGAGCTACGTGGCCATTTTTGTATGTCTGGTTGTAAAAGCAGTGCACATTGAGTTGGTTGCAGATCTCTCAACAAACGCCCTTCTGACCGCACTTCGTCGCTTCGTGTCACGACGTGGACGACCGCAGCTCATGCAATGTGATAACGCAAAAAACTTTGTTGGAGCATCTCGAGAAATCGCACAACTGGCCAAGCAATTCCAAAATCAGCAGTGGCAGCAGACAGTTATAAAATCTTGTACCAACGAAGGAATTGACTTCAAGTTTATACCTCCGCGCTCTCCAAATTTTGGCGGCTTATGGGAAGCGGCTGTAAAGTCGTTCAAGACTCATCTTAAACCTACTATCGGATCCACTATACTAACGTACGAAGAGATAACCACACTGCTAACTCAAATCGAATCATGTTTAAATTCTAGGCCACTTACACCGTTATCCGCAGACCCCAATGATTTCGAAGCACTTACACCAGCACACTTTCTGATCTATAGACCACTCATGGGACTTGCAGAACCGTCTTATGAAACATTTGCTACAAATCGATTAAATCGATATCAACTAACGCAAGAATTCTTACGTCGTTTGTGGAAGCGATGGTCCACTGATTATCTGTCCGGATTACATCCCAAAACTAAATGGACTCGTCAACGAGACAACATCACCATCGGTACTATGGTTCTTGTCAAAGAAGACAATCTTCCACCACTAAAATGGTGTCTCGGAAGAGTCATTAAAGTCATCAGGGGAGCAGACGACAACATAAGAGTAGTAATAATCAGAACTAAGGATGGAGAATTCAAACGGTCAATTTCCAAAGTATGCATCCTACCTATCAACGGGAATAATACCGCAAATTGTTGAATCAGAGGGATGATTCAAAGGGGGGAGGATGTTAAGGATCAAGCGGATCAGACTGAGAGCGAGAGAGAGAGAGCGAGCAGACGGAGAAGGATCGGTGACGCGACTCTCTCAGGACAGCGCGAAAGTGCGCAGCGAGTTCAGTTCCAATCCAGACCTCAAAGGGATAAGACGGGATAAGTGCTACGTTATGCGAACAAAACGAATCAGAAAATAAATAACTAATTTTTTGACAAACAAACTGAATCAAACTCTACAAAAGCTTTGCCAACGATGGCAGCTAGCGGAATAGAGAACATGAGGCTTCCCAAAGTTACGATACCAGAATTTTCTGGTAAATATGATGAGTGGCTTCCTTTCCGCGATCATTTCATTTCGTTAGTACATAATAATAAAAATCTGAGTGGAATACAGAAAATGTGCTACATCCTCTTTAACGGTCCTCTTTAAAGGGTGAAGCATTAAAGGTCATTGACACTTTTCAAACGTGTGAGGCTAGTTACGAGATCGCGTGGGACACTTTAAACAAAAGGTTTAACAACGAGTACGTGTTAAAGAAGCAGTACATCAATGCGTTGATAAATTGGCCTAAGTTAAAAGGGAAAAGCACCGTGGCAATACATGCTTTGGTGGACGGTTTTCGGAGACATACTGATATGTTATCACAATTACGCGAAAACGCGTCAGGATACGGCATGCTTTTAACCCAACTTCTTGTTTCAGCCGCTCGATGAAGAAACAAAGCATGACTGGGAAGTACGGGTCGAACGAACAGGAGATTATTCCAATAGCGCGCTTTATGAGTTTTTGCATTCTTAAACAAGAATATTGGATGCAGGAGCGGCTGATAATCACGCTCCAGGTAAGCAGGTGCAACGGCGTGTTGTAGCAAACGTGGATTCAAGTTTGTTTCCGTCGTGTGAAAAATGCAACGAGCAACATCACTTATGGAGTTGTGAGGAATTTAAGAATCTAGCAACGAACGAGCGATCCGATTTTGTCAGGATAAAGAAGCTTTGTAATAATTGTCTGTCGCCTGGGCATTGGTCGAAGAAGTGTAAATCCAGATTTCGCTGTACGCATTGTTCAGGGAAGCATCACACTCTTCTGCATGGTAACTTGGAGTCGAAACAAGGTTACATGCAAGCGCATGTGGTGCAAGATCAGTGCGTAGTACAACCAGAAGAGTTTTCTAGTTTGACGGCTGCCAGCATTCCCGTTACAAGAACTACGCACGTGATGTTATCTACCGCGATCATAAAGATTAGAGCTGTTGATGGAAGATGGTGCTTGGTGAAAGCATTATTGGACAATGGAGCACAGGTCAATGTAATGACAGAAACGCTTTGTAGGAAGCTTGGTTTAACGCAGACGTCAAACGGTATGCGATTGTTTGGCGTGGGAAGGCAAAGTGTCTCTACATCAGGAGCTGTATCTGCGGTAATTAGTGCTCGAAGAACTGCATACGAGCAACAGATAGATTTCGTAATAATGCCAAGAATCACGGGATATCAACCGAATGTAGATGTAGCTGCCATGAGAACCAAATTGCCTCCGGGTTTTGATTTAGCTGAGCCGTATTATGACCAAGCCGAAGACGTTGATTTGTTGTTGGGTGCTGAATTTTTCATAGATTTCCTCTGTACTGAAGGAAATCAACCCCTTATTCGGAGGGCCGAGAAGGATCTTCCAGCATTCGTTAAAACCGTGTTTGGTTGGATCACTATGGGAAAGATGCCAAATAATCAACGGAGCATAAATACGGTAGAAGGCAGCATTTGCACGGTTTATGATATGCATGATTTGGCTAAGCAGATTGAACGTTTTTGGTCAGTTGACGAGTTGCCAGCACCTACAATACAATCGCAAGAGGAACGTGACTGTGAAGAGCATTTTCAACGGCATCATCGACGAGACGAAGAAGGGAGATATATTGTGAAGCTTCCTTGTAAGGCTGAATTTAACGACATGATTGGCGATTCCAAAGATGCCGCTTTAAAACGGTTTCTGCAGCTCGAGCGACAATTCAAACGTGATTCCAAATTGCGTAAAGGTTATACAGATGACATCGATGAGTACGTGGAACGAGGATATCTAAAGAGTGTCGAGATGGAGATGAAACCATCCGTCAACTATCCTGTTTGCTACCTACCATCATCCTGTTCTGAAGTCTTCCAGCTCAAGCACAAAAATTAGGCCAGTATTCGATGGTTCAGCCAAAACTTCATCAGGTTTTTCTTTAAACGACGCTTTACTTGTAGGTCCAGTTGTGCAAGATCAACTATTGGATCTATTACTCCGTTTCCGGATGAACCGCGTGGCTTTGGTAGCTGACATAGAGAAGATGTATCTACAAGTCAAGGTGGATGCTGACCAGACGTCCCTTCAACGCATACTTTGGGGCTCATCTGAAGATAAACCCATAGAAAGTTACGAACTGCAAAGGGTTACTTTCGGACTGAAACCATCATCTTTTCTAGCCACGCGTGTATTGCTACAGCTGGCTAAAGACGAAGGCGATTCATATCCATTGGCGCAGAAGGCTCTATGTGATAATTTCTATGTGGACGACTTCATTGGTGGAGCCAATAGTGAAGAAGAAGCTTTGCAGCTGCAAAGGGAGCTGATCGGATTACTAAAGAAGGGTGGTTATGACCTGAAGAAGTGGAGTTCAAATAAGGCAATCATAATGAAGGCTGTTCCACCAGAAGCAAGAGGTACTGATTGCAAAATATCGTTTGGTCCTGAAGAACATATTAAGGCGTTGGGCGTTTCCTGGCTTCCTGCATCAGACAACTTATACATAACTGTAAATGTGGATGCTACAGCAGCCCCCTCACTAGACGTTTAGCTTACTCTATGGTTGCTAAACTGTTCGACCCTCTCGGTTTGATAGGGCCAGTTATTTCGTGGGCTAAGATAAGGATGCAGCATCTATGGATTGTGACCGAAGGTTGGGATGATCCGCTACCCATCGAGATAGCTGAAAGGTGGACCGAATTTCGGACACAACTGCCGCTTCTGTCGAAGTTGGTAGAACCACGGTATACCATTTGTGCCAAAGCCGCATCGGTAGAATTTCACTGCTTTGTTGACGCATCAGAAGCAGCATACGGAGCTTGTTTGTACGGTCAATCGAGGGACAAGTATGGCGCAATTAAAACAATGTTGATGGCTGCCAAGTCAAGACCGTCTCCATTAAAGCGGGTGAGCTTGGCAAGACTAGAACTGTGTGGTGCGGTTATGGGAGTGAAGCGCATTGAAGATGACAGAAACACCTGCGTTCTTCTGGACGGACTCGATGGTAGTGCTGCATTGGCTGAGATCTCCCTCCTACACATGGGCAACATACGTGGCTAATCGTGTCGCATTAGTGCAGTAAGAAAGTTCGAATCGGAAGTGGCTGCATGTCAAGGGTTCGGAGAATCCTGCAGATGTTGTATCAAGGGGTACATTACCCGCGGACTTGTTAGGTGAAGCCGAATGGTTCTATGGTCCAAAAGGGTTACGTTCGAATAATGCTGAAATTACGTGGGGTCATCAAGATCAGCTACTCACCCCATCAGAAGATGTATTAGAAAGAAAGAAAATGGTACTCGTGACAACAGAAGCAGAAGATCATCCGATCTTGGATAAGTTTTCCAATTATTGGAAAATGCTGAGGGTGACAGCTCTGTGTTTAAGATTCGCAAGATTGACCCGAGGAGAAAAAAGCACACTGAGGTGTATTATGCCAATCAATCTGAGTGAACTGCAGCAGGCGAAGAAAAGGCTGATTGGAATTGTGCAAAAGCAACACTTCAGTGACGAAGTTAGGGAACTTTCCCGACAAAAATCGGTTCCAGTAAGTTCAAAGATCCGCAAGCTTCGACCACAGCTTGATGGTGATGGATTACTGCGTGTTGGTGGCCGCCTGGAGCTAGCAGCTGTTGGTGTCAACGTTAAGCATCCCTGGATCCTGCCTTCAAAGGGGAATTTCTCGAGAGTGCTTGCAGAATCGTGCCACCGGATGTCGTTGCACGGAGGTCCAACTGCAACCTTGAGCTTCATGAGAAGGGAGTTTTGGCCACTGAAGGGACGCACATTGGTGAACCATATTTATCGAAATTGTGTTACTTGTTTTAGGTTGAATCCGGTACCAATAATTCAACCTCCAGGAAAACTTCCTATCGATCGGATCACTCCTTCCCGACCTTTTTCCGTAGTCGTCATAGATTACTGCGGACCGGTGTATTTGAAACCAGTTCATCGGCGGGCCGCCGCTCAAAAGGCGTACATTGCGGTATTTGTTTGCTTCAGCATGAAAGCAATACATATTGAGTTAGTCGAAGACCTTTCAACTCAATCGTTCTTGGCTGCATTTAGGCGGTTTATTGCGCGATGAGGTCTGCCCACAAAGGTGTATTCCGATAACGGACTTAATTTCCAAGGAGCTAATAATAGTCTTAGGGAATTGTATGATTTGTTAAAAAACGAAAAAATTGTAGCGAGGTACATTTGAATGCGATTAAAAACGGTATTAAGTGGGAATTTATACCACCAAGGGCGCCAAATTTTGGTGGTCTCTGGGAAGCAGGTGTAAAAGCTACTAAGAAGGGTCTTTTGAAAGTTATCGGTACTCAACGATTGTCATTTGGAGAAATGAATACGATTCTGACCCAGGTAGAAGCTCAGTTAAATAGTAGGCCTTTGACTCCGATGTCAGAAGATCCCGAAGAATTGGATGTGTTGACGCCAGGTCATTTCTTAATAGATAAACCATTGAATGCACTCCTCGAAGAGGATATAACTGAATGTGCGGAAAATCGTCTACTAAGATATCAGTTAATTCAGCAAATAGTCCAGCGGCATTGGAAACGATGGAAGAAGGAGTATTTGTCAGAGTTGCACAATGTAGGACAGCGCTATCGGAAGGAAACGAATATCAAAAGGGGACAAATGGTGCTGTTAAAAGAAGAAGACGCAGGTTCGATGTTATGGCCGCTAGGGCGCATAGTAGAAGTATATCCTGGACCAGATGGGATAGTGCGAGTTGTATCATTGAAGACTCGTTCAGGTATTTTTAAACGACCCGTTTCGAAGGTGTGTTTGTTACCCTTTGAAAGGGATATTGGAAGCAAGGAACTTTTGTAAATTTAGTAAATTTAGGTGGCCGCTATGTTCGGTTTAGAATCTAAGATCGAGAATTGTTAGTTGAGCGGTTTACGCATGCGATTTGGCAACGGATCAAATTGATAAGTCCAGCCACAACGTAGGAGACAACCAAAGCGACACCACGTAAAATAAAAGAGCTAACCACCGCGACCGACACGAGAGCAACCACAATCGACGATCCGAACAATGACTATGCGGAATTCGAACGAAAGCACTTGGACATTACGTGCTATCTGAATCAGCGTATTTCAGAAGTGGAACCAAAGATAGAGAGTGGATGAGTGATAGAGGTAATCGACGTTACAGCAACTAATTACAAAGTAGCCTCGGAGCTATTATGTAATCGATATGAGAATAAATATCGCATAGTGAAGTCCTACATCGATGCTATCTTTGCTATTCGCCCCATACGAAAGGAGTGCCCCAAGGGCTTAGCAAATCTAATCGACGAATTTGAGCGTAATCTCAAAATGCTGCAGAAGCTTGGAGAAAAAACGGAAAATTGGAGTACAGTGATGGTTTTTCGGTTGACGTCGCGGTTAGGATCTATTACTCTACGAAACTGGGAAAACCATAAGAGATCAACAGAAGTGCCCAAATATGAGGATTTAATCCAGTTTTTGCGTAGCCATTGCCACATGTTAGAATCACTATCGACTGTGAGTCCACGAGTAAGCGAAGCATCATCATCAGGTTCACAACACAAGGCAAAAACAAATAAGATCCCAGCTACCTATTCCACTGTATCGCTTCAGGAAGAAAAGTGTCCGTTTTGCGCAGAAACAAAGCACTCACCGTACAAGTGCCTAACGTTAAAGAGATTAACGGTGACCGAGCGAAAGGAGTTAGTGAAAAACAAACAACTCTGTTTCAATTGTTTAACGGCAAATCACTCTTATCGTAGCTGTTCATCTGGAAACTGTCGTGTATGTGGAAGAAAGCACTATACGATGCTTCACGAGGCCAACCCAAGTGCGGCAATAGGAAGTGAAAATGACAACGAACCAGTTTCATTCACTCCATCCAGACATCAGACCACAGAATCTGCAAACCCTACCAGTAATACGAATTGAATCTTGCATACAGAGCATTTCTAAATGAATACCTGCATTTAGAACACATGAAGGAAGTTACAACCAACGATAAGCCACACGAACAAGCTTATTATCTACCCCATCATGGAATATTGCGACCAGAAAGCTCCACCACAAAACTGAGAGTTGTATTCGATGCTTCCTGCCCATCAGATTCTGGAGTATCATTCAACAACGTACTGATGATAGATAGGTCCAGTAATACAAGACGACCTTATGAGCATAATACTACGGTTCCGAAGTCATCGATATGTCTTCACAGCAGATATCGAGAAGATGTATCGCCAGATTCTGATTGACGAGAAAGATCAACCACTACAGAAAATTCTCTGGCAAGTTAAACCGGACGAAAAGATACGAATCTTTCAACTGAGAACAGTGACGTACGGAACATCGTCAGCGTCGTATTTAGCAACTCGCTGTTTTAAACAACTAGCCGACGAAGGAAAGGTATTTCATCCGGATGCAGCGAAAATTCTTGCCACTGATTTTTATATGGACGACATGCTGTCGGGGACAAGCTGCATTAAAAAGGGCCAACAAATCTGCGAAGAACTGATCAACTTACTACAAACAGCGGGCTTCAACTTAAGAAAGTGGTCATCTAATTCTTCAGAGATATTGGAACAGATTCCCTCGCAGCTACGAAATGATCGAACAGTCTTCAATCTTGATGCAACATCGCAATCTATTAAAACCTTAGGTTTGAAATGGAATATAATCACAGACAGTTTCCATTTTGATGTTCCTAAATGGCACCAAGGTCCAGTAATCACAAAAAGAATTGCAGTATCCGACGCTTCCAAACTATTCGACCCATTAGGATTTGTCGGTCCGGTTGTCTTGATAGCGAAACTATTTCTACAAGATTTGTGGAAATTGAAAACTGAGTGGGACGAAGTATTGACCGAATCGCTTACACAACAATGTATAGAGTTTCGAAACAGTCTATCAACACTAAAACAGATCACAATACCTTGATGGGTTATACCGATAACTCAACCTAAACACATCGAACTACATGGATTTTGCGATGCATCCGAACGAGCCTACGGGGCTTGTATTTACCTGAGAGCTGTTAACGAGCACGATGCGAGCGTACAATTACTTGTAGCAAAATCCAGAGTAGCGCCTATAGGCAACTCCAAGTACCAGAGACAACTAAGCTTGCCTAAGTTGGAGTTATCAGCAGCTCTTCTGTTAACACATCTGTATCAAAAACTAGAGAATCATTGAGCATTATTCATCTGCAGTCAACGTTCTTCTGGTCGGATTCAATTATTGTGCTTCATTGGTTAGCAAGTCGAAGTGGAAAACCTTCGTCGTAAATCGGGTTCCCGAAATTCAGCACGTAACGAAATCCGCCAGCTGGAACCATGTTCCTGGTTGTGAAAATCCAGCTGATCTAATTTCTCGAGGGTTAAGTGCTGTCCAGCTGTCGCTGACGACACACATGCGCGACCAAGAATGATCGGTATGCCGACAACATTGCAAATTAGCAATAAGGAGTTTAAATTTAAAACAAAAGTTAAGGTATAAAAGCGAAAGATAGACTTGAATAAAGACACTGTTAATCACGACAGCAAGGTGTTCCTTTAATTCGACCTTCCAGTTGTTCCGGAGTTTGCTCCGTGTGCAACACCAGCTAATCTCATGTGAAATCTGGTGGCGAGGACCGGAATAGTTAAAGCAACCATCAGTACAGTGGCCGCAGCAACCTGCTAACCTAGAAGAAGGATTTTCAACGGAAGTCCTCGAAGCAAGGCCAACATGTAACGCTATCGCGTCGGTATCAACAAACATGATTTTTGCTCTAAAATCATCGTTAATAAGGCTACAAAGATTAGTCACCTGGATGTTGCGCTTCAGCTACAATGTCAGAACATCCAATAAAAAGCAAAGACGAACGGGAGCGCTAACTTCGAAGGAATTAGAAAAGCCGTTATCTTGTATAGTTAGGCTGGCGCAAAAAGATGGCTTTCAGCAGGAGTATAAGCAGCTGATAAAAAACGGAGAAGTATCATCAGGATCCAAACTGAAGTCCTTATCCCCAATTTTGATTATCGGTATTATCAGAGTTGGTGGACGATTACGACCAGCCAAGATACCTCCAGACCGAAGACATCCGATGATCCTACCAGCGAATCATCCATTCAGTGACTTAGTGGCGAGGCACTACCACTCCAAAATGCTACATGCTGGGCCACAATTACTTGTTTCCAGTATCCGTGAAAGATTTTGGCCGATCAAGGTTCGTAATTTAGCGCGGAAAACGGTACATTCCAGGTATTCGCTGTTTTCGCTGTCGACCTACCATCCAAGAACAAATCATGGGAGACCTACCTATCGAGCGAGTATCACCCTGCTTGCCGTTCGTACACAGTGGTGTCGATTTTTGTGGGCCTATCATGTGCAAACACCCACAACGGAAGGCTCAACCAATCAAAGGGTATGTAGCAGTTTTCATCTGTATGGCGGTGAAAGCAGTGCATCTTGAAATGGTAGGAGACTTAAAAGCCTTCATAGCAGCGTTGAGAAGGTTCATCGCCCGAAGAGGAAAGCCGACAACTATTCAGTGCGACTGTTAGGACCATCACTGGATGGTTGGGCCATCACTAGTGTTGGGGGCCATCTTCGCAAGTAATTAGGGTATATAAGGATGGGGAAAGGATCAATCATTCTCTTTTTGTGACGAATCCAGGAGGTGACAATTTGTGGAGAAATAAAAAAATAAAATTCACAACGTAGGGAAACTCTAACCAACAGCGACAATGCGAAAAACTTCGTCGGAGCATCAAAAGAAATAGCATCTCTAGAAAAGCAATTCTACATCCATAACTGGAAAAAACGAAATCATCACAAACAGTGCCTCTGAAGGGATTGAGTTCAAGTTCATTTCTCCTCGCTCCCCAAATTTTGGTGGTTTGTGGGAAGTGGCTGTAAAGTCACTGAAAACTCACTTGAAGCCAGCCATCGGAAATGCTATCTTGACGGCAGATCAACTGGTAACCATGTCAACGCAAGTGGAGGCCTGCATGAATTCACGTCCGTTAACCCAGCAATCCAGTGATCCAGCCGATTTGGAAGTTATAACCCTCGGACATTTCCTAATACATCGTCCTTTATCTGCATTGGCTGAACCATCTTTCGAAAACGTACCATTGAATAAGCTCAATTAATGGCAAGAAGTACAGGAATATGTTAGAAGGTTCTGGAAAAGATGGTCCACCGATTACCTATCCAGTCTACAACCGAGAACTAAGTGGACGAGTAAGAAAAATAATATCACCATTGGTACTCTAGTATTAATTAAAGAAGAAGGTTTGCCCCCTCAGAAATGGTCCTATGGTAGAATAATCGAAATATTTAGAGGACCAGATCAAAATATTAGAGTCGTAACAGTCAAAACTAAAGACGGGCAATACAAGAGAGCCATTTCAAAAATCTGTGTATTACCGATAGAAACCCCATCTTGCTACAAAAAAAATAGGTTGCGAATTCTATAGCAAGAATTCACCCGGGGGGAGTATGTTTCCGCGAAAAATAAAAGAAAGGTACACGACACACACGAGGTAAACAATTAGCGCGAATTGGGCTGTGTAGGATCGATGCGAGACCTGGCGATCGATCGCCACGAAGCTGCCTAAAGAGAGCAGCGCAAGCGAGTTGGGACCAGTCTCATTGGTGAACTCGAACAGCTAACATCGCGCGCGATCAGAACAAACAAAACTACAATTACTAAAACAATGAAATAAAGTTCACTCTCATGATAATACTTAAAAAAACAGAATTCAAGAAGCAAAAGTGGAGTTTTTGTCGACAGCGATGATCAATGTGGTAGATCGAAGAGGAGAGTTGATACCTGCACGTGCGTTAATAGATAGCGGATCTCAAGCGAACTTTATGTCAGAGAGATTAGCGCAATATTTGGGATTACGACGTAGCGCTGCTAATGTACCGATTCATGGCATTGGAGAAGCTGCCACAAGAGTACGTCATCGTATGAAGGCAACAATACAGTCGACAAGTTCTAATGCAACATGGTCTTTAGATTTTCTGATTCTAAAGAAGGTAACAATAGATCTACCGTCGACAACGGTGGATGTATCTAAGTGGAGACTTCCATCGTATGTTCAACTAGCCGATCCCAAGTTCAATGAAGTCGGAGGGATTGATTTGCTGATAGGAGCAGAGGTGTTTCTGGATTTGCTCTTAGAAGGCTCGTATGCAGTACAGCCACATACAGGTCTAACCCTGAGAAACACGAAATTAGGTTGGATTGTTAGCGGAGCTTGCTACTCCGAACCTGGGAAGACCGTATGTACAACCGTGCAAGTAGATGAAAGCGAGAATATCAAGTCGTTAATGGAATCTTTCTTCAAGATTGAAGAAATAACTGGAGAATCACTATTAAGTAAGGAAGAACAAAAATGTGAAGAATTCTACAGTGAAACGACTACTCGAGATACGGAAGGGAAATATGTTGTTCGGTTTCCTTTTAAGAAGTTGCCTGCTGATGCGCTTGGGAATTCATGGCGCTTGAGAAGAGAATGAATCAGAATGCGCAGATGAAGGAACCTTACGTGAGCTTCTTGAAAGAATATGAAGATTTAGGTCACATGACCAAGGCAGATGTAGTGAATGAGGAATTTGCTTATTACCTTCCTCACCATCCTGTTATGAAGTTGGAAAGCACGACCACGAAAAGTCGCGTCGTACTTGATACATCACGTAAGACATCGTCAGATGCATCGCTGAATGATATTCTTAAAATCGGCCCTACGATTCAGGATGATTTGATTTCTATATTGATGAGATTCCGTACATATGCAGTGGCACTTGTAGGAGATATAGAAAAGATGTATCGTCAAGTTGATGATCGATGATGATGTTGACACCAAGATGATCGCAAGTGGCAAAGAATATTATGGAGAACCAACTCTAGTGAACCGATTCAAGCGTATGAGTTTAAAATCGGCCCTACGATTCAGGATGATTTGATTTCTATATTGATGAGATTCCGTACATATGCAGTGGCACTTGTAGGAGATATAGAAAAGATGTATCGTCAAGTTGATGATCGATGATGATGTTGACACCAAGATGATCGCAAGTGGCAAAGAATATTATGGAGAACCAACCCTAGTGAACCGATTCAAGCGTATGAGTTTAATACGGTAACATCTTCCGCACCATATTTGGCGATTCGAACGCTGAATCAAACGTTTGTAGACTACAGTGAAGAATACCCTTTGGCAGCATTATGCAAGCATGACTTCTACGTCGATGATTTAATTTCGGGAGCAGCGACTGAAGCAGCAGCGAGGGAAAAAAGAAGTTAGTTGGAATCCATGCTTAAGAGAGGAGGATTTACCCTCAGAAAATGGGCATCAAACAAACTTGCGGTGATAAGCGAACTACCGAACGAGGCACGAGCGACGACAAATGATTGTGCACTAGCAAGCAGTTTAAATCCGATCAGTACATTGGGATTGTATTGGGATCCTATATTGGATCAGTTAAAGGCAAAGGTACGATCAGTTGCCTCGCGTAACCCGTATACGAAATGTTCTGTATTGTCGGATATTGCCAGAATCTACGACCCATTAGGCTTCTTGGACACAGTAAAAATGAAAGCAAAGATTTTCATGCACGTTAAAGACGTCAGATAGTGATGTCTGGAAATGGGATATGGTTCTTCCAGAAGAAATGCAGCGAGAATGGAGAACATTTGTTGATCAATTGGATTGCCTGACCAATGCAACTTTTCCACGGTTAGTTTATCCTGCGGAAAGCGATAACACACTACTTCACATCTTTTGTGACGCGTCGGAGCAGGGATACGAAGCATGTGCATATATGCATTGTGAGAAAAGTGGAGGTTATGCTACGTCGAGATTGTTAATATCAAAATCCAAGGATGCACCACTATCTCAAAAGACAACAATTCCGAGATTAGAGCTATGCGCTGCTGTCTTAGGAAGTTGTTTGTACCAGAGTATTAAAAAGGCATTAAGAAGTCCTATGCAATGTTTTATGTGGACATATTCCATGATAGTTGGTCATTGGCTGAGTGCAACACCAAACCGTTGGCAAACTTTCGTTGCAAATCGAATCTCCAAATTGCAACGAGCTACAGAGGAATGCAAATGGCGCCATGTACCTGGTACTCAGAATCCAGCAAATTTAGTGTCTCGAGCCGCCGTTGAATAAAAATGCTAACAGAACTATCCCGGCAAACCCTGTCAAAGAATCAACCCGAGCAAAACCTCCGACTGTCTTAATCCCGCATCTGGCATGCAATACTCCATGGTAGCTAAGATGACAGCCCCTTACCAAGCTGCTCCCCCTGAAGCTTCTCTCCCAGGTAATGCTGCAACATTGATGCAGATCCTTTCAGAGATGGTTGAGCGGTTCAGCACATGCCGCTCCCGCCGCGATCAAATCACCGTTATCGGGGAGTTTGCTATGCTTACAAGCTTCGCGTAGTAACCTGGAACGCTTGTTCCGTGAGATCGAAGAAAATTCCGCTTGCTGACTTTCTTCGACGACAAGCCATCGACATCACTCCCATCGCTGAGACACACCTTAAGCCAAATGTAAATTTTGTTCTTCCTGGATACAGTTTTATAAGACTGGATCGTCGGGGCTCCACTTCCCGAGGAGGAGGGGTAGTAATCGGCATGAAACGAGGACTACGCTTCACTCAGTTACCCATCTACGAAACAACTATGTTAGAAGCCATCGGTGCTGAAGTACACTCAAACACCGGGGTAATACGGTTCACTGCGGTTTACTGCTCGCCCCAAGGTAGACATGACCTTGATCACAATGTTGCCTTTAAACGCGTCATGTCAATCATCACTAGGACAAACCCAAAGCTTGTTGTAGGTGGTGACCTTAATGCACGACATCGTATGTGGAATAACATGCGCACCAACTGTAATGGTAGACTTCTCTACAACCGTGCTCAGCGAGGACATTACTCAGTCGAGTTTCCAGACTCCCCGATATAGGTAACATCAACAGGATCATCTAGTACACTTGATTTATTCTCAACCTACGTCGGGATCGAGAAGCCAATGGCGCTGGACGACCTTAATTCTGACCATTTCCCGGTGATTACTGAAGTAACCTTCGCAGCAAGCGGTGGTCCAATACTTCGGCGTAAGGACTTCCACAGTGTTAACTGAGCGTGTTTTGGCGATTAATGGACGGTGAAATTCAGGAAACCGAGGTTAATTCCACTGAGGAGATTGATCTTGTGATTAACAATCTAGAAAGTGCCATAGAGAATGCTGAGGAAGTTTGTGTTAGGGCAAAACCCGTTACAGGTGAGTTTCTGAACATAGACCACCACACATTACAACTGATACGCATGCGCAACCGATACAAAATAGTGTTGCAAAATACTGATGATAGACAGTATAAAATCCAAGGGGCAACATTGGCGAGGGATGATCTCCTCTAGGGTTGGAACGTTGGATCTCCTCTAGGGTTGGAACGATTGGAACGATAAATGTTTGTTTTAATGGTGACGTATGCGGTATGCGTATAATAAACATATAAAAAAATAAAAATAATATACACACATATATATATATATATATATATATATATATATATATATATATATATATATATATATATATATATATATATATATATATATATATATTTATATATATTATTAAACAATTAAATTGTTAAACCATTCCCATGAATAAATTTCTGTCCACATAGCTAGCTATGTGCTTTGTCCTCCGAGCTGCACCACAGCATAGCTGTCCACCGAGTGTCACCGTTTGGTGAATCTAGACAGCGCAATGATTGAAGGTCCTTTGCCGGAATGCGTTTTAGCTGTCCATAAAAAAGGGGACCACCAACAACGGCAGCATTCTACCAGCACAGCTGATCCTTAAAATCCGTGTTGGCTGTTGGCGGTTGGATACCTTCATTGGATACGAGAATATGCTTACCGCACACACCGATATGAAATGTGTTCGCGTATCGGGCAAAAAGAGGATCATTGCAAAACAGCAGCTCGACGCAAGCCACAAAAGCGATTTACCAAGTACAAAAGAATGAAAATGCTCTCAGTAAATGGCCATAATGCGCAGCAACGACGTAAATTCGTGCCCGTGATGGCAAACGGCACGCCGGTTCGATTGCAGCTTCACACGGCATCGGGCATCACAGTGATGGACCATAAAATCTAACAGCGCATTGGTAGTCCTAAACTAGCATCTTCATCGAAAATAGCTCACACAGCATCGGCTGCTAACCTGGCACTGGACGGGAATTTTATGAGTACCGTCTGTGTGGCCTACTAAACGAAACGAGTTCAGATTTATGTTACTCCTGATCGACGCGTTTTCAATGTGATCAACTCTCATTGATAAACTCTGTTCCCAGCTGAAGATATCAGACGTCGGTCATGGCAAAACAGATTTCCTATGACACGACAATTAGCCATTTCAACGGGTGATTCAGCACGTTTCTCGAGCCCTCGTCGAAACAGAAAGCCGATACAGTCAAATGGCAATGAATGGTAGCTGGCACAATTGTTAAACGTATCAGGGCTGTCATGTATACCGTCAGATTGTTGGATATGAGGATTATAAGATGTTACGTTAACCAGTTGCGCGAGCGTCGTGAACATCAGCAACATAAACACGATCCTGAGTGATCGGTTAACACATATTTATCTCTCGATATAGATACATCAACTAATAGAGCTCGTGGGTTACCGTCTGACCCTCAATAGCGGACACCAGCATCGGTCTGTAATCCGGATGCCCTTTCAAACGTGCCTAACAGCGCTCCTGGCTTACCGTCTGACCGTCAACTGCAGACCTCAGCATCTGTCATCAATCCGGATGCCGCGCCAACCGTGGCGCCTATGCCTTGTACGTGCCCTCTGTATCCGGCAATCTCTGTGCAACCTTCAAGACAGGAACCATGCCGGTCTTCTAGATACAGAAGGCCGCCCGGTAGATTCGATTCGATTTTTTTTTTTCGTTAGAACGGACTGGCCGTATCGAGAGATTCGATGTTTATAAACCTTATTAAAGATGTTGGATACGTTATGCAGTAACGTAACATCAGGACCGCTCTCCGCGAGAGTGATCTCTTGTCGGTTGATGAGCACGTGTGCCCGTTATCCCGGGATGGACCGAGATCGTTATCTCGGTGCGGATTGAAAAGAATAGAGGAGTTGGGTTCGCGTCACGGTCTGAGCAATCCTCGGATGAACCAATACAGTTAAATAAATCGAATAAGTATAAAACATAAAACTGGCTTTTCCCGAGCTACGTTAATAATGCGTGCCAGAGAAATTCGTTTAACTCGAATTTTCACGTAAGTCGAATTCCCTTTATAATATCATTTATATTTTTGCTATTCAGAGATCGATTTCCTCTTTTCACATTAAGAAGCATATTGATAATTAATATGTTTATGTTTATTTTAGCAATTAGAATAAATTTTTACCAAAATTTATAATCCTAATATTGAAAAATAAGGTGTTTTTGGACATAACATGGTATTCAATCACTCATTTTACAATCATGTCTTTACGTATAATTTTTATAAAACTCTGTGCAACATGAATAGATCATTGCTATTGCTATCATCTAGTTCATTAGGTTAAATACTGATATCTACAGCAACTGTGGAATTATTTTGTTTTTCGCCAGTTAGTGAAAAATTTGGTTTATTCAATAAAATTGTTAAATCGTCTAGATCGAAGCCTTAGAGACGAGAATACGTTACATTTTTAATATCGGTAAAACGACCAGGTCGTATATCCTTATACGTAACATTTTAATATTACAAAAATTTTTTGTTAATAGAATTTCATTGTAATTCTTGTAAAAACCGTAGAAATAGCAAATTTGAATGTGCTTATAAGCATTCGATCCCTTAATATGACATATAAATTATGTTTTGAAGGAAACTTGAGGTACGCGGATATCTCTGGTACGTATTATCCGCGTATCGAAGGTACCGAATGTATTGGAGACATTAATCAATATTAGGATTAAAAACTTCTAGCATATTTTGAATGTTCTCATTTGCATCCATAACAAAATAATAGTTAATAAAACTGAAATTATTTATTTATTTTTGAGTATAACTGCCACCGCTTGGGGCCCCGGAAAGGATAATATAGATATTTCAATAAACGGTTAAATCTTACTTACCTGCGCTTAATTTCTCTTGCCAATAACTGACTTGTGTGATGACAAAACGCAGCCTGACCTTCCCATGATAACGAATGAGCTGATCCATACAGACTGTGTGTTGTGTCTTCCATCTGGTTTGCATTGTTTACCACATTGCAATATAATGGCAGCATCTGATAGAGCTTCTCATCGCGCTCGGAGTCCGTCATAGATGATTTAAGATTGATAAATTCATCAAATAGTTTCCGGAGATGCAACATTGCTAATTCCACTTCATTGTTACCGCCAGCTTCGGATTGCTTCACTCCTGGCAAAGATTTGATCTCCTCTTGGCTCATATTAGTAGATGGTTTTGTTCCTGTAATTTGATAGCTTGTTTAGAAATATACTTTGCGGGCGTAATGTAGCTGCTTTAAACGACTTTGATTAAAACTTTGTCAAACAGTTTCTAATAAAATAAAACCTTACGCTTACCTCTCGCATCCATCAATGATCAATTAAGGTTTCAAAACCAACGAATCAAATTGCATATTAAGTTTCATTCATTGCTTGCGATCGATACAAAGATTAAAGATACAACGATAACTTTTACACTGAGCCTTAAACTGTTGTCTAATACTTGTAATCGATTTTTCCAAGTATCGTTTATCCTAGCTTTTCATAAGCATATTTACGATGCACTGAATTGTTTACAATCACTTTACCGTAGCTCCGTACCGCACACGTTTTTTTTAACACTTTTGATTAATAAATCACTACGTCCATGCAGGAATGGCAACAAAATTTACATCAAATTTACACACATTATTTATTATTTCAAGATTATGTGTTTTCCCAATCCGAACGAATCACTCTTTTCTAGGAATGTACATACAAAGGTAATATCTGTACGAACCAAAAAGTCTGTCTGGTACCTTATTTCGGGAAGCCATTTTGAACCATCGTGTTTGACAGTAGCATGCAGCGAAACGTGAAATTGATAAGTTGAATATCAAATAGAATAAAACTTTTTTGCTGGTTGTTTTGTCTGCGGTAAAATACGTCAAAAAAAATACTGTTGTATAGAACTGGTCGATGTTCCTAATTTTTTATTTTTTTACATTTTTATTGAACACAATACAAGCAGTACCCAAGATTCGCGGCACCTGTTATGCGCGGATTCGGAGATCGGACTCTGTGACTTTGAAATATAAACGAAATTGCACCAGTATTCGACTTACGCGGAAAATGGAGTTACGCGGATATTCCCCGGTTTATAGCGGTCCGCAAGAGTAGCGTATCTCGGGAACTGCCTGTACATACTTCAGATAGCATCCGTCAGTTCTGTACTCATCTTGCTTTTAATTATCCTGTGCCGATATGACATATCTGAAGCACGAGTTTTTGGTACCCCTTCAACAAAAACAATCGTCGCTTTATTGTTAAAGATGAAAGTTAAAGTTATCTCCAGAAATCCGGACAAATATGTTCGTGAAACTAAACAGGACATTCACAAATCTTTTCGTAATTACGACCGTGAATTACACCCTTTTCAAAGCTCGAGGGAGTACGTGCGAGCCTTGAATGCCACCAAACTGGAAAGAGTGTTTGCCAAACCGTTCGTAGGAAATCTGGATGGACATCGCGATGGTATTGCGGTAATGGCGAAAAGTTATTCAAAAATTTCGCTTATTGCAAGTGGCGCCTACGACGGCGAGGTGAAGGTATGGTATGTGGCGAATAAAAAGTGTCTAACAAGCATTAATGCCCACACGGGCTACTGCCGGGGAATTGCATTTTGTGGCGATGGCAGCAGGATAATCACGATCGGAGACGATAAGAAAATAATGACATGGAGCTACGATCTCGATCAGCAAGAAGACGAAACACCGAAGCCATCAAACATGATTGTAACCAAATCTGTCCTAGCCTCTTTGTCCCACAGTTTCGATGGTCCATGGTTTGCAACAAGTGGCGAAACCTGCCACATATGGGACGAGAGTCGTAACGAACCTCTGAAGGAACTGAAATGGGGTGTTGATTTACTACAGGACATCAAATATAATCCAACAGAAACGTCTCTCCTTGCGGCTTGTGGTTCTGATCGTGGAATTATTCTGTACGACCAGCGTGAAACCAAACCTATTCACAAAATAATAATGACCTTGCGCTCGAATCAACTTTCCTGGAATCCCATGCAAGCATTTCATTTCGCTGTAGCCAACGAAGATCACAACCTGTATACTTACGATACCCGTCAGCTAACGCACCCCTTAAAAATACATCACGGTCATGTCGGGTCGGCTACATCTGTCGATTATGCACCCACCGGCAAAGAATTCGTTTCCGGAAGCTACGATAAAACCATACGTATATTCGATGCTGCAAAGGCTAACAGCAAAGAAGTTTACCACACGAAGCGTATGCAACATGTAACGTGCGTAAATTGGAGCATGGATAATAAGTTTATATTCTCTGGATCCGATGAAATGAACCTACGTGTATGGAAAGCAAATGCAGCCGAAAAACTAGGATCATTACAGATGCGCGAAAAGAATGCATTCAACTACAACACGGTCCTGAAGGAAAAGTATGCTGCACATCCTTACATTAGACGCATTGCTCAACATCGCCAGGTGCCGAAAATGGTTTACAATGAGCAGGCAAAGCAACGTGCTTCGAAGCAAAGGGAGAAACGGAAGGAAGAAAATAGACGACAAAATTCAAAACCCGGTACCGTACCGTATGTGCCAGAAACCAAGAAGAAAGTTGTCAGTACGGAACATTAGGGTAACGTTGTATAAATACTATGAAATAAACAATCATCAAAACGGTATTCCATATACCAAAACTTTCCATTCGGTTTTTTATCGCTTTTCTCTGTTCGGTATTACAGGTTGAAGGTTAGAAAATAGTTTTCGATCAATATGTTTTAAAAGCCACTATATAAAGTTACTGTTCCTCATCGCACCGAATGATATTCAGCAATTCTATTTCGGATATAATGTAAAGGATCATATTTTTTTAAATACAGTGCTGTTCATAAATAAGCGTCAACACAACAGATCTGAACAACAGCAATAGTAAGAACCACACTTGTGGACATAAAAAAGTTTAGAGTTACAGATCGTACAAGCAACATGTTTGAGTTTGCTTATATAAACTAACGGAAAATCTCATAACTGGCCGGTTGAAACTGCGTAAAACTTATGTTAGCGATACTGACCAACGCACCCAAAAAAGTGTAATGCCTGTGCACCCGGCACGGAATAAATAAAGATATTATGACAAAGATCCCCAATATAACTACATAAGGACAGCTTGGACTGCAAAAAAAAGTCATTGGTAAATGCCTTATTTGAATAATTTTGTGGAAAAAATATCCTTAGAAACGAGATCTACCTGTTTGTTTTTTCGTTACAACGATACGGCCTGGCTTATTTTTACCACGTACCCGGATAGTCGACCTTAACTACGGAGGAATTGCGGTTCGGATGGAATTTTGCCTTTTTGGTACACCACTATATGGTGCCTACATGATTTAAATTATTGAAAATGAAGCATGTTAAAGAAGTTGATATTGAATCATTCAAATACAGCTCATATTATCTACAATAATCAGAATTCATTTTATTTTTTCAAGCAAAGAACTAGGTTTTGTTAACTATATCAGTCAGTTTACTGTTTTTTTTGTTGTATTCATTTCTGTGCTTGCTATGTATGGTTTATGTTATTTTATTACATTTTTAAAAATTTTGGATGTGGGACAATAGTTGACTAGAATTGAAACAATGCCTTAAATAAGCTATTGTTAAAATTTTGTAATTCTATTTCTATTAATTTTATAAACCTTTTTATTCGTTTTGTCCAGGTGTGAAGTTTCGTCAATTAAATTATGATTTGGTGAAACCACGGCGTTTAGCTACCAACATAGAAAAGCTTTTCCCAAGACAAGAAAATTAGCTAGAGATATGAGCTATCATTCATTCTAATGATGATTCCATGGTTTAGGATTCCTTTTTAATAGATACATCTAGCGATGCGCTGCTGCCCTGATTCTTTCTCATACGCTTACAACAATTTTGAGCAAAGGTGTTAATAATCGAGATTATGAAGTAGCAAATCATGATAAACACAAAATACTCGAATACGCTAGCTAATATGTTGCCCTGAGATGCGTTTATCGACTGCTTATTACTATTTCGGTGAAGACGTTGTTTCTGACTTTCAAAAAAACCTTTAAAAGGTTTTTGTAAGCGTACACCTATTAATGGAATGAAAGCGAGAATGTCGATGAATTTATCTACTAGGTTTTCATTGAACGATATAATAACAAATATTTTTTGTATATGCATTTTTATCACCGCTTTACCGATGAGCGTAGCGCCGAAAAACTTCCAAAACGGTACCAAGAAGTGACCACAAGTGATGCCCGCCAGATCAAACAGTGGATTAGGAATCTGAAACAGAGTAAAGATTTTGAATTTAAAATTTTCTTGGGGAGAAACGATCTAGTTTCCATCTACTCACACTAGCACAAAGCAAAATGCCAAAGAATCCAACTCGTTCAACGATGTCCTCCATCATCAGTTTACCTTTATCGAATAAACTTAACTTTTCGCCTTTTTCCTTGCGTTTTTGTAGCTTTTCTAATTCTTGTAGATTCTCCAACTCCTCAGTTGTGTTGCCAGAAATGCGGGCAGCCTTTGCCATAAAATATGGTGGAAGTTCTCCAAGTGCGGTACCGGCTCCCCAAAGAAATGCTTCATATCGAACCTTCGCCATGATGGACCATAACGATGGAATGATATGGTTCGATGAACCGTTATCATCAGGACAAAGAATTCTGATGTAAAGCAATGTCATTTTAATTGAACTCTAGCAAAATAAATGAATGACGATATACATACTCATTCGGATACGGTGGTTCTGGAAAGTTGAGAGAACTGCACTCATACGCCGCCAACGTAACGCTGGCAATATGTGGCCCTAGGTACAATAGAAATGTGTGCAGTCCAGTCCCAAGCCCTACAGAGGATAGAATACCCAAGCCTAACCAATACGTAATAAAGAATCCTTTGGTTTTAATAGATTCTATCAGCTTCTGATGATGACCAGGTGTGTAAATGGCTACAGCGGTGGTACATAATAAAATTAAAATCGCCATAAGTAGCGCCCGTTGGTGCAATAACCTGCCAATGAAATAAGTAGTAGAAATAGAGAATGCTGAGTTATCTTTCGTTTGCTTTGATCATAATAATAATAATAGTTGTGATAATAATAATAGTACTAAATTAGTTGCCATCGGCTAGGTGCGCCCGGTGTTGCAATAGTAGTTTAAACCGGCCTTCTCACGACTTGGCACGACGGTGCCAAGACCAACACCACAGGACAAGATCAGACCGTATTTAAAAAATAAATTAAAATTAAATTGAAATTAAGAGGGTAGTTATTATCAACTCGTCAACGAGTGTTAATAGTAAAAGTGACCGTGATGATCAAGAGCAATGAGAATTGGAAAATAACTCAATATCTAAAATATCTTACCTATTCACGTTGGTTTTGAATAGAAATAATATTTCAAGGCTTGCGTATTTTAGAGTTTTCATTGGTGATTTCCATAGCACTAGCGATTTGATTTCTTTGGCCAATTTTTTATTGTCATTCTTCTGCGATACCGTACTGTTACTGTTATTGCTGTTCCCGTTGCGGTTGGAGGTTGCAATGGTGTTCGAACTACCGCTGTTTTTTTTCCTCATCGTGTTACCACCAGTCCTGTGCTCCAGCAGGTGAGACTGTATATACAGAAGTAGAAAAAAACATTCCGTTTAAATAGATCAAACATTTTTATGAATATGGCACATACGCGATTTTTGATAGATTTGAGATTAACATAACAAATACATATAGTGCAGCATGTGTAAGAAAATAAAACAAAACAGGTATATGCGTGTGACAACAACTGCATTTTGTAAACCTACTTAAAAAAGGGCATATTATCTACATCTATGAATTGGCAAGCAGTCTGTACAAAGAAACTGATTAAGTTTTAAATGAGTTGATACTAATAACAATACTGTAGAAATATATTACAATCATTTCCCGTGTTACGCGAATCTCGAAATTTTGGCAGGTCGTGTTTTTTCACGTTTCTTTATATATGCCAAATTATTAATTTTCTCATAAACACGTTACATTTTACTATTACAAAAATTGCTTTTGGAAAAATGTTATTCTAATTCTCGAAGTAAGCGTAGAAATTTCAATTATGAATGTGCTTCGTAACATGAACAGTAGTATTCGATTCATGAATACTAAATAAAAACGAATTCGACTTACACAAAAAATCACGTTATGCAAATTTCCCTGGCACACTTTATTCGCGTAACTCGAGAAATGATTGTATTTTACGAGAAAATTGAGAAGTATAATCGATGAAATTACAAATAAAACTATTTCTGAAGTCATTGGACACCATGCTGCAGGAAAGGTAATATAAGCAACTATATTTCCAAAGACTCCATCTAGCATAGTTTTGCTATAACACAAATGTATGAACACATCTATATCCGCAGATCTATGAAGGTTACCATTAATTTAAGATTTATAACATACAAAAAAGGTCAACATGTGGATTGGGTCGAACGAAAGAATTAATAGCTAATACATCACATCATGCATATGCCACATGTTATGAGACGCACTTTCACCTGTTTGCCTTTATCGAAGAATGAATGCTCGCCCCTATCATGTTCTTTGTTCGTCTTCTTGTGTTGACTGTTAGACGTTTTGCAATGATTGTTTTCATAAACGATACTATCATCCTCACGTGCTTTAGGACGTCCGCCGCATGTATTCGTGTTATCAGGATGGTGAATGCTGAGATTATCAGCAGTGTTCTTCATTTTCATCGGTTTCTTTTTGGACACCATCACCCTTTTTGGCATAATAACGAATAATTTAATATTTTACTAATTTACTAACTCAGCAATCTATTCAATCTAGAGACCAGAACAAATCAAGAATAAAAATCGAAAGAATTTAAAATTAATGTTCACGTTTAACTGTTAAATAATTTGTATGAACGGACAGGCCGTACATCTGGAATATATACGTTAAAAAACTATCACTCTTCGAAAGGATAAACGTTCTGCGACCAACACTACGAATCAACATAATACCTAATAGTGATAGTAAAAGATATAATCAAGCCGCAATATCTAATATAGGTCACCTACGGGAGGCGTACAATCGTTTGAAGCAATTTTCTAATATAATGCATGAGCAAACACGACTAGTACAAGTGATTTGTCGTGCAGCCTCCACTTTGATGTGCATATTTTGGTGTTCACTCTTTCGTAACTTATTTACTTGTCTTGAATTGCACAATGTGCCTACTGAGACGATGTGATCAATCGTGTTGCCCGATTAAAATTGAATTTGATTCGTGGAAAAGACTTCTATGATTTGTATCAAATCTGTTTTTCTAATAATCAAGAATCGTTAATGTGGTACTAACAGCTGCTAACCGACACTCATAAGAGCCGTTTCCTTACAAAGGTGATCTCTGATCGCTAAGGAACTCCCCCTTCTCTTACAAGGGAAGAACTTACTATCCATACAACGGTGATCCCGAATTATTTGACACCATATAATTGAATTGGATCAATTAAGCTGTGATCGGATCGGATCAACCGATCCCCTTCGAACTTCTTATCACTAGTCTGTACAACAGGCAGTACACGAGATACTCTAACCAGAGAAGAAGGGAGAGAGAGAGAGAGAAAGAGAGAGAAAGATCGGAGATCTGGAATCTCCGCGTATGTGGAACTAGGAGCAATATAGATTATTCTTGAAAGTTATACAGTACAGTTCCTTCTTCTATTTGTTCGTCATTTCAGTAGAATTTTTGGAAGAAAACTTTAAAGAATTTAAATTACTAAACAACTAAAAAACATAAACAATCAAATAAAAATAAAGAAAAACTAATTTACTGCTTTGCATTACAAGGTACTATTCTTCTTTTATTTTTTAACTGAATTTTTTACTGTCAAATAACCCAACTGTCTTTGAGAAAAAACCGTGGTACAGTACCGTGGTACTGTTGATGAGTTCTATATTGTGATGTGAGATTGAAATCAAATGAAGGTTCGATTTTGCAATGCAATGCAACTAGCGAATATTTAACGCTCAAGCAACTCGAGCGACACGACGACTTTGCGTACTAAGAACACAAACCGAAGACAGCAAGCAAAATAGCCACAGCAACAATTTAGTGACGCGAAAATAATAAACAGCGTATTTAATCTAGGTCTTTTGGTAAACTTACAATAGGGCTTGTATGTTTTCGTTAAAATGCTCTAGCTCTATAGCTTCACAAACTTATTGATTTTCTGTGCGGCGGTTAAATTCTTTTCCGTTTTTTCGAATCGATTGGCAGATCTCACCGGAACTTTTTTTTTACAAAATCAGACGGCTGCCTACATCAGTAATGCACTCCCATTTACCGTGGACCTTTTAATACCATAGAGCTATTCACCAAAGCTTCAAAAGACTGTACAATTCCTGGTCTTATGTATATCAATCATAAATGATGTCTTACTCAGTTTTGAGTCTCCTTAATACGATGAACCTGTAATGTTTTGGCTTGGGTATGCAACACAACTTTTGGTTTCTTTATCAGTTATTGAACATGAGTTTGCTCTAGGCTTATCACATATAGTATCTTGTCACTTGGTGAAAATATAGCAAGTAATACAATTGGGGTTTATCTTATTTATCGGCCGTCCCATTAGTCTTGCAATCCCTACATACACAAGAACACACATTCACACAGGTCATACATACACTAGCCTGCTTCTTCGTTTAGTCACTGTAAAACCCAGCAACAAATCCGCGTTTATGGCTCAAGGCAAACGAAAGGAATAAGTAACATCTATGTCAATAAACTAATATGCGCACTGCGTGTAAAGCGATGATTCGTGCTTTCGGACGTCGTACGATGAATATCAATCCGCGAATATCACTTTTTCAAAACAATCTTCACCACGACACTGTGTTACGTGTTCAAAACATGTGACATATCCGTCAAAATTGCTTGCCTTGCATTATAGTTCAGTGGCACATGCTTGACACGATTTCCACACCATGCAGCAATTGTACTGATTTTCGCATCGTTCCAAGGTCTATTGAATAATGAGGTACGGTCTTTTCCGAAGTTACCGTGCAACCAGACGGTGAGAATTGTCTCTGAGAAAAGTCTCCGAGACTTTTTGCCTGAAATTTCGATGAAATGCGATGAAAAGTCAATATATAGAATACGGCGTCACGTTTTCATACACGCGCTACAAACGTCACCCCGTTTTTTAGATATTGACTTTTCATTCTCGGAGGCTTTTTCTTTAAGATGATTGTCACCGTCTGATAGCACGGTAACGCGAAGAATGCGTACCAGTGAAATTCGCCTCACCCGAATCCTCGTGTAAATATCCTTCCACGATACTATACTAACTCCCTTTATAATTTCGTTCATATTTAGTATTCAGAGATCGATTTCGTCTTTTCACGATACAAAGCGCATTAGTAGTTGATACTTTTACGTTTATTTCAACAATTAGGTTCAATATTTACCAAAATTGTTGTTTTTAATATAAAAATGTAACGTAATTTTAGATAAATTTGGAATTTGACAAATAAAAAATTCAATTTCACATACAAAATTACACGAACTGTCAACATTTTGGAATTCGCGCATCTCGAATTCGCGTATCTCGAGTATCGCGAGTATCAAAAAAAGACTGTACAGGCAGTCCCCGAGATACGCTATTATAGCGGACCGCTATAATCCGAAAAAAAAATCCGCGTAACTCGAATTTCCGCGTTAATCGAATCCTGGTGCAATTTTGTTTATACTTCAAAGTCACAGACTCGATTTCCTTCTCTGGACTTAATTTTTTAAGAAAGAATACATTAAAATGAGTTAGAAAGAAATGTTTTACCGCGCAAATAGACATGTAGCGCATTTTCTCATTGCGACATTGTCGATTTCAACACGTGTATGAAATAGCCCAATTTTGGCTGTCATTGATTACAAACTCAAATAAAAAATCGGTGTAGGTTGTGTTTAATTTTATTTTTTGTAAGTTGTAGGTTATAAACGAATTTATACAACAATGATAAGAATGAGGACACGCATTTGGGCAAGATAGAGCCGACTGATGCGTTCGATTTTGCATGAGGAGCTGTATAACGAGCCGTCTTGTAAAACAATGTAATGATTTTACAGCCTCAGTAGGCGATAAATTGTTTCGAAATGAGATGTAGGTTTTTTTTTGCAAGCTGCTTTGATTGAGCTGCTTTGCGAAATTTCGCACTGAGAAAAATCGCTGCATGTCTATTTGCACGGTTATGTGTGGTATTTTCGACCAAACCGCGTATCTCCGAATCCACGTATAAGAGGAACCGCGTATATCGGGAACTGCCTGTATTACGAATTCTCGTATATTGAGTATGGCGTACTGCGGGTTCTTGCTGTTCGTGTATTCGTTGTGAAAGGTTTCGTTAAATGTTGTACACACCTTGACATCTGAGTACGTGTAGACGTCACTGCGTACATCATTGTTGTCAAAATTGTCATCCGCGTAATCCAGTTTTGTTTTCAATCCTCTCTTCGCGATAACAAATACAGAGTGCAAGAATTACTGCGCGTAAAATAATCAGCATCGATTATTTGGAATGGCTGAAAAAGCAATTGCACACCGTACTTTAAAGTTTATTCCACTGCGATCTTTCATTCATAACGATTTTTGGCATAAGTATGCTGAAATTAAAATAGACATTGATCGCTTGGATGACTCTGGTCGTCCAATTTACGGTACCATAGCGTTAAACACTGCAAAATCTGCAATGCTAGAGGTTGCTTGCAGTTCTTTCAATGCGTAAGTGAAAGTTAGAAAAGTGTGTTCAAAAGAAATAATTCGTTACTAATTACTTTTTGTCGTGAATTTTCAGCACATGCCATGATGACTCGCTGCGAGGGTTTCGATGCAAAGGCATTCTCTTAAATCATAATACGTTAGAATCCTTCAAAATGTGTGATAAGAATTTGGTACTTAAAAATCAAGCAGTACAATTTTACCATGATTTAATGAAATCGGATACGATCGAAAGCAGCGCAGATTTGGTGCATTTTGCATTGCTATCGTTCGCAGTAAGTGCTGTACAATATTTGTTAAGTCTGTGTCATTTCCATTGCATGCTTGTTTGTTTGTTTTTTATATTATTGAGACTCTGGCCCCCGGCTTCATTAGTATGCAGGTCAATCATTATGATTATTAATTTATTTTCCTCATTTCAGGATTTAAAAACATATAAATTCTTCCATTGGTTCGCTTTCCCAGTGCCTACAGAATTAACATACAGACTCGAAAATGAGCAACCTATTCCGTCAGATTTGAATGAAAATCTAAGGACAAGCATAGGCGAGTTTTTGTATCAAAAGTCAATGCCGAATGAACCGTTTTTCATTTACCATACTATGAAAGGCATTCAGCTGCTACCCGATTACATTCAACACCGCAGTATTGATGCTAACTTCCGTGAAGAGAATATGGAACATTTTTATTTCTGTTATTACGATACAATGGGTGACATGAATTCATTCGCACTTGGTTGGCACTTACGACAGATGCTTACGTATCTGGTTGTTACAAGGTATGCTATCATAATTTAAGTTGTTACCTATATTATATACATTTGGTTTTCTTTTTATCTAAAAGCCCAGTTCTTGCCGAACAAGGAATAAACTGTATACGAGTGACGGGTTCAGCACCAGCTGAACTCCAATTGTCTTTGATGACTATATACCTTCCAAAACACGTAGCAGATGTAAATGATCTTAAACTTTGGGCCGGTTGGGAATCTGATGGAAATGGTAAATACTTGCCACGAGTTACCTTGTTAAACGATAGTATGTCTCCTGGAAGGTGATTATTATGGATTTAGAAAAATCAGCAATGCCGCAATATTTTCAATTTAATTTTTTTTGTTATTAGTCTCGCCGAAAATGCAATCGATTTAAACCTGAAACTTATGACGTGGCGCCTCATCCCAACACTAAATCTTGGAGCAATCAAACAAACAAAATGTCTTCTGCTAGGTGCTGGAACACTAGGATGTAATGTTGCTAGATCACTGATGGTGAGATATTAATCATAATTTAAGTTTTATTTTGAGTACTACAAGAGACGGCAATGGATTATTTAGTATAAAATTTTATTTTTACATTATGTATATATATGTAACATAATTTATCAGTGACGAGTACTAAAACCATGAAAAAATAATTTTGTTAGCTTTCATGAAGCTAGCATCTCAAAATTTACTCAAATCAATTAAAAATATCAACATAATTTGCATAAAAAAATCTAAGTCATGGAAATCGAACTAGCATTTAAGTATCCTAAAAAATTATCATTTCAACGGTAATTTTTATTTCAGCTCAGTTTGTTGTTACAGTTGATAATCGAGTTGCCCTTTTATATTGATAATTAACTAATCATTATGTGCGATCTAAATTTATTAATCTAAATGAATGATGAACTATTATACGTCAAAATAGTATACAGTACGGGTTAAAATAGTATACAGTACGGTGTTTTATTTTGTATTATATCATTCCTTTTAGGCTTGGGGTATCACCAACATAACAATAGTGGATTGCGGAAAAGTGTCAATGTCGAATCCAATTCGACAAACTTTATACCGATTTGAAGATGCATTAAATGGAGGAAAATCGAAAGCTACAACGGCATCGGAACGACTGCTTGAAATTAACCCAGCCGCGGTAAATCATAAATATTATATTCGCTGCGGATAATGACATAGGACGTGTACTTGTAGAAAATTGTTGGAGTGAATCTAAAAATTCCAATGCCCGGACATCCAATTGGTCATGGTGACGCAGTTACAGAAACGAGAGACATATTAAACAAACTTGTGACTCTCATTAAAGATCATGATGTTATTTACTTACTGACAGACTCACGTGAAAGTCGTTGGCTTCCAACAATGCTTGGCGCTTTCTATAATAAGGTATGTATAATATGATGTCATAACTCTGTCATATTATTCTATAATTGTTTCTTATCTATTACTACCTTTCGTTATTGTAGCACATTATAAACGCTGCATTAGGATTCGATTCGTATCTTGTTATGCGTCATGGAAAAACTGGAGACAGTAATATTAATACGGATAGTGATGTAAATTTATCTTGTCCTGCTGGATTCCGTAAAATCGATAGCTGTGATTTGGGATGCTACTTTTGCAATGATATTGTTGCTCCAGGAAATGTAAGTGTATTTCTATCTATTATTTATACATATATGGCAAAAAAGCGAGTTAATTTTATACAAAATATTAACTATTGCTACTTCTTCGTTACCAGTCAATGAAGGATCGTACTTTAGACCAACAATGTACTGTAACGAGGCCAGCTGTATCTAATATAGCGTCAGCATTAGCAGTTGAGTTGATGGTTTCTCTTATACAACATGGGTATGTATAAAATGGCATTTTTTTCGTTAGAACGGCCTAGCCTGGCCGTATCTACTTGTTTTACCACGTTCCACCATCATTCCACCGGGCCGCCCCAAAAATAGGATTTATTCATAACTTTATTTCTTGCAATTTATTTATTTATTTATTTATTTATTTAGAACTGATTTTAGTAACACTGTAAGATATAAAATAAATTACTGGAAAAATAGCATTAATTCAGTAATTTATTTAACATCTTACAGTGTTTCTAAAGTCAGTTCGAAACTGTCACCATCAATCCCAACACAGTCGATTTCAACGGGAACATATTAACATGGCAACTATATGTAAACATTGAAATCAGCTTTGCTAATATTCATGGCGACAGTTTTGAGTTGGAGTGAGAAACACTACCTGACAAGACATTTTAATATATAATCATTGGTAACCTGTAAAAAGCATTAACTTTCCTCCCTCAAACACTGCTACGTGTCGTGATAACAGTCAAATAGCATATTCGGAAATACACGGTTAAACAAACATAACCGTTTGTGTTAAGTTGTATTTAGATTTGCGGAATTCCATTCAAATCTGGAGTTGGGCGTAGCATTTGCACGATCTCTGGAAACATTCGTCTACTTCTTCGGCTTGGAGCAATGCAGTAACGATATTTAATTCGATTAATACACTGAGCCGAATAAATCTACGCATTTAGATTTTTTGTGCATATAAAGTATTTTTATGCATGTTTACGCATTTCTATTGGTTATGCATACAAAGTGTTACAAGGAATGCAATGTTTACAAGGTTTTTTACCCAGTAAAAAAATCTCCTTGGAACCTGATGCACCCACCCACGGAATCACCTGGCAGTATAACTTCGTGGGAGGGGCAGTGCTGTGGCCCTCAGTCTGTCTCTGGTACCGCGTTAGCAATAATCACTGACACTGACGAACATTTTTTGACTATCACTGCACAAACATAACACAGAACATTGAACATTCAGGTACGACCATTCAGCTGGTTGTCTCTCCACTGGCGCTGTAGCTTCAACTGAATCAGCCGCATTGATGTTGATATGGCTTTCCAGAAATCACCACTCTGCGGCATCAACTGCATTACGTTGAATTGGTATACTTGCTTTCCGCAGCTTTCAACCACTCGTCGATCCTTCAGACGGCGTCCGTGGCAAGCATCCACCACGTCGATGGACTCGCCGATAACCGTCAGTGCAATGTCATCTGCAAAACCCGTGAGTTGTGCAACGGTTAGCACGACGTCATACATGGCTCATACATGCTGTACAGGATGGGTTCAAGAATTGATCTTTGTTTAACGCCTGTTGTGATGCTTGCTGTCCTCACACCTTCGTACTGCAACTCGCTCCCGCTTAGGTAACTTCTTAATACCCTCCACAAATACGGAGGAACCTTCATGCTTTCTAGCACCCCCACAATCGCCTCCCAGCTATCGCTTTTGCAGACGTTCTTGAGGTCGATGCCGAAACGCCGCATAGCCATTTTCCAGCACAGCTTGAATCGCAATTAAACTGTCGCTCCGAAAAAATCATTTTAACCTTCCGTGTATGAAGTGAGGTGGTCATGGATTGGCATCTCCAATACCTTTGCGATCAGTTCACCTAAGTTATCGATCAGTCCCAAGGCTCTTAAGACTAACGGATCTTTTAGTTTCACGGGGCATTGTTCTACGGGTTCATGTTTTCTTCCTTTCTTCATCAGCACCTTGAAACCATAACCCCAAAGGATCCCGAGTGACAACGGCGCAGAGCAAATGTTATTTTGTCGCTGGACAACTTGCTCGCTTCGTGCAGCAATGTATTTATTTAGCCCGGTGGCTCTGAATGGATGTATTCCACCAGAAAGCAGGGGGACTTTTGTGGTTTGGTGACTTCCTCTTGGGCATCGTGGCATCGCACGCCCTGGTCTAGCATGCTACTAGGTTCTGCGCATCGGGAGTTTTCCCCAAAATCGCCGGAATTTAACGTTTCCACAAACAGTTCTCTGTTATACTATCCGGTTTTACAACCTCACATATCCGTAGAGGATGTTTGTGTTGGTCCACACCTTATGTTGATAGAGTACCGGAACACACGAGGATGGCTGACAAAACGTTACGTCAATAATCGACGTTCTGGCATTTCTACTGAACGTGGGCATCAAGCCAACGCATGTGAAGATTTCTTTCTGTGTGAATGTGTTTTTATGTATTCAAGAAAAACAGTCATTACCAATGCTTATAACTATTGGTAATTTAATATGTTTCGATTTACATTAGTTTGCATACCAAATAATGCAAGTACACCTTATCCCGGGTGTACTTGGTGAAGTTGCGGTCGGGTGTGTGTTTTTGTGTATAATTTATTTTAGAGATAATTACAAGTTTATGTAAATCCTTTACATCAATTGTTTAATGAAATGCATTCAAATTCAATCTTTTGGGGAGGTGATATGCGTGTATGTTACAATATCCCACAGATAAATCTTATCAGTTCCAGTTTCTTGGTGTAAGGCAGGACACATCATCATAATAATAATTAAGTTTAAACCAGCAGGTTAATAATTACCTTTCTAAAATCATCGTTATTTTTTACATTTTGAATATTGTACATCCATTTACAGAAATGCTCCTGCATATTATCGGATTCCTAAATCGGATCCTTTTTGTCAAGAACAAGAACCAGATGGATTACTTGGAATTATACCCCATTCCATACGTGGTAACATCGCTACGCTTCAATCGATGGTCACTGCTACAGAGCGATACACAAACTGTGTGGCATGTTCTGCTGCAGTTCTCGAACGCTATGCTCGCAGCAATGATGAATTCATAATTAATGTAATAAATGGGACCGAATCTCTCGAAACAGTGGCGGGTCTGAACAAAATGATGTCTAACATACTTACCGGCAATAAGGTGAAGATAAAATATTGTAAATTTTCAAACTTCTATATGAATTTATTTTTATTGTTTATTTTTCAGGATACGCTTGACTTCGAAAGTGACTTGTCTGATGATTCCTAATTTTTTATTTTAATTTTCCGACCGTAATTCTGAAATGATTTTGAATAAATATCAATCGAAAGAACTAAATTGAAGTACGAAGTGTAAACAAGCCACCCACAATAAGAGCGATGCTCCCCGACTTGGATATAAAAAGTCAAGACTTGCCGTGGTCTAATATGATTCATGTTCTTAATCCAATTTGTACCATAAATTTTAAATCGAATCGAATTGTGCGTATACATTCCTTAAACTTAAAGTACTGGCTATATCGGTTCGAAATGCATTCAGCTTGTCGACTGTGGACTTTTTGAAAGAAATCATAAATAAAAATTTAAGAAATGCTTATTTCATCGAATTAGAGAACATGGTTAACCTTTGTATATTACTTTCATGCTTTCATTTTACCAATTACTAGAATTCGTTACCAATAGTTATAAGCAATATCTTGATCTTGATTGAAAATCTTGAAAATCATCACCTCGTTTTATTTTCGATCAACATTATGTTAGTTACTGAAGATTATCGAGCTGATTGAATGACAGATTATGTCGGAGTGCCAATAACGATTCCGGCTAATATTTAGTTAGCTTATTCATTCGTTGAAGAACCACTGGTACCCACCTGAAGAAGTAAATACAACGGATCTGTCTTTCGAACCGAGAGTAGAGTTAAGCAATGTAGAAAACGAAAAGGAAGCTTCTCGTCGATTAAAACCTTCACTAAGTGTGAGCGAATAAAATTGCTAGTGAACGAAAACTATTGTCGTGCGTTTTTTGCTCTTACAATGCCTATTATACGGGTACAATTTAACAGAGGGTCTGATTATTCGTGCAGCTCGGAAATGACAGTCCCAAAGGAAGTTTGAAATCCCTGCAACATCGTTGAAGGAAAAAATGAGAAACCCTATTGTGTAAGATAAAAAGAGCCTATTATTAAAAAAAACTGTGGTTATTTCAACAGAAAAAAACTATATTTCACACTTTCAAAAGATTAAAATTAGCGTACTAGTTCCTGCCGTTTATCGACACTTTTCGTATGGTGTGTTGGAAAAATTAAAAAAAAAACCATAAATTGATATACAATTATAATAGAAATCAAAATGGTTTGATGTACATTACATCGGAAAATGAATTCATAGCAAACTGTGGCGTACTGTACCTGGTCCACAATGATGAAACGGTTACCAGTTCACACAGTCTGCTCTCTGACCAGATTTCAATTTCATGGATAGTGGTGGGAAGCATCTCCAAAACCCAAGGTGGGAGAATTGCTCTCGCTGCTGAGCTGTACGTGCAGTTACATCAAAAATCGCAACGTAATGGATGTACGAAAAGATGCGCTAGCTGATCGTGAACGGAGAAGGGAAAAAGACTATCGTTAGCTTGTTGCGCGAAAAGATATGGAATAAAAGTTTTCATCAGTCACGAACATTCTTCTGTTAATTGTTATAGTGTAAAGACGTTATTCAGTGCCACTTCTTGATCTGCTCCGTACGGTAGCGGACGGTGCTCTTAGCAGTAAACGTCTAGTGTTTTTAGCAACATTTGGTGTTGCAGTAAGTTATAGCTATGCCAGATGTGAAATAGAAGCTGTTGTTTTAAACATTTTTTGTCGTAGAAAATAGTGTGTGTTTTTCTCTTAAGTGTTATGTTGAAGTGAACATGTGTTTTACAGAGATTTTTTTTGTGAAAGAAAAAAAACAAAAATTAAGATCGCAGTATCGTTAAAACCGATCAAAACCAGTAGTTCAAAGCTATTTGCAAATTTATTGCAGACGATTTTATTGTGAAAACTATACAGCAATCGAGAATCAACTATAACTGAATGCATAAAGGTATGTTACTGACGATTCTAGGATCCTACGTGCTCTACCTAACTTACGACAAATAATCTAATCGAAACTTTCGAGCCACGTGGTATACATAGAACAGTCTAGCAAAGCCAGTAAAAGAAAAAAAATCTAATATAATGCAGCGAAACACAAATTAAATTGGTCTTTATATCAAATAAGAAGAGAAAATCATTAATATTATATGGTGCGCAGTAGTGAAAATAATCTATTACCTTACACTAAATTCCTATTCTTTAGAGGTACAACAGCCTCAAGAGATATAGGCCTACCAAATCTGGCATTCCTTCACTTAATTTACACGTAACCGAATAGTCAGTCCTATGGGGGATTGATTGTTTAGTGATTTTTGACCGATTCTGTCGACCCATAAACTACATACACAAATTATATTAACTTGCAAAAAATATTCTTTTTTATTTTCTTTCGCAAAATAGTCCATGACAAGACTCGTATTTTTTGTATAATACACATGACATATGGCATGGTGATTGAAGGGGTTTTTTTTTAAAATAATCCAATCACATGTGTCCATTGCCAAAGGCAATATTTAAATTTTCGCCAAGATTCGTGCGTTCTACGGTCGTTAAGTCTGTGAGCGACAAAATGAAAAAATGAGAGCTTTTTGTTTTTACCATCCATGCAATGCAATCTGCTAATGGTTAAAATTTAAGTTTTTTCAAAAGTTGTGATTAACAAATAGCAACTCATTCATTCTTTGCTACATGAAGCTCCAGGGTATTTGTAAATGTAGCGTTCTTCCTATCAAATAAGTCTCTCTAAAATAACCAGTTTTCATCTGACTTTCTCGATTGGAAAGGCTTTTGTATCACGGGAGCATCTTTATGCCGAGGTAAGACCATTGCGCTCCATTCAAGCACATTCCATTTCCACATTAGCATAGCAAAAACCAGACCTGGTCATGAGATCAAAAAAGGGTAAAATGTCAGTTAAATGTCGCGGGCCTGTATTAGAGGTTTCCAACGGTTCACTAGATTCGTACACGTCCATGGCAGTTTCTTGCGTTTCAGTATATGTGTTAGGAAAATCTTAAGCGATTTGCTTTAATGTTCGTTATAACCAAACATTTTCTAATCTACAGTTTAAAATGACGTTGTGTATAGTATTGGTATTATTCATGTTTACACGTATCGGTATTATTGCCTTCATACATTCATTCATTTTGCGATTTTATTCGTCTCTCTACATATCATATGCATTTCTGTTCCATTACGTTTTGCTCACTATATGCTATTTAAAATTTTGTACTTAAAAAGATTAAAGTAAGCAAGCAAAGTTAATTTAAACAAGTAAATTTTCAATCGTAATCGTTGAAAATTCAAAAATGCTAAAATCCCTAGATAGAACATGTAGCAAAAAATTTGCATTGGAAATAAAAACATATTTCGGTTCATATGACATTTGCCGTTGTTAGCTTTTCTTTCAACACTGTGTCTTTCTTCTAACATTTTTAAGGTAGTAGCAAAATTAATATTTTACTTTCGAGAAAAATTCATGCAGTACTGTTTTTATAGCAGTATTACAATTTAAGCTGTACAATCGCACATGTTTTCCTCATGGTTACTATTTTTCAGCAATGGTCGCTATTCAGTTGCTCAATGATTGCATCTGTTGTTTAATTCACTACTACTTTTCCTATTGCATGGATTCAACAAAGAGAAAAGAAACCTAAAGAATGAAGATGGTTTGGTAACGTATTACCATACAAACAGAAAACTATGCTTGGTTGCAACCCCGTTCACACCATCTGCCTTTCCAATGCTTCTTACAACACCAGCAAGTACAGTGCAATCAACAAAAGAAAGACAGAAATTCCCATGAAACATGGCATCACTGTGTGGCTCATGGAGTTTTGATGCAACTTTTTTTAGGGGGCCTCGTGCTTCGATAATACTTTGCATTAAGATTCAATCCCGCTGCATGCTACATTTGGTCTCACTGACTCTTTGCAATGGCAGTCTGCCGTAAGTATGCTTCTTCTTTTGTACCCTTCATTTGATCACAGCTTCATTCGATGCTGTATTCCAACTGGTTGGGCTCGCGGATCGCTTAGCTTATGAAAATTTGAAAACAATGCTCAATTTATTGTGTATCCACAGCATGTAACCACAATCTCACCAACTCGACTGTGCGTTCCATTAGTTGGCGTACAGAATTAAGCAGTTTTACAATCAGTAGATAATGGCAGTTATCCATTTGTGCAGCAGCAATATGTTGTTTAATAAATTTTTGTTGTAATACAAAGAATTCAATGTTAAAATTTTAAATTTCATCATCAATACTTGTTGTTGTTGTTAAAATATTGATTTTCAATATTGATCAAAATAACATATTTTCGCGAATGAGATGGTTTTGTCTCCATTTCGGTTTTTCTTCTCTCACCCAATGCATACCATAAATAAACCTCTCGTCGTTGATTAAAAGTGTTGCTTTTTTGAACGACATGGTTTTTATTCAGACAATTTCACTTGTAACATTGCATCCGTAGGAAAGGAAAGTCACAAAGGAAAATAATATGTAATATACCCGTGATGTGGATTGTGTTCTATTCTCTCTTTTCTTGGCGTAACGACCTTCTAGGTCATTCCTGCCATTTCTGGCAAGATTTAATTTTACCACGTAGCTGGATAGCCAGCTCTTGTTACAGGGAGTTTGGTCTGGATGGGATTTTGGATCAGTCCTGTCGTGTTAAGACGACACCGCTACCAATACACAACCGACCGCCCCTGTGTTCTATTAACAATGTAATGAAATGATATCTTTACATT
This sequence comes from Anopheles moucheti, assembly GCF_943734755.1. Classification (NCBI taxonomy): domain Eukaryota; kingdom Metazoa; phylum Arthropoda; class Insecta; order Diptera; family Culicidae; genus Anopheles; species Anopheles moucheti. Next base: position 46,094,249 of record NC_069141.1, on the reverse strand, counting down.
AAAACAACAAACGGATATACAAATGGTTGGTACTGTCTTGATTACGTTATTCATTTTGTTCAGTTAATAAAATTTAACTGGCACGAACTAACAAAACCAAGTGCTAATTATGTACGGTAACAATGGTAGAGCTTACATAACAAATAATAAAAAAAAAACAACAAGTTCCCAGAGTTGCGTCTACTACTAGGGAGAGGACGTTGGGGTAGGGTTGAATACAGTGCACTCGATTTCTGAATCTAACGTAATAATTGGTCTGGTTTGCTTGGAAGGCTGTGGGAGAGGTCAGCTCTAGGCAGAAATTGGCTATGTTGGGATGAGAGTGATGAAGATTACTCGTGCTCGATTTGAAGATGACTGTGAACATCGAGGTACATGGTGGATTATAATCACAAAATTACTGTTACATACATTTCGATGGTAAATTACGTAGCAAAAATTGTCTACGAAATGTTATACCGAAATTGCTTCACATTTTCTTTACCATTTTATAGCTACTCTTAAAAACCAGCAACCATTAAAAACCATTAAAAACCAAGAACACTTTTTGCATTAAGTGAAAATACCATTACAATTCAAATAGCTTCATAATTCCAAGTAATATGAACTCACGTACAAATTAAAAACACATTCAATTGTGTTGTTGTGATGATAATATTTAATTTAATTAAAGAATACTAACTGTGACAAAAATGTTAAACCAAATTGATTGTTTTAGTGAAAAGCTATACAGCTAAAGCAAATAGGACAATATTTACTCAAATGTTATAGAACAAAAATTCAATTTATCATAAAAGTATAGTGCAGTTCAATTCGTATTTATCTTAAATTATAATGCATTTCAAATTAAAAAAGTACTTGAACTTGATCCTCAAAATCCTACATAATGAATATTCCCGGGGAATTAAAATTTTCAAATTTGGTCTACTTATTTTGGGTTAAAATTGTTTGTGGTCTATGACATCAGATATCGGTAAAGTCCGTCGAATTAGTTGTTTTTTTCGATGTCATAAATCATAATCTAGAAGGCATCGAGATTAGTCGTTCTTGGATTGTCTAAAATCTAACTTTGGATGCGATTTACAGTAAGCATGGAGTTATAAAGTCATTTGTGTATAACGTTTATTCAACATACAAATTGAAGCCAAAATCTCAATGAAAACTCGTGTTTTTTTTTGCGTATTTTCTAATGGGTTTAAAGGAGGGGTTATAACGAGGGGTAAAATGTAGTACAAGAAAAGCAGTGACACTCTTATTTTTCTTAAGATTTACCAACACGTGCACACGCAGAACAGACACAGAACATCATTCATATAGCCAAATACTCGTTTGAGGTATCTAGTCCGCAACTTCAGGATATTTTAAAAATCTTTATTATCAAACGTGCCGATTCATCAGAGGTCTCCAAACTTTTCACGCCGAGAGCCATATTGAATAAAACTACTGTAACGTGGGGGCCGCTTACACATTAACTTGCGGGTCGTTTCCAATGATATTTCGCTCAAGGTGATTTTTTACCGCAATTTCTAGTGTTTAATGCTACTAACACTAACAAGTAATAATGTTTGAATGGTAAAAAAATATTATATATTTTTTAAAATAAGGCAATCCATTAAGCTGGTAACATTAGCAAAAGTGTCATGGGCCACATTGGAGATTCTCGATTGCCGTATGCGGCCCGCGGGCCGTAGTTTGGAGACCCCTGATCTACATGATCATAAGATCGCTTTAAGTTGCACATTTGAAATGACGAAAGTGAAGTGTTAAAATCTAGCTTTAAGGCCATGCGTGTTAGAGATCCATCCTATGAATTACTTTCACTTTTTTCATTAACGGGCATTCGTACCATATGTACAACCCTAGTAACGAATCAAATCTAGACCGACTAATACGTACCAAGGGCTTCCTTTTCTGCTATGTAACAAAGATAAATTAGGTGTGCTTACATATTATAGCCATGCTTTGAACTACGATCGGTCGTGTTGTTGAGTTGTGTTCTATCTACAGTGCTATTCGCTCATCACTAAAATGTGTAAATTAATCGATAAAACTAATAATTGCTTTCTTTTACTTAATTCAGGCGTCCTTTCCGTTTGAAATTTATGGATTCTTGCAAAAAATAGTATTGTACATGAAATGCTATAAACGTCACAGCCATCTTTACATACAACTAAGTTGGATCATCGTACATCCGTAACATTTTTTGTACAGTTCACAATTCTTTGGTTCGTTACGAGCGAAAGGTAAATATGGAAATCATAGTTACATTCATCAATCAATTATTTGAAGTTACCCACACGCTTTAATGTACTATGTATGCACTATTTTTATTTTATTGCTTTAAAGCTTACTCTAAAATGGGTCCTTGTACTTTGTTCATTCGCTTGGGTAAGTAATTTCGTTAATTTATTTGTTATTACTCTGTTATCGATTTCTGTTTCTGTTTGATCTGTTCCATTCAAAACTCTTAAATATTCTATTAACCGACTATAATAAAAAATCTATCAAAACTATGTTCATGATAATTGCGCTTATGCATTGATTTTATCTCTCATCGATGCGATTTTATTTAATTATTTGGACTTTTGTGTAAAGCTTTTGTTTTTTGTCGAAGCACATTTGCTGTGTTTACAAACTATTCTATCGTGATAATTAATCTGATTTTGATAAAAATTCTTTTTTTCTCATTTCTTACATTGATCAAGTATGTTTGAGTTTTGTAATTGTATCCGAACTTACATCAGTGGAAGGCAACTCTAAAAGCATACAGCGTAACCTCTTCCATGTGCCATCGCGACGAGTTCCTCGAAGCGTATTGGTGCAGCAGAACGACGGTGCCACTGCGACAAATTCCTTTCCTGGTGCTGATATGAACAGCTACCAAGGTTTGGTTGGCCGGCCAGGCATTGATTTTCCGGTCCTTACCCATATCCCGAAGACCATTTTTGACTGTAAAAGTCATGGAAATGGTTACTTTGCCGATTTGGAAACCCGTTGCCAGGTCAGTATAGAGTGCAAAGAATATATATTTTCAATGCGTCACCTATTTTGAACTAACGCAATAAAATAATCTAAAGGTCATGTGTTACGTTATTGTGAAAGATTTGGAATGAATAAGAAATCCTGTGTTTCTTTGTCTGTTTCTTTTCTTTTCTATTTAAAGGTGTTCCATATATGCGATGATAGAAAGAAGATCTCGTTTCTTTGTCCAAACGGTACGATCTTTAGGCAGCTTGATTTAATTTGTGACTGGTGGTTTAAAGTGGATTGTGCTGCGACACCAAACCATTTCGCTGAAAGCACTGAAATGCTGACCCAAGCCAAAAGAGCACGATTACAAAGCAAGCATCCTGTACTCCAACCTATCAATCAAAGTGATGAAAGACTTACGCTCAACATTCAAGATAAGCGTTTGCTGTTAGGAAACACGAATAATCTTCAGCCTGCTAAAATACCGGCACGTCATACGCTGGAATTGAACAGACGTATCGATAGAATCAACTCTGCAGAAACGATCGGATTCGCTCCCGATAAGCCCAATAAAAGTGGCAAAATTATAAAAGACAATAACGACAAATTAAATGCAGCGGATGAAATACAAGACACTGCACAAAGTGCATCGTTTGCCTCGATAGCAAAGAAAATGTTCAACACGTATTACGCACATGACCAACTATTTAAAGATCAAACAAACGCTAACAAACCAAGGAGAGTTGAGTCCAATGTTGAAGATACACATCGTGATTATCTTTCGGTGTTGTCCAAAGATGGTCGAGAAGAGAAGAGCAGCAATAGTCACGCTATGAACTACATGCCTTATACAACTGCACGGAAACTGAACTTAAACAGCAAAGTTACGCAATTTTACACTCCAACAGTACCCACGTTCACTACCAGCTCGAGAACAACCGCGAGGGGAGCAATAACGGGGGAAGTCATGGTCACGACAAAGGCCACAACAATCAGCGGTTTCAGCAACGGTGGAACCGACAAGCCGCACAACTTCAGCAACCAATTCAATCATCCTATACGGCGTGAGGGTACCACGGACGAAGAGTCGATAATGGATCATGCCATGGAAATTATGCAAACTATCAAAAATCTAAAAATTGATGAATCTGCAAGTAATGGTAATGCAGTGAAACGAACCATGGAAGACGTGATGGCTAGTGCATCCACCAATACATTCGATGGCCAGTCCATTACGTTCTCCACGATTGCGTCGCCAGCAAAGGCTTCTTTCGAGTTCTTTCAGCATCCATCGGGAGTTGGTCCAAACGTAGATCGCTATAGAAGGATGCGCATTGTGTCCGAGCGTAAACCCAACGTTGATGTTGGCCATCGATCGCTTCTAACGCGCACGACGTTGAATGAATACGATCGGCTATTTCAGGCGAGAAATAACGAAAATGGTGGAAACCATATTGACGATATGCACGGTCACGAACACTTGAAGACGGAGTTCTACATGGATTCGCAAATGGAACACGATCTGGAAGGTCAATCTTCAAGGTACCCTGTGTTTGGAATGTCAAATTCAACACAAATACGTGAGCTGGCACAAATTTTTACTCACGCATTGTCTGCCTACCTGCAAGATCCAGTGACATTTCGACGCATATTGACTGAAATTCGCCCGAAAGCGCCAGGAACGCAAACAGGCAACAAATCGTTTACAGCCGAGCGATCGACTGTCAACGAATTTGGTGCAAGCGTTTCTTCGTTGCTGGAAAGTACCACATATTCACCAGTTGGTAAGGCCATCCAAAATGCCCGGGGGGTGCACGACGTAGAAAATTATGAAGTCCTAGACTTCTCCGACTTGACAACAACTTCTACCACTTCTAATCCTGCGGAAAATGAAACAACAATTCCCGATACATCAACCATACCGACAACAACGATTGACTACTCTACCGAATATAATAAGGTGACGGATAAGGCGGATGATGTCTCAAGAAAACAAGGTAAAAGTTTGTCAATCAAATTCATAACAAACAGTCGTAATGAACTTGCCGATGAAGTTAACAGTGAACTAGGCACACCGGCGTCCTCGATCTATTCAAACCAATTTGCGGATCTTGCTAGTATAGAGAACAAAGAAAACAAATTCGGAGGTGTCAGAACATCGAGCTCATTACCGTACAACAATCTATTAGAAACGAACACGCAGACAATTTCGACCGCGCTGCCAATAGCATCTACAGCTAATAGCGTAACCGAAGCGATACCGGCCCCGCAATCTATACTAAAACCCCCGGTATTATCAAACAGTCGCTTTTCCATGGAAATCAGACCGAAAACTACAGTGGTGCTAGAAGATGACGAACAATTGCAACGTGCTCAAAGTGAATCGATCCTGTCCAGTCAAAACAATCGACCAATATATGAGAGAAACAAGTACAGCGTCATTAGCTTGCATAACTTTAGGGACAATCCAACAACGATGGAAACATTTGGCACATCAGTAAACAAAACGCCTGCCGTTACTGTTCAGCCGTCCATCAGTTCACCTCATGATGCTAACGTTATAGTGCCATCATCGCGTACCACGATGTCTTACACCGTATTTTTTGATCCATTAACCATTAACGATGAGCTTATGGAACTTGAAAACCCCAAACCAACTGCAGCACACACACCAGCGATACATGTGCCACGTCATTATGGATGGAACGGAACTCGGCTTATTCCGAGTGATACTGCATCAAGCGTAGCAACGGGAGATTATTCCACGCCATTGATGAGCGAAAGTTTGCGCGAAAATGCTACGTTTATGCAAAAAAAGGCAAACGAAATGTTTGGCGATCTGAACGATGCACAAGCGGATAAACTTATGACAGCAATTAAAATGGCCGATAAGGATAAGTCGATGCGAAGATTGATTCTGCTTCTAATACGTACCTGTGACGATAGTCCAACAAATACGAATGAAGAATCGCGCAAAGCCTTGCTAGAGGCATTAATCAACATTGGTGGTGTAATGAATCCTCAACATGCTGACGAGCTGCGTGGCTTATCCGATAGCCAGATTCGAGATGCAGAACATCGTCGGGGTAAAGAAATTGGGTACAACAGGGATACAAATCTCCTGCACGATGTTTCAGCTGATAAATCAACCACTCCAAACATGGCAGCAACGACAGAGAATTATGCCAAAGCGTTTACGGGCTCAAACGATGGCAGCAACAGTGAAGAGCGTGAAAGTCAAGAACGCGTTAACAGTGAGGAATGGTCGAAAGGTAACGATTTTCAAACCACTGAAGCTACAACGAAAATGTATTACACTTCCAATGAAGGTCAAACAAGCTACTTACCGAACTTTATCACTACCCAAGGCAGGTGGGCTTATGGCTATGACGATACACAACAGACACAGTCATCTACGACACCATATCCGTCTACGGTGGTGCAAACAACGACTGATAGTAGTATTACAACGACATTTACTACAATCAATGAACCCACCGCAACCCCTACATTAACCACAATCCCAACTTCGGAAACATTGGATAGCGCAAGATTGACGACCTTTCCGGTTGACATCATCGATACGGAATATAGATCAGTTGAGTCTTTAGAATCGGATTCATCTTCCGAGCTTAAACCACCGTACATCGTATCGCAGCGCTTGCCAAAAGACCTCTCGAGTTCGCTAGGCGATCCTTCATCGAGTAAAAACAAATATCATTCCGGTCATAATTCCGATACTCGTGCACTCGAACTACTAAAATCGCTTTACTCGTTGGCTGCAAGATGGGGTTAAATTAAATTACACTTATGTACTTTCTACTTCTCGGTATGCTTATTATTGACACTGGACATAAGAATCAGTTGCCAACGTGTGATTGAAATAACGAAATTACTACAAACCAATATTCGACAAACTGTACTCAAATAGTAGTAATCCGTAGGAAATATGCTGCAATAAGCCATGATGTCACGTAGCAGGAGGGTGTAAGCGAATGGACAAGAACTTTGAAGGCAAATGCTAGCTTTTACGATTAGTTTTTGTTTTGTAATAAATAATCCGGCCATATTTATCGTATATAATATTAAAGACAAGCTCAAAAAAGCTTCGCAAAGTTTTATTTAAGCTAACGAAAGGAGTGAAGAACGCAACCTGAAATTTTGTAACAAAAGCTTAATGTTATATTCATGCATATTTATATATTATATTATAGAAATCATATTTCATAAATTATTTAAACCCCGTAATAATGCACATCATCATTTTACCAAATGTAACTGAACATTTTTGTAACGATATTAAATTAAAAATTTGTTGACAGTACAAATCCTGTGTTTGACTATCCTTTAAAACTGTATACTGATGGGCAACTATTGTGCAAACTATGGTTGTATAAATTTCACACATATATATATCATAGTATCACAAACACTGTAGTATTTCTTCTTTACAACAATTTTATTCCTTTTTTAAGCAACACGTGACCACCTGTGGGGTAAGTACAATTTAATCAATGAAGACTAATGTTGCGATAATGTATTTTGTGTTATAGCCTAACCTGATTGCTGGCGCCATAGCCACTCGGCTATGGTTGTCACGTGTGCGATGAGTGTGTGAGTACCCGAGGGCGCCAGGATTGGTTCATCGCGCAGTCGTCAGGAGTTAAGGGCTCGTTCAATTATAACGTAACGCAAAAATTGCCAATTTTCGACCCCCTCCTCCCCTATTGTAACAAAACGTAACACTGAACGCCACCTCCCTCCATTAATTGCGAAACATTTCGTTGACCCCCCCTCCTTTTTAAATGATCCGAAATGCTAATTCCCTTCTCTACACTTCGTTTGTGAAGTTTAGAAATTATTCTTTACATTCAATTCATTTAAGATAATATAGAAATCTGGTTTATAAAATAATCCATTTAAAAAAAATGTTTTTTTACATACGGGAAATATGGCCTAACCAGGTTGAGACCAACTAGCAAAAAGTGTCAAATGAGTCGAAAGCGGAAAGCGTCAAAACCTATCAAAGATTGGCTTATGAGTATGATCCACACCACTAACAGATCAGCTAAATTCGCCTTCAAACACTATTGCGGGTGCCAATGTGTGACGGATGACGGTGCTCTTGTTCGCTGCGTTGCATTGCCCTTGACGATGAACATATCTCCTATAATCGAGACACTTGTGCAAATTGTATGTGCACTGTAAGAAATTAGGTACGCACTGTAAGAAATATTCGTTAAGTTTAGGATACACTCTTTAGTTAGGGAGTGCCCTAGCGGGGCACTCACGATAGGATATATATCAGTATGCACGTGGTGGGTATCGGCCTCTTTCTTTTGGTGTAGCGTCCCAAATAATGTGGCAACGGTAAATAAAGAGATATTTAATTCAACTAAAATCTACAAAAGCTTATTAATGTTATGTACAGTTTGTTGTGTGTTTGCTGCAGAGATGCAGACACTCTTCTGTGAGGGGACGGGTAAACGTTCCAGGTTGGACACTTGCTATCTTTATCGCAACAACAACCAATAAAAGGAATTTGAAGCCAGTTTGCTGATTTTTTACATTATCATTTATTTTCCCGGTTCCACGAGTTAGAATTTTGACAAAAATAGATATACACCAACTTGTCAGATTACAGTCAATCCGTACGAACATTGTTTGGATTTTTCGGTAGTCACTTACAATGCTGAAAATTAATACTATATCTGCTTTGTAATGGATTTGAATTAATGTGCTGATTTTTCAACATATTTTTACCGACTTTAAATACTATTTATATTCTAAATATTTCCACGTATTGAAGATTTTATTTTTATCAGTAAAGAAGCAATCCCGTTGCATCTTGTGTTGTTGGTTACTACTACTATCCATTTTTAGACATGGCTGAATGTTTTCTTAGAACAAATATGCCATTTTAGTGAATTCATTCACAAGCTTCTTCATCGTCCGACGACGAACTAGCCGGTATAGTAGAAAACCATGCTACTCGATCCTTGTTGACAACCCTGGAAGTATCATGAATTAAAATGTATGGTTAGATTTATGGTTAGATTTCATCGCTTTTTGTATTTTTTTCTTTCATTTTAAAAACGTTACATTTGTGCCTTATGTGCTACCTATGTTTTGACTAATAAAAACTACAATGCAACCAATAAAATAAACGGGGAGATTTTAGTGAACACAAAACAGTTTACTGAATCGCCGAAACTAAATATGGTATCGCATGCATAATTTATTAAATGCCAAATTGGCCAAACTGTTTACGTAAAGAAGGGTTCAAGAAGTGAGTAGAATATTTTACGAAAATTTAAACATCAAAGGATTGTTAACATTGTTAAAGGAAATAAAAATTATAATGCTGATTCTGTAACTATCAGAAGCTACTCTTCTCGTAAAATCGGAATTTGTAAGACACAGCAAAACATTGATTATTCTGGACAAGATTAACCGGCGAGTGGATTATTCGTGTTCTAAATATTTACAGCTAGTGGAATAGTTTTGACTTGTTTAACCGTTTAACTGGTTGGTTCAAAAGGGTTTGGGTGGTTTTCTATAAAGACAATATTAATATGCACTCCCTGGAAAATGTAACAGGGTAGACCCGAATTACCCAAGACGGAGTAAGAAGACTTCTACAACAGCCCAAAAACGCGAAGTAGCTATAGTGTCTGATTTGTAAGTAACATTTTTCTAAACTTTTTTACTTCGTCATTAAGTTAGTCGCAACGCCTATGCGCAATGTGTTCTGTCCCTGGTGCCATTCAGATGGTCATTGTTATGTCACAATAAATGTACTTCTTCTACACAAGTTTGAGAGATACGAAATTATCTTTACGATACCTAAACTCTTATAACGATGTATATAAAAACCAATCGATAAGTGGTGGCATCAAAAAACTTTCTAAAGCACGCGTCGAATTCCATACACTTCCAAGAATTAACTTCTCCTATCCAAAATCCCCAGTTCTTCCCCAGTTAAAGAGATTTTCCGAATACTATTGATTGGGTAAAGGTCTACTAGTTTCCGGGACTGTTCCATGCATATGGCCAGGTCCAAAGACACCAAAATCGTGTAAGCTTCCGGGAGAAACAAGAATGAAGAACGTAATGAGAATTGACTTTACCAGGCTGCTTAAAAACACGATAGAACCCTTGAGTATCCTCGAATATCTATTTCTTCGCTCGCGTGTGTCAAACTGTGTTGTCTCATACATTTTTTGCAAACTATTTACAATTTTATCATCATTATCTACACCGTGATGACAACTGCAGTAACATATTACAGAGCGACATGGGACATCTACACATATATGACATTACCCAATTTGTTTTACATCCCTTTGAAAAACAAAAAAATTCTAGCACTATAAGAAAGAAGGTTCAAAACCATGGCGTCACTAACCCTGTGTGTGCAGTATCCAAGAACGTCAGATTCGCTCACTATTCTAGCTCTCAGACACCCGGACAATAAGCCAGTTAGAAGTCGATATATAAAAGTCATGATCTGGTACTCAATACTCTGCTCTACTGACTTTCATTGCAGGATATTCAGCATAACAGCAGGCGATGTACATTGACCGTAGCTCAACCGAAAATCAACCTCATAATACGATTCTGCTAGCGAATCAATAGCTCGTGTCCATTCATAAATTACACCAATTGCTCCTTGACTACTCCTTGAAGCATGTTAATGAGACGAAAATCTTCCTCATTGGCAGCTTCGTTCATTTGGGAATGGATATTACCAATGACTCCTTCTACGTTTTTAGAAAACTACCACTAGTCTGTAATCTATCTAGAAATGCCGTTTTAGTCAGGTTGAAACAAATCGTTTTTAAGTTGATCTGGTGTGATCTTTTTAAAACTGAAGCGGTGCTACAGTATTTCATTTCTAAACGAAAAGTCAGGCTCACGACAGAAAGATGATTTTTTATAAACACTATTTACAAAAAATCGGGCTAAATTTGTTAGAAATGACAGAATCATCAGATTCAACCACGTCACCACGGTTGTCACATGATTTTCAGTATTTTCCAATAGTCTTTACTGTTACCTTTCTGCTTATACATCTCATTAGAATAGTTATTTCTACGTGTTCTTTTGAGACTCCTTCTATATAAGTTACTACATGTTATTATGTCCGGTATATTCATACCAATCGTATGTCGATTTTGTTCTAATAAATGTTTTGTGTACTTTGTCGCTCTTCCGTTTGGCTCGTGTGAGATGCAGGGTATGCCATTTACTAGTTTCTCTCATTACGAATGTTTTTTCTTCAGCCAAAATGTTCAATGCAGTTTTCCAATGTGTTTTATAATAAATCAGCAGCTTCATCCATGCTGGAAATTTCATGCTGCAGACTTTGTGACACATTGATGCAAAGTGTATGTTTCGACTACCTGTCCTTCCAGAACCTTACTTTTCGTTGAACTGTTTCACAACGTTCATCGTTTATATTCAAACCAAGTGTTTCATGATCAATTATTTTCAATAACGGATCAGTAGCAACTTTAATTAAATCCGCGCTACTATAAACGTGATCAGTCAATGTTCTGCTCATCTATGTTTTTGCTCTACGTATGACTTCATTGACCTCTTGTTTCATATTTACTTAATCCATTAAGCATTTCAGTATTGCATATTGTCGTAATCTACTTCTAGTTATTAGTGTATGGTAGCATTGGCCAACACGCAATTTACACATTTACCCTTAATACACATTTTAGGGTAGACGATTTGCAATCCGATACGCTCACCACGCTTTCTTATTTTTACAATCTGTGCTCTTATGGTTGTATTGATCACATCAGTTCGCATCGGTTCGACCACATGAATGGTCCGAGACACCTGACATCGATCAAATCCAAAATTGATCTTTTTAACATTGCTAGAAAGTTCAATCTTTCATTATCGATTTCCAAAACTGCATTATATTTTTGATACTTATAGATCTTATTTTCAAAAAAAGCATTTTTAAAATGTATATACCTACATCTAAGTTCGAGTCAAATTTTACCAAAAGTAATTTTTGTAATGATTAAATGTAACGTTGATTTGATAATATGTGAAATTTTACATACATAAAACTCGCGTAACTCGAGAATAGTCAGTACTATAAACATGTTGTAACCTGCCTGGGGTTAACAATAACAATATTCCACCAGATATTGAACAAATGTCTTTTAGCTACGGTAGTTTCAATCGTTGTGGCCCGTGGATTGAGACGTTTGGAATAGAGATGGGAAATTTAGTTCCTTTGATGGATTCAAATCCGAGTTAAACTGTTAGAATAAAGATTGAACTATTTAACTCTTCAAGATTGCACTAATTTGAAGATAGTGAACGGGATAATAGTAGTTCAAATTGAATATCGAATTAACTTTTAGTTGACTGAGTTAAGTGATTGAGTTAAATTATTAAGAGTTTCTTGGAGATTTAACTTAACTTTAACAAATAGAAATATTTCAATCATTCATTCATTCTGAATCATCATGCACATCAATAGTTTGCAGGCCCCTGATATAAACAAAACAACACTACAGTGGCAAAATTATGAAACAAGAATCAGTAAAATACACTTACGGTACATTTCGTTTACTGGTATTTGTCGGTAATGTCGAAGATACACGATAATAATTTTGTTGTTCCTCCTCTGCAGCATCTGGCATTTTCCTTTGCAATGTCATTGTTTCCTGTATAGGAGCACAAGTTTTACTACCATCTTCTAAATCGAGATAGTAGCGCATATTGTTAGCGGAAGATTTGCAATTTTCGCACTCGCTTAAATAGTCCTCATCAAGACTGTTGTCGTTCGGTAGGATGTGTTCCCGCGGATTGGCACAGTTTGTGATAGTCGTCATCAACACGGGCAATGGCAGAAGAATCGGTTGTTTGGTGGAATTGCCGTTGGTCCCTCCATCATTACCACCACCGATACCACCATTCGTGCTGGTGCCCATTACTGTGAGTTCTAGCGCACCTTGCGTCGAACCGTGTAATACTGACGAATGGTTGCTGCTTTCTACTGCTGTAGTGGTTGCACTATTGGAGCAGTTCATGGTATTTAGGCTTTGACTGTTTGAATTTGAATTTCTTCCAAAAGCCATCGCACTGTGTGAAGTAACTGGAATATTAATTATAGGGGGAATGTGGTTTACTGCTTCCGTTACTAGGCTTGTTTTACGTCCATTATGGTTGGGAATATTTTTCGGCAGCGTGTTACTATCGTATCCACTATCAGCCCCGTCGGACCTGGTATGTTTCGAACCCTTACCGAAATTATACGATACCAAAACATCATTGCGCTGCTGCTTTTCATAATTTCGTGGTGCTGCAAAGGAGTGTCTGGGTAGAGAATTTGAAAACCCACTCGTCAAACCGTTGCTATTGCACACCTTTAGCACACCTGTATCGTAGTTTATGTGGATGGGAGACTTTCGAAGCTCCCGCAATTTGTTTCCACCTCCATTGTTACCGTCATTAGACTTTTCAGGAAGGGACATTATTTTCTGATGCACTAAAATTCCTTCGCGCAGTTGATGTTGATTTCCAGCAGCTATATTTTTTTTATATGCTTGATTTTGATGTGACTGTGGCTGCTGTTGTTTTTTAACCTTCGGGGGTAAAATGGGATTGTGCAAACTACTGTTGGCTTCATTTTCCACGTTCATATTTAACGACGGTTTTTTTACAATAGCATGGCACCGATCTTCACCTTCTACTCCCGGTCTGGTTATCAAGCGAGTAGACGTTAGCTCATCCATTGGCAAATGCGTAGTCACCTTGCGTTCGGATGCAACGATATGTGAACTGTGGTTTGAGTGTGGACGATGTTGATAATTAATTTGTTGCTTAGTCTTCACCCTGTTGACCCCAGTACTTATGGCAGCGTCAGTAAAAGATAATGCTGTTTTACGTTGTTCTTTTTCATGATACCGCTGATTCATTAGCCCCATATCGCTACCTCTCTTTAGTGGAGTTCTTTCCGTGCCATAACTTTCTCGCATCGTTCCTAATCCATTGTTTCTTTTGTTCGCAACTATGACTAAATCACTATATCCTGTTGTTTGTTTGTTGCTAGTATCGCCTCGATTATGCAGACTGATATCGGCTGATGTGGTACGCAGGCTTCGATAGCTATCATCGCCTGGTATCGATGATGGAACCGAAGATCTTCCAGCAGTTGTTGACTGATAACCCGACAAGGTTTTATGCTGTATGGGACATTGACAAACCTTCCGGTTTGCTACTGTTGTATTTCCATTTGTTGAGGTCAACATTATGTTTGGCGATGTTGTTACGCCTCCCGCTCCTTGCGTAGAAGTCCGCTGCGAGCTTTGCTTATCTCTTACGTCTCCCGACATACGATCCTGCTGCAATACAGCGAATGATGCCGAAGAATCGGGAGGAGTAGTGGCAGTGGCTGCTGTTCCTGCTGCCATGAAGTTTGATTTGATTGGATTTATTATAGGATCAACGACAGAAAAATGTCGAGGAATAGTGCGATGGTATTTTTTCCCCGTTAATCGATTTTTGATAACATCAGTGGATTTTTCCGTATAGTTGCTAAACTTGCTGTCGCTTATCATATCGTCGTTGAACATTGCTGGTACCGGGACGGATTGTATCAGTGACTGTGAAATAGGAGATTGAGAAGAAATTGGTAATTGTGCGCATTCGTCTCCACAGTTTCCAGTGCCCGTTTGTTGACAATGACGGTGATGACTTGCATCAACAAATTTGTCGACACCATCCGACAGACGGTTTGAATTTTGAAACATGGTAGAACAATGGTCCTCTTTCGCTGCTACTCTATGTACTCCTGCATCTCCAAATTCCCCGGAAGTAACGTTAACGGCAGCAACAGCGACTTGAGGATGCGTTAAGTTACATTGATGGGCATTAATGTTCAACTCGCAGCTAGAATTCATGCACAGCTCTGACCCCACGCTACTGAAAGAAATCGTGTTGCTTCCATTGCAATGGTGGTTACTACTTAAGTTTACGTTTTCACAGAGACTTCCAGCGTTAATATCGTTTATATCGTTCTGGAGTAAAAGATTCGATGCTTGATGATTGTAAATTGTCATCGATGTGTCATCGTTTGTCTCGTTACTATGCCCATCTTCTCCGTTTAAAACGTTTGAACGTCCATTAATACCGTTAATACGGTTACTGGCGGAGGTTAGAAATGGTGGGTCTTCGTTGGTAATAGTGGCCACACTGCGTGCCCCCATGCTGCTATCCCCACTGCCGATCTCAGCAACATTTGCGCCAGATCCTCCACCGTTAATGTTAATGCTTATTAAATTCGTAGTATTTGCCGTAATGTTTGACATAGCATCAGAATCTTGCACAACTCCGAGTGGAAAATTTCTCCCTGTTGATGTAGCGACGCTGGAATGGTAGAAAAAATGAACATTTTAATTTTACTTTCATTGTTTACAGTTCAATAGTTCTATATGGCAAAAATTGTCGTTCTTCATTGATTGATTGATCTTCTATGTATCACAATTGTGATACATTGTTTCTTTTATGGGAAATATTATCTTCCAAATAATATTAAATAAACAATTCAAACATTTGACTTCGTAGTACTATTTCTCCGTATTAATAATTACATCATGTAAATTTTATGCTTTTTTATAAAAACTAATAATATAATTGGTATCATTTATTTAAATTATTCCTTAACCAAAACCAGGACAATTTTAATCGCTTATAACAAGGAAATTTGTAGTAAGTTTTAAAAAAATAACATGCTTTGTTGAAACAGGTGTTGTAGTTTCACAACTGACCATTCTAACGATAATAGAACTCAACTGCTGTTCAATAAAACAATAATTAATATTTTCAACAAAATCAACAGCCATGCGCATCAAATACTTAGTTTAGGCAGGATCATGTATAATCTTGATTCTTGGAATACGAATTTAAATGACGAATCCATCTACATATTACTAAAAGTCATAGACCGCCAAAAATTGCAGGTCGAGTCCAACAATGTTTTAGTACCACATATAGAAACAAAAATGTTCGCAATTACTCGTTAATTCCATAAAATTTGCTTAATGAAAATAAAATATGGATTTCCAATATCATTACATTTAACACAGTCTTATGCTTCGTATTTTACATACAAACAGATCCTTACCTTACAGTACACGAACTTAACGATTCAGCGTGTGCAATAGCTATGGCTTCTTCATAAGGAGGTGGAGCTTCGCCCCTCGTATAATACGCTCCAGGAGGTTTCCAAAGCTGGTAGTGTGGAGCGACAGCATGGTCTACATATGAATAATCCATGTTCATCGTCCCTCCACCAAGATAACCAATGCTGCCACCCATGTAACCCACGTTGTTCACCAAATTGCGTTGGTTAGGATCATCGATGACTTCGCGCCCTTCTTGAGCACGACTTTTACGATGTCTTAAGCGACTGATAACGAAGAAAAGCAGGGTTAACGAAAAGGTTACTATCACTCCAGTAGCTACTAGTCACATGCCGACGTCGTAGTTTTTATCTGCCGAGTTGCCTATTGTGTCATCCAAACAGATGAATTCACAGCAGGAACTACCAATCTGAAAGGATTTGCAATCATTCGGTGGTCTGCAAAGCACTGCTTTACATGCCTTTGGATGGCCATTGTCACATAAACATAACCGACAGGCATCCGATCCTGGCGGCACATAATGTGCATCTACGAACGAAAATACAGAGAAAATGGCATATTTGTAAAACGCAGTTACGAATCTTGAGAAACTTTCACTGTAACTATTTTCAATCACCTTGTTCCACTTTTTTGCCATTCACATCTCGACACTCCCCTGGTAGAGACACAACATTCCCATATGCACCTGCAAAATAAAAAAGTAATAAAAACATCTTGCTATATAACATGCATTTTTAATTGATCGTTATAATTGAAACTAGCGTGCATCTGAAAGATTATTGACAAAATAACAAATTAACTAAATTATTGAACATCACCAGGAAATATCATGGTTCTACCATCAAAATTGTTTATACAACACGTACGTACCGTTGATGGAGGGTACTTGGAGTAACAGTACATAACCATACATGAACCAACGTCCAAATAGATACAAACAAGATTTCTTGTTTTCTTGCGCTATTTTAAACATTGTTGCAACAACTAATTAACAGGATTCAGTTCCAACACCAACAAAAATTTAGTATTCACTTTAAACGCACTCAATTTTATCAAATAAATAAAAAAGGAAAAAATATGTTTTTGACGATGGATATCGTTTAAAGCGCACAGCGTTACAGAACGTATGCCGATGATTAACACTTTAAAAGGTATTCAGCGACAATATATTAAACTTCACAATATTAGAATATTCCAACTTGTTGGAAACATGGAAAATTTTCTATTCTTATTTAACAAGGACAATCTATAGTATTACTGCTGCTTCCATTTCTGATACACTTTGGGTTGGCGTAGACAACGAAGTGCGCAAACGCGGCGAAAATTTCCTCATACTCTCTTATTAAAGTTCAAGATACAGTAGACACAACACATGGCGCAAATTCGAAAACAAGTGGACAATATTTTCCAGTAGAAATTTATCACAAATTGGTCACATCAACTTTAGTTGTTTTATGATTTATATAAACCAGAATTCTTTACAGTTCTTATTTCGATTTTTTTAGACTTCATCCCGTTATTTTCTTGACTATTACCATAAGCTAAAATCTTCGCTTCGTATGTTAATAGCATGTGGTGAAAATGTGCTATAAAGATTGTTGTTTTATTGTTTGATTTGGTATTTGAAAAGACGGTTGAAATAATGCAGTTATTTTAAGGAAAATAGATTTTAATAAGTATAAGAAAAAATAGCAACAACAACAACAACAAGACAAGGGCAAAATTACATATCATAATTTAGCTGGTATTGTATAATGCATTTTTTCGCTAATGAATAGACCACCCAACGCAATTAAACTATAATCAGATTGACCACGAAGGTCTCATCGACAAACACAGCAGGCCTGAAGAGGATTGCATGTTATAGCCAGCGTTAAATTTGGCAATCGCTTGACAAGCAAATTGAAAAATGTGTAGCCACATGTAGGTATGCCGATTTAAATATTTACAACGTGCTGATTCTGTATGCTGGCCAATATCATTGATTCCATGGTGTAGTGCCGGAAGTAATATATAATAGTAGTAATATTGTAAGCGTTAGTAGCGTTGTACGCGTTAGTTGTAAGAGTAATATACCATTAGAGTATAAAGATACGACAGTCGTGAACAAAGCCCTTGCGCAATCGTGCATGTTTCAATCCTCCGTACTGGATGCATTAAGAGACCAACAAGTGGCTGGTGTTCGAGACGAAGCATTAGGGAAGCGACTCTTAAGGGAGTTCGAACTTCAAAGCTGACGTTCGAAAATGGTGAAAACATTGCGCGAGTTAACGGACCGTCCGACTACGGAATGTGAACTCGAAACACAGCGTTGAGTAGTCGAGTACACAATTTGAACTACTTTATTCTTCCATTACTCCCTAATATTTATACTAGCCTATCTTACTAAAATGTAGCAGTTTTTCTAATTCTTTGTCATCAGAATTTGAAAGATATCTGTTGCGTATCTGAATTGGAATGTTTATGCTTTGTAAATCTACGTAGTAAATCTGCTGGGGGTGATCACTTCGGGGCCCCTCTAGCATTAGGAGAGGGTCAAGAGTTAAATAAAGAGTGTTAAGCTATGACCGTCGTGAACGAGTGTTTTTGTTTCTTCAAGCTTACTCAACAGACCACGCAATTGGACTAACTCACCAGCACGGAAAGCTAATTTGAAACTAAAATACTGAAATTTGAATTTGAAATTTGATACTACCAACGGAACTTTTGCAAACAGTGGCCCAACTTCCGCGTCTCCTACTCCTTACAAACCACGATAAGGAACCAATACGTCATTTTCTTCATCCTGACAACCATCCAACGAGCGAGAAGTCCACTCCTTGGCAACCGCCAAGGAGCGTAGAGAGCCTTTATTCAGGAACAATTTTCCAACGTCTGTCAATAGGATGAAACGAAGTACGTCTTCGCTAACTCCGTTCGTTCTTCTGAGTCGAACGCTTGACACACGCGTAAATTGACTAGCGCGTAAATTTGTCTATCACTGTTAAACAATACAAAAAGCCCTCGGACGGCGGGAGAGTTCCGATAATGTCCATGTGTATGTGTCGGAATCTGTGTTCGGACATTTCTATAGGCTGTACCGGGTTACGATTATGTCTGTTTATTTTTGTTTTTTGGCAGGCCATGCAGGTGGTTACGTACTGCTTACAATCCTTTTTTATTGCGGGCCAAACAAAACGTTGCTATACCATGTGTGTAGTTGTTCGTATACCAGGATGTGTTATGTATTTTGACTATAAACTGTTTTCGTAACGATTCTGGAACGAAAGGCCTGACTCTGCTTTGATACATTGCAGTACATTTCGGTCGCGGAGTGCGGTAGGTTATGTGCTTTTAATTTCAGTGAACTATCAGTAGGCGGACTAAGCAGATATTCCTTAACAGCATCATTTTGTTGTTGTTCATTTTCCTGTTTTTCAAAATCGATATTGTTGCTTCGATTGTTTCTATTCTGCTAAGAGCATGTCGGCCACTTTATTACTTTCTTCGGCAATGTGTCATATGTCGGTGGTGTATTCACTTATGAAGATTAGGCGCAGCTGGTGCGTTGCAGTTGCTCGTTCTAGTTTCTACAAGAATGCTGTAGTTAAAGGTTTGTGATCTGTGTATACTGTGAATTCGCGTGCTTCCAATATATTTGACCAATATAAGTGACGGATTGCCTCATAAATCGCGTATAATTCTCGGTCATATGTACTAGCTTGAGTGAGATGTGCGGAAAGCTTTTTTGAGGTTGGTCCCTTTAAGTACTGTGGTCCCTTTACACTGATTTGATTCAGTGCTGCACCGATTGCGAGGTTGGATGCATCGACCTCCAGTACCAATTGCGCGTTCGGTGATGGATGCGCAAGTAAGACAGCTTTGGCTAAATCTTCTTTGCAGTTTTCGAATGCCAGTGTTGTAGCCGAGTTCCATGTCAGAGATGTGTAAACTTTTTTGATATTGCCGATGATCATTGCCTGTGTTACACGCCGAGCTTCTTCGGCAGACCACGCGAAGGATTGATCCTTTTGCTGAAGACTCAGTGCGACGGTAACGGAGTTTTCCCGGTGAAGCAGAGGTGGTGATTTGTTCCGCTTACCAGACCTTCCCGCTAGTTGCTCCTTATCCAATGCTTTGGGAGCCTAATCAGACAGAAGGGGGTAAGGTGCCGAAAACCAGAGCTCAGATAAAAGAAACCTTCACTTTTCGCTGTTTCTACTTCAACTGATTTACAAAAACTGCTTTATTTAACAATTGCTCCCGCTTATATACCCATTTTAAAAAAAATCAAAGCTTCCTTAAACTATTTTTCATGCGGCTTATAATATTACATTTTGGTATGGTTACTTCGATCCAAAAATTCCAAAACGCAACATACTCCCCTCCATAATTTAACCCGGTGAATTATGCAAAATAATATCTTCAGTTTTGTGATTTTTGTTTCAATTTCTTTGATTCTTAATTACGCGATTCGATCTTGTATTTCTTCTGCATTGGGCTGCTCGCATTATCCGATTGATCTCTCTTTCCAGGTTTCTTCGAAAATTTGTTCACTACTAGTAGATGCTCTTTCGGCGTCACATCTATGATTGCAACCTGTCCATCCGGGGCTATTGCTGTTTCCACTACCTTTCCCTTTAACCATTTTCCAGGTGGAGCATTGTCATTACTGACCACCACGATATCGCCGATCTTGATTGGTTCTATTTTGCATGTCCATTTGTTTCTTTTTAATAATGTAGGCAGATATTCTTTTTTCCATCGATCCCAGAATACTTTTGCGTTGTGTTCGATTAATTTCTACTCCCGTATGCATGAATGGTGGATTATACGGATGAGTACGAAAGGAAGGTAAAGGTGCCATTAATGGTGCTTTCGGAGCTGCTGTATTCAGAATGCATTTTTGACAGCAGCTTTTGATGTTTCGTAATACATTTGTTTGTTTTAGCACTGCGATGACTGCATTATCTCCTTGGTGTAAGTATTTCTCGTGATAACTTCGAACGAGTAATTTCACAATGCGTACCTTTTGTGGTAATAATATTGGTGTTCGTGCATTAGATGGCAGTTGCGTTGCATTTTCTAACCGTCCTCGTGATCTTAATACTCCAAATTCGTCGATGAACGGCATCAACGATCGTATGCTGCTTTTGTTTGAAATTTCCTTCTTGCTGCATAACGCCTGCATTTCTTCCGGAAATCCTTCCCACTGGGCTCTTCGAAAAAGTGCATTCTTTGCGACTTTCACATCTTCGACGGAAATAACGCGGGAAAATGCGTTGCGATTCTTCGAAAAATCTACGAACTTCTTCATAATAACAGTATGTCTCAGTAATTTTTCCCACGAAGAAAAGTGGTTTTCTGTCATCACTCTTTCTTTTTGAACAGCTACTACGTTCTTTATGTGAGCTATCTCTGTAACTCCTGGCCATTCTTGTTCCTTTTCTAATAAAAATTCAGGTCCGTTAAACCACATCCACGAATTAGCTACACATGCTCATCTTCGTGGCGACATCAGCGGGATTTTCTTTAGATGGTACCCATCTCCATTGATCCATACTAGTTGAATCAAGTATCTCACTTATGCGATGAGATACGAACACGTCGTATTTGTTAGAGCCGGTAAAGAACTCATGTGCACACGCGGTGGCTGATGGATGTGAACTAAACTTGTCCTTTTATTTTATTGACAGTTGAGGTGTGTACAGTTGAGTGTATACAGTCGAGGTATGACACATTGGTATATTCGTACTTTATCATATTTTAACACTCCCCCTCAATGTGACATATCTAGTTTTCTTAATCCTATTTGTTCCAAATTTTCATGTAATTTTTGCGGTCCTAACGGTTTTGTCAAAAGATCTGCTTTCATTTTATCCGTTGGACAGTATTCAATTTTTATCGTTCTGTTTTCGCACAATTCTTTAATAAATTGGTATTTAGTATCAATATGTTTGGATCTTCTACTTATGCGCTCCGTTTTTATGAAGTTTATGCATCCCTGATTGTCTTCATTTATAATGGTTGGATGTTTTTGAGTTTCTCCGAAATCTGTTAGTAGCTGCCTTATCCATATTGTTTCCTGACAACATTCACTTAATGCAATGTATTCACTTTCCATAGAGGACAGTGATACACACTGTTGGCGTCTACTAGCCCACATTATCGTTCCACCACCGTATTGGAACAACATGCCAGTAGTGGATTTTCGTGTTTCTACATCACCACTCCAATCTGCATCAGAATAACCGAGCAGCTTGTGTTTACAATTATTACCTAGTTCTAGATGGTAATCTTTTGTTCCTTTTAAGTATCTCAATATGCGTTTTGCAGCTGTCCAATCCTGTTCAGTTGGATTGCTAAACTTTCGTCCGAGAATTGCTACACTAGTAGCTATGTCTGGTCGAGCTACTACTGCTAGATAAATTAATCCACCGATTAAGCTTCGGTATTTTGTAGTATCTGCGAAGCTATTTCCTTCAACTATGGTTTTTGCATAGGCTACATCCATGGGAGTGGATATTGGTTTACAGTCCGTCATTCCGAAGTCTTCAAGTAGTTTTTCTATGTAGTTCTTCAGATTAAGATGAAATGTATTATTTTTCCTTATTACTTCTACGCCTAGGAAATTCCGAACTGCTCCTAAATCGATGATATTAAATTTTTCCTTTAATTTACTTATTGTTTCTTCCATTTCTTTGATGTTATTCGAGGCTATAAGTATATCATCTACATATACCATTAGGAATGACTTTTGATTTCCAATCTGTTTTGAATAAAGACAAGGATCTGCTTTTGTTGCAATGTATCCAATCGATACTAAGACTTGGCTTAATTTCTTGTACCAACATTTTGCTGATTGTCGCAATCCGTAAATACTCCTATTTAATTTGCATACCAGGTGTTCTTTTCCTGGTTTTTCATAACCAGGAGGTTGTTTCATGTAAACCTCTTCTTCCAAATTTCCGTACAAATATGCAGTTTTTACATCTATATGATTTACTTTCATGCCTTTCATTGCCGCTATAGTTAAGAAAATACGGAACGTAGTTTGTTTCGTTACTGGGGCATAAACATCATTTATGTCTATTCCGGATTCTTGAGCAAATCCCTGGACTACGAGTCTAGCTTTAAACTTTATGATTTTATTATCTGCATCTCTTTTGATTTTAAACACCCATTTTGAACCTATTACCTTGTGTCCTTGTGGTAATTCTGTTATGTTCCATGTTTCGTGTTGTTCATGAGCTTTTAGCTCATCTTCCATAGCTTTTCTCCAATTATTATCTGCTAAAGCTTGGTTATAATTTACTGGCTCATTTTTCTCGACACGTATGTCAGCCAAATAAGAAAGATTAAAATCGTCTAAATAATTTGGAGTTTTTCCTTTGTTTTCACGATTTGATTTTCTAATATTTTCTATTGGAATATTTGTTTCATCATTTGTTTGTAATATTTCATTTTGTTCTTCATTCGCTATTGGAATATTTGTTTCATTAGTTGTTTTTAATTTTTCATTTTGTTCTTCATTCACTGTTGGAATATTTGTCTCATTAGTTTCATTTTCAGATTTTTCTTCATTCTGTTTACCAATGATTACTTCAAATTCGATATCTTCTTCTTGTTCGGTATCAATTCTATTTTCTTTTCCGATCTTTTCTATAGCAATTTTCTCTTCTTTTAATTCGTTAATGAATCGAGCATCTCTGCTTATAGTTATTTTGCTTGTGGTAGTATTTAGGAAACGATAAGCTTTCTGATTAGCAGCATACCCTACAAAAACTAGTTTCTCAGCCTTTTTATCTAATTTTTGACGTTTCTGTTCAGGTATGTGTACGTATGCTACGCTACCAAAAATTCTCATATGGCCAACATTTGGTTTTCTATTGTGCCATTTTTCAAAAGGTGTACATTTTATCGGAGCTGTGTAAGTTCTATTCTGTATGTAATTAGCAGTAAGTACAGCTTCTCCCCAAAACTTTTTGTTTAGTTTAGCGTCAAATAACAAACATTTTGCCATTTCTATTAGTGATCTGTTTTTCCTTTCCGCTACACCGTTAGATTGCGGTGAATAAGGTGTCGTAAATTGAGGTTCAATACCTTCTTTTCGATAAAAATCTAACAGCTCTTTGTTATTATATTCTCCCCCTCCATCAGATCTTATATACTTTGGGTTCCTGCCAAATAAATTTTTTACCCATGACACATATTCCATAATTTTATACTTCACATCTGATTTGTTTGTAAGTAGAAAAATTACCGTATAGCGGCTGTAATCGTCGATGATTGTCATGATATATTTGTTGCCACTAGGTGTTTCAATTTCTTCCTGACTCAGCTTACGCAGATATCCTTTCTGCTGATACTCCTTGAAGGTATTGCACAGCCACGTTTTCAATTCCGGGTTTTTATCTAGTTGCTTTTCTTGTGTTACCAAGCGACGAAGTGCGTTGTTATAGCTATTCGGTAAAACGATGTCGTCATTCTTCCAAAGCAAGCCTACTGCGTATCGACCATCCTTTTTCTTAAGTGTTTGCTGAATTATAGACTTGGCTCTTTCTATCGCTTGACATTTCACTGTTTTCACAGGTTTCACTCCAAACTCCTCGGTTGAAAAATATCTTTTCATCATATCGGTCATCAATTCTTTGCTTTTATGAATCATTTTGTGATTCTCTTCCATTTTTGCGTTTGATTTGTCAATGCCAAAAATCAACCAACCAAGCTTTGTTTTAATCGCCATTGGTTCATCTGGTCGTCCCATTTTCCGGCCTAATGGCATTAATAAATGGCTATGATTCAATCCAACCAATATAGTAGGATATGCCTTTTCATAATCCGTTATTTTAATATCTTTCAGATACGGATATCGAACTGCTAGCTTTATCCCTGATAGTGACTGGTTTGGCAATTGTAAGTTCTTCACCGTTCGAATGCCTTTTAACTCGTGCTCTTTCTTTTCGTTGACACCACGGATCATGCAGGTTACTCTTCTGCTATTATCTTCTTTCATTGAGAGATTTTGCGTCCATGTAAGCATAAGAGGGTCCTTTGCTCCGTCCAACCTTAATTTATTTGCCATCTTTTCTTCAATTTATGTTAGTGATGATCCAGCATCCAGGAAAGCGTGGGTTTTCACAGTAATATTCCCATTTCGTAACACAACAGGAACGATTTGATAATATACGTTCTGTATAGTCTGATGATAATTCATTCTCGCTGTGTTTTCAATGTGCAACAACTGATGATGGTGTTCTTTGCAACCTTGAATACCACATTCCTTGGCCGTGTAACAATTGCTCATATTATGATAGTTAGATTTTAAACATGCATGACACCGTTTGCTGTCTATAGCTACCTTGAGCCGCTCATCTGCTGGGATATTCTTAAAACGTTCACATCGATGCAATGCATGGCATCCGTTGCAAAATGGGCATGATTGTTGAGAGATACGCGGTTGAATGCTTCCTTGGTGTGAATTAGATGGTTTTACGAATGGTCGAGTGTTTCGCGGATGCTGTCCTGATGGTGTATTTCGAGGATATATAGGCCGTTTAAAATTCAATTGTGGTGGACGTTGGTTATTCGATGGAACACTTACATTTTGAGGCTGGTTAAAATTTACCGATTGTCGTGGTCGTTCTGCGTTTTTAGGCAGCTTTCTAATCTTTTCAGCTATGGGAAGAAGCCATTGACTGAAATGTAGCACGTTCGGTACTTCGTAGGCATTCTCAATATGTTCTTTGTATTCTATCCATTTTAATTGCTTGCTTGTAGACAATTTGAAGGCTAAATCATCTACTAAACGATGATCTTGTAAAAACGCCTCCCATTTCATAGCCTTGAGGTTAGAAATCATGTCTTCTAGTGCATCTGATAGCTCGGGAATCTTCATTTCGTTATCGAGCTTCACTTTCAAGACTTCTATTAACAAATCATTGTACACTTGTTTTGGTCTTCCAAATTGTTCTTCTAGCTTCAAAATGATGGTTGGAACATTATCCGGATCAAGGAATAATCTCCGAACACATCGTTCCGCATCTCCTTTCAATGCATGCTGAAGACGGTTAAGATTCTCTAAGTTGCTGAATTCTCCTTCCTTAGAGGTTTCTTCAAAGGTTCGTTTGAACTTGGACCAATCTTTGGGTTTTCCATCAAAGTATGGCAATTTGCTAAGCGACATGCGCTTCATACTCGTTGCTGCGTTCAGACCACTTACTTTCAAAGCTTCTACTAACGCTTGGATTGTTGAATCATTCTTTGACATCCGTGAATATTCAGCTCTATCGTGGTTACACTTCTCACACGTAAATATTTCATCATATTTCGGTAATCGCAGTATCTTTGCACATGAAGCGTGATACCAGCGATCACATTCATCGCAGCGTACCATTTCATTGGGATCGTCAGCTTTGTAGCACAAACGACAATTTCCGTTTTCATTTTCCACGAAATATAGTTTCCTGTTCGCCATGGTTGAAAGTTAGTATACCTGCGCAATTGTTAATTAAAACGCAGATTCCTTTCCGATGAACAGGAATAATCAGTTATCTTCAATCGAAATGTTCTACGTCACAGATTCTTCGATAGAACGATTCTGTTTTCAAAACGATATCTTCTTTTCTCGATTCGACGGTACGACGTCTTTTGATTTCTTCCTCTCTGGAGCCACCAAATGTTACACGCCGAGCTTCTTCGGCAGACCACACGAAGGACTGATCCTTTTGCTGAAGACTCAGTGCGACGGAAACGGAGGTTTCCCGGTGAAGCAGAGGTGGTGATTCGTCCCACTTACCAGACCTTCCCGCTAGTTGCTCCTTATCCAATGCTTGGGGAGCCTATTCAGACAGAAGGGGGTAAGGTGCCGAAAACCAGAGTTCTGATAAAAGAAACCTTCACTTTTCGCTGTTTCTACTTCAACCGATTTACAAAAACTGCTTTATTTAACAATTGCTTATATACCCATTTAAAAAAAAATCATAGCTTCCTTAAACTATTTTTCATGCGGCTTAAAATATTACATTTTGTTATGGTTACTTCGATCCAAAAAATCCAAAACGCAACAGATAGAATGGGGAACATGATCGAATGCAGATTGGAGGTCAGTGTAGATAGCATCTACTTGACGACCTTCATCAATCTGTTTGTACAAAACCGGAACAAAGCACATAAGGTTTGAAACAACAGACCTCATGGGCATGAAGCCATGTTGGTTCACAGATATACAGTTACGAACAAGGGGTAGGAGCTGGGCATGGATTACAGATTCGAGGATTTTGGAGGCTGCACATTGCTTCGATATGCCTCTATAGTTGGTTACGGAGGTCCGATCTCCTTTTTTGAAGATCGGAACTAGCCAACTAAATTTCTACAAAGCAGGAAAACACTCAGCACGGATGGACCATTGGAAAAGGATTAGTAGGTATGGAGCAATAATGGTATCACAACATTTTAAGACAAACAGGGGAATCCCATCGGGGCCAGGTGAATATGAAGACTTGAGGCGTTTAATGGCGGATAGTACATTGGCCTCACTAAATGATATGGAATTTATGTCAAATACATCAGAAGAAATATAAGACAGTGCATCAGTAGAAGAAGAACTGGTACTGATAGGATTAACAAAGACAGAGAAGAAATAGGTTGCAAACAGGGAGGAAATATCCGAAGGGCATGAAGCTGACGATTGACCTAAAGTCACGGAGGAAGTGATTGAGGAGGATTTACGACGGGCGTTGACAAAGTGCCATACAGAGGAAGGATATCTAGCAAAACGTAACTGCAGTCTGGCTACAAATGATCTGTATTGTGCGCGATTATAAATGCGTTAATGCCATTGAAGCAAATTTGTATAAACGTTTGTTATGATCACAGCGATGTGATCGAAACAAACGGAACGCTCGTTTTTTGTCCCTCTTCAATGAGTGCCAGGTTCTGTTGGACCATTCAGGGCGACGTGGAGGTTTGAGGATAGGACAACAGTGTGGAAAGGCAGAGGAGATTATGGAATTAAAAGAGGATAATGCCATATCCAAGGAAGGTGCTTCATGGAAAGGGCTCCAGTCAGCAGGGGATAATAAGGAACGGAGTTTACAAACATCGATTTTCTTAAAGTTAAACTGAACAGAATTTTCGCACAAATAATCCCTAAGTAGTGGTGCTGCAACGGGAACAAGTTGGACGGTGCATTCGAGAGCAGGATGATGGCTATCAAGCCGCAATACCGGGAAATATGGAGCGATAAATTGTCGAAAACTTTTGCGCAGCAGGCAGGTTACCGATAACTAAATCGAGTTGACGATTTGAATCATTACGCACACCGCTTAATTGGAACAGTTCGTTTGCAGCAAGTCCGTCCAGGAAGCATGTTGAAACCCCCGACGATGGGTTTGACACATAGTGCGTGAAGGATGTGGCTCCGAAGGGGGACGAATGGGGCTCAGGTACCCAAACGAGAGAGGGTAAGTTGGTATCGCCAAAAAGGATAAGCATGTCATTGTTTCTGCATCTAGCAGAGGCCTTATTAAACTCGTCACACAATAAAGTGCAAGTGTCTGCGTTGACACAATTTGGTGGTATGTACATTAGAGATGTGCACGCTGAGTAAGAGTGAGTGAGTGATTTGAAACCTTCGAGAGAGTGAATGAGTATAAATCAGCACGAAGAGTTTTTATGACTCCTTTAACCACTCTTTTGTGCCTATACTCACTCTCACTCTCTGTGCCGGCTAGAAACTCACACAGGAGTGAGTATAACTGTTTTATTATTCTTTGGATTATAATCACTCTGCAAGAGTGAGTAAAAGAGTATTATCACTTTTTTGAGATTGTAAACACTGATGACGAGTGAGCAAACGTGTTTTGTCACTCTCTTTGGATTTTAATGCCCGCCAGGGGATTTCGGGTTAGTAAGAGTGAGTAAAATGTGTTGTTTCTCTTGTCTTTCTATATTTCTATATATTTCTTGACTTGCTTCACTCAGAGCCAAGTATTCCGACTCCATCGATGACAATGCAACACATGTCTGCTTGCGATTTGCCCACGACACAGCTCCTCCTCCATAGCAGAAAACGAAACCGGAAGTAGACTTTCGAGTTTTGACGTCATTAGCCCAATCGGCGTCGGTATAACCCATTAGAATTCCGTCGTTTTCATTGTAGGTCAGCTTCCAGTCCTGAGTCACCTTGAGATAGCGTACAACACGTTTAGCAGCCACGTAATCCGCCTGTGTAGGAGCTTCCGTCTTGCGGTCCAACATCGTAGCGCTGAAAGCAGTAGCTGGTCTAGCACATACAGCTATATACAGAAGAGCACCAACGAGACTCCTATATTTTGTTACATCAGGCATAACCGCTTCTTTATCTTCCAACTTAGTGAATCCGATCTCCATTGGAGATTTGGCTCCTTTTGCATCCTGGATTTCTCCGCAATGCGGTTGATATATCCTTTCAGACAAATGCTATAATTTCCATTATCGCATTTAATCTCCATACCCAAGAAGTATGTCAGGTCTCCCAAGTTGGTGATTTCAAATCGTTGTTTAAGTTCAATATAGAATTTCTCGATCAATTTTTGCTCTTCACAAGCGACCATTATGTCATCGACATAAATTAACAAGTATATTCTATTACCATTTTCTTCTTTTATGTAAAGGCATTGATCAGCCTTACTTTTCTTGAAGCCCATCTGCAGCATCACCTCGTTGAGCTTACGATTCCAGCAGCGTGCAGATTGTCGTAGACCATATATACTTCGTTTCAATCGACAGACATAATTTTCTTTTCCTTTAATTTCATAGCCAGGAGGTTGCTTCATGTATAACGTTTTGTCGATTTCGCCATACAAATACGCTGTTTTTACGTCAAAGTGTTTCAACTTCATTTTTCTCTGAGAAGCCAGGGCTAGCAAAACTCGAAATGTTGTGTAGCTTGTAACAGGTGCAAATATTTCATTGTAATCCTCGCCATACTGTTGTGTAAAGCCCTGTGCAACAAGCCGCGCTTTGTACTTTACCACATTACCGCTGGCATCGTGTTTTAACTTGAATACCCATTTGCTCCCGATTGGCTTCTTTCCTTCAGGCAACTTTACTAGATCCCAAGTGCCGTTTCTATCGTGAGATTTCAGCTCATCCAGTATTGCATGGGACCATTCCGATTTCACCGAGCTAGACATTGCTTCTTTCAAGTTTCGTGGTTCATCAGTTTCAGCATAAACAATCTTTACTTCTTCCAACAGTCGCTTCGGCGGTATGCCCTTGTAGACCTTGTTGAACGTCGAACAATTTCTGCGTCTGAAGAATCTGCGAAACTATCACCCTCGGAAGCGCTATCAAACTGCGCTGATACATCCGAATCTTCTTCCCTTTCTTCCTGCAAATGATCAACTGTTGCTGAATCCACCCTTGTTTCGTCTGATGTGTGTTAACAATTACTTCCTTCGGAGCTGCTACTTTGTCGGAACAAGATCCACCTTTCGATTCAGCTTTCTCAACCAGTTCAAGGAACCGTGCGTCCCTACTGATTGTCACCTTGTTCTTAGTTGTGTCCAGGAATCTATACGCTTTCCGATCTTCACAGTAGCCAACAAAGATAAGTTTCTTACTTTTGAAATCAAGCTTTCGTCGCTTTTCATCAGGCACATGGACATAAGCTTCCAAACCAAATATACGCAAGAACGAGTAATTTGGCTTCTTGCGCCACCAGTTCTCAAAAGGCGTGATGCTAACCGCAGACGTTGGCAAAAAATTCTGCAAGTAATTTGCCGTAGTAACGGCTTCTCCCCAATACTTCTTGCTAATCCGGATTCCGACAAGAGACATCGCGTCATTTCGACCAAAGAGCGATTCTTCCTTTCTGCAATCCCGTTTTGTGGAGGACTATATGGGGCCGTTCGCAGCAGTAGTATTCCTTTACTTGCCAAGAACTCTTTCAGTCGTGCACAGGAATATTCACCCCCACCATCTGCCCGGATGACTTTGGGTGATTTTCCAAACTGGTTCTGCATCATGTTGACATATTCAGCTATCTTGTCAGCAGCTTCCGACTTATTGGACAACAAATACAATACACAGTAGCGGCTAAAATCGTCAACCATGGTCATAAAGTAACGCCTTCCCCGCGGTGTTTCAACTTCAAAGGGTCCACACAGGTCAGTATGAATTAGATCTCCCACAGCGCTGGATCTAGATGTCGAAGCTTTTGGGAATGATGATCGAGCCATTTTCCCCTCGAAGCATGCAACACATTTCGAGTCAACTGAACATTTACGTAGATCCAATCCCACTCCCAAATTATCTTGCACGATTTTGTTCACTATCATGTGATCCTTGTGACCCAGGCGACGATGCCACACATGGATACAATTGCTGGTATGTCCTGTCGTCGTTACAAGCGCTCGTTGCACACCAGGTTTCAGGTGATAAACATTACCGCTGCGTTGTCCAGAAATCAAAACTTTACCGTCTTTACTTATGTCACAGCCATGTTTGTAGAATTTTACAACACCTCCTTCATCGCACAGCTTCCTCACGGACAAAAGGTTTCCTGTTAACTCGGGGACATGATATACCTGTTTCAGATTAACAAGAATATCCTTACCAAACTCCTTTTTCGACAAAAATTTGGTGGAACCAAGCCCCGTTGCAGTGATTTTCTTTCCCTCAGCCAGACCAATATATGTAGTTGTTTCTCAGGTTTTGTCAAGAATCGATGCGTTGCTGGTCATGTGCGATGTAGCTCCTGAGTCAAGGAACCAAAGTGCAGCACAGTCCTCTCGTATCAAACCAGCATGCAAACACACCTCTTCTCCTTTCAAATCCGCAACCACCAAATGCGCCTCCTGATTTGGAAACCTTACTGCAGTTCGGCTGTTATCCTCCGCCAGTTTACTTCGTCGATTGTTTTCCAATTTACGGCAATCGCGACGAAAATGCCCTTCCTTATTGCAGTAGTGGCACACTCTTTCTTTCTTCTTTTGTTCAGCCAGTTTTGTTTTTGCTCCTACCTGCTGTTTTAAGGCTTGCTCACGGTTACCGCTGGCACTTCCCTTTTCCACTCTCTTCCGCCACTCGTCAAGAAGCTTTCCTTTGACGAATTCTAGGTTCAAATCTTCTTCGGGACGGCTTTCAAAAGCGGTGATAAGGCTGTCATAGGACTCATGCAGACTGGACAAAATAATAGCCACCAGCCAATAGTCCTTGAGTGGGTCCCCCATGCTCGAGAGACGATTCGAAAGCTGCGTAATTTCGGCGAGATGTTCATCCATGTTCCCGTTCTCCGTCAGTTGCAGCCGAATCAGCTTTCGCAGGACATGTATTTTCGTCGAAAGTGTAGAGCGCGCATGATGCTTCCTTAACGCTTCCCACATTTCACGAGCCGTTGTGGAACGGATGACGTGACAAGTTTGGTTGTCTTCGATAGATAACCCAATGAGAGCACGCGCCTTACCATCTTTAGTTATCC
Source organism: Anopheles moucheti (assembly GCF_943734755.1). Classification (NCBI taxonomy): domain Eukaryota; kingdom Metazoa; phylum Arthropoda; class Insecta; order Diptera; family Culicidae; genus Anopheles; species Anopheles moucheti. The sequence continues at coordinate 46,061,657 of NC_069141.1, read as the reverse complement.
AGGAAAAATCAGGCACCTCCGGTTTCTCATTCTTGACGACGTCTTTCAATCCTTCCTTCGTTAGTAGCAGGTCAAGCCGAAAACGCCAGATTTCGTAATTAAAATCATTTAGCTTCTTCAGGGTAAATTTCATGTCCTCCATTTTGATTTTGCACTGGTTTAATGTCTCTCGCAGCCTTCCGTATAGCAAACGCTCAATCGCAAAATTCACACGATGTTTCTGTTTGTTTTCAATAAAATTTATATCACCCGTGTGTCGTGATCGTCGCACATTATAACAAATCAATTCCTTATTTTCAAATATTTTCAACTATTTTTATTAATTCCCTTCTTCCAACAATATCCGTACTGCAACCAAGCCCCATCCGCTCTCGTCGCAATTAATCACAAGACTGATGAACAATGCGTTCATCTTCGCTCTTCACCTGGTTGCATCTCATGTCCTCTCTTTCGTTTTGATCTTCGTTCCCTCGCCGACTCTCTCCCCTTACGAGTACATAAATTCCATTCTTTTTCTTCACCCTCACTCTCGATCCCTACATCCTCCCATCTCCTTTGCTACTCCTGGTAGCAAATATGATACATTACTGATTCTTTATACCTGTTAGGCATCCGTATGTTTCTCTTGGGTCTGTTATACTGATCACTAATGTTATTAGTGCTCCCTGTAACTTCGATCGGTTCATCTAAATCCTCCTCGGATCTCATTTCCATTTTGCAGTTTGAAACTCGTTTTACATCTTGTAAGTTTCTAGTCAATTTCATGCCCTTCCCATTATTTATTACAACCTTCGCCCCTTCTCTTGCTAACACTGTAAATTTTTCTTTGGAAAATGTAGGATCGGTTTTTGTTTTTTGAAAAACTGTAGTCAGCACAACATCCCCTACAGTAATGGTACTTTCTTTTGCTCCACGATGACTGTCTGCAAACTGTTTACTCACTAGCTTCGAAACCGCATCATTTTCTCTAACCGCAATCCTATCTAACGTTTCTCTCGAGTTCCATAGGCAAGGAAATGTTCCACGATACCGCCAACCGACTAACAGCTCAAACGGGGTAACTCCCAATCGTGAGTGATGCTTCCGTGTATTGTGAATGTGGATGTATTCGTCCAATGCGTTTCTCCAGGGTCTGCCTTCCTGCTTCGCTGCAGCCACAGATTTTATCACACCCTGGTTTTGTCGCTCGATGGCTCCGTTGGATTGAGCGCTGAGAGGAATTGATTTTCGAACCTTCACTCCTTTATCTTCCCAGTACTCTATGAATTCCGCTCCTTGGAAGGGTGGACCATTGTCACTCTGTATGATGCGTGGTAGACCCCAAACTGAAAATACTCTACAAAGGGCATTATTTGTAGTCCGAGCATCCATTTGCTTAACCTCGGAAACGTGCAAATATCTGGAATAAGTATCCACGGTCAACAGGAATTCACCAGAGCCACATCCAGGCAGGGACAAAAAGTCGATTTGTAGGATCTCCCAAGGACCGTCTGGTAGTTCTCTACTGGAAAGTGGAATAGGAGGGTTTCTTTTTGATATAACTATACAGGTTTCACAATCAGATACAAACTTTGTCGCCTCCTTTGCCATATTAGGTCACCAAAAAAACTCACGTAGTATACGTTTCGTAGCCCCACAACCTACATGTCCACGATGTGCTGCTTTTAGTGCTCTAAAGCGAAGATTATTTGGCAAAACAATTAAGTCACCTTTGAAAATTACGTCTCCCAGAGTTCTTAAGTGTTTTGACTCAAATTCGTAACGTCGAAGATTTTTGGCCCATTTTCCAGTTTGCATTCCTGATCTGACAACTGCTAGCTCTTCGTCTGCTTCAGAGGCTGTTTGTATTTCCGTCCAAGAAATGGTCATGTCTCCTGCATCCAACGCGTACAATATGTGCTTCTCATTGTCCTCATCGAAAGCGTCATCTTTCTGCGATTTGCAAATCAACCTTGATAAGGCGTCAGCGACATTCAGACACATTCAGGCAGTGTCATAGCTCGCCTACCAATACGATGTGATCCGCTGAATATGAATTCGTTGGCTTCAGAATTAGTTCTAACGATAAAGTATTTGTTTATCAAATAATAAGCAAATCTTTCAACACTCCAAACAATCGCTAGCGCCTCTTTCTGAGTTTGAGGGTATCTTTGTTCTGAAGGAGTGAGGGACTTCGATGCACAAGATATTATACGTGGAATTCCTGATTCGCTGAATTGCACGAGTACAGCGCCAAGTCCGATAGGGGACGCATCCACGTATAGCTCTGTTCTGTCTTTTTGATCGAAATAACCGAGTCTGATGATTGTATTCAACGCTTCTGTTTTCAAGAACTCAAATTCTTGATCTTCCTGCTCTGTCCAGTAGAAATTGCCCGACTTGGCCAGAGATCTTAGTTTTGCAGTCTTCTCGGCCCGTTTGTATATGAAGCGCTCCGTAAAGTTTACCAATCCTAGAAAACTCTTCACCTCAGACAATGTCTCTGGCCTTCGAAAAAATTTCCAACGCTTTCCTCTTATCATCCTCGATACGCCATCCGTCTCCAGATAAATTAAATCCCAGGAACTTAACCGATCTTGACCCGAATACGCATTTAGCTGAGTTAAGCCTGACGTTGTGTTCGCGCAGCCGTTGGAGGGTCTTTTTTATTATCGTGCTCTTCTTTTGAACTACCAAAAACCAATATATCGTCCAAATAGTTCAGCACCCCTGGGCATCCCGTAAGTACTCTGGTTTGTAGAATCTCTTGGAAGATGTCGGGTGCGTTGCAGAGACCGAAAGGTAGCCTCTTGAACCTGTATGTTCCATTACCAGCAAAAAAATTCGTCAAATGTCTGCAGTCCTGATGTAACTCCACATGAAAAAATGCACTGGTCAAATCGATGGTTGTAAACCATGATGCGCCGTTCAGTTGCGCTAGAATGACTTCTAACGTAGGCATCAGAAATGGTGTTCTTATGATACTCTTATTTGGGCCTCGAAGGTCCACGACTAAGCGAATATCATCCTTGCCTTTAGGAACCACCAATAAAGACAAACAGAATGAATTTTCCATCTCATCCGTAACACGTTCTATGATTCCGCTGGATAAAAGGTCGCCTAATCTTTTAACCGTCTCGTTCCTAAATGCTGGAGGGATGCTAGTAAACACGTTCCTAGACGGAGGAATCGCTTTATCATAAGTCAACATCATAGGGGAAACGCTGAATTTAGGAAACTCTGTCGCATCCGCTAATACAAAAATCTCTCCCGGCATTAATCGTGTTGCGCTATTTCCCAGGCATGTCTTAACTGGTACGTCCATACCAAGTTGTAGCACGCTGTATCTCAACGAAGTATTCCTGGCTAGTAATGCTCTCGCCTTTGGAATAACGTAGAATTTTTCCATTGTACGTGGACGATCCGTTGATATAAACAAATCCGCTACAAAAGATGCTACTACCGGAATTTCGTCTTTCATGCCGTAAGCTTTCAAGGAACGATCTGTCCCGTTTCTTATGCTGAAAAGTTTTGTTTTTTTAGGATCATTTCTAGATAAACAATCAAAATTATCTTCGCTGATGGTGTTAACGTCAGCACCGGAATCAATCATAAAGTTAATGGGAACGCCTGCTACATAACCTACAACTGATCCTTGATCGATTGCGCCTTGGTTTAGCACATACAACTGATTGTCGTTGGTTCTTAAATGAACCGCGTCAATACCATTAGTTTTTGGAGCAGGCTTCAATGTAACCTAAAACATAACTAAAATTAGTTTAATTCACTTGAATATCAATATAAATCATAATTGTTCGAGCTAAAATGCAATTTATGTCCAGAAAAGTTTATTACGAATGGATATAAATATGTTATAATGGATGTAAATATGGATATAAATGGATTTAAATAGGATATAAATTTCCGTGAACTTCTGATAAGTTCAACGCTTACATAGAAATTATGTTTTCTTCCAATCAGTATGAGTGTTCTAAACTCTCCCTCAACTAATTTACTATAGAACAATTCAGTTTTTTTTATTGCTTTTTTTGAAAAATGTGTTTTATAATGAGCAATTTGGAAAATATGAAACTGATAAATGTATAAACGAATCGCAAAAACAAAATTAAGAAATAGAAATTGAAAACTAATTGGCCTAGGTTAGGAAATTGTTACTTACAGCCTTTTGTTCGCAATCGGATTTATCTGCATCATCACCATCCGTGATTGCTGCAATCTTCCGAGTTTTACTTGAATGAGACGGTTCGCCCTCCGTTGAGTATCGTTTTACCGCCTTATTTTGCAGATCAGGACGACACGCTCGTTCGTTATGTCCTACCGTCTGACAGCCTCGGCACCTCTTGTTGATAGCGTAACAATTCTCCGGCCGATGCAGATTGCTGTTACATCTCCAACATACAATACGACGAATTCCAAAAGATCGATTTGTTGCAAATCCGGAAAAAAACACTTTTGTTGAATCCTCTAGCTTCCTGCATTCCCCAATGTTTTTGTCGGTACGTCAATTTATCGCGTTGAAACTCCCCTGGGCGAGGCGCCGTTTTTGGGTAAGCACCGTACGAAACAGCAGAGACCTCAGCCGTAGGTCGAATCGGCTGTTGATTTCTATCAAGAATATTCTCATTGATCGCCTCAATTTCACAAGCCCGCACTCTATCCAACAGCTCGATAATCGTCCCGCGTTTCTTAAGGATTTTCCATCCTGCTTTGCGTACCTTGGGATTAACTGTATGCACCTGAATCACGTCCGCAATGGTCTCGATTAACTGCTCATCTTTGTAATTACAAGTCTTGCCAAATTCAATCACTCGTTTAACGAACTTATAGTCAGATTCTCCTTTGATTTGTTTCATCGTTCGCAACTTTTGACGCTGACGAAAAACGTATAGATGAGATCCGTAGTATTGATCCAATCTATCAATTGCATTCGAGTACGGATAAAGATCCGCATCTTTCTTAGATTGAATTGGCGCTGATGTTTCCAGCATGTCCAACAAAGCAGGGCCTGTTTTCATTTTAAGAGCACTCATTTTTAGAGATTCACTCGAAATTCCCGCAAATTCCTTTGCCGCATCGAATCGTTCTTTCCATCGTTCCAAGGTCGTTTTATCCACCTCTTCTTTTTCCTCTTTGGGTTGACAAGCTTGTATTTGTAGTGTCGCGAAAGACATAAACGCCAACATGGAAACCTCGTTGTTGGTTTGTATGCCGGGTTGTAGTATTGTTGAAGAGCCTCGCGGAGAGATTCGGAATAACTGATCATCAGATGCTTCTTCAATCCAGTCATTTCGTCGTTTAGTAGAGCTCGCGCGAACTTCCTCCAGCTGCGACTCTAGCAAGGAATTCTTTTCCTTCTCCTTCTTTAAAGCCTCGATCAAGGCGTTCACCTCTGCTTTTGAGATATCGCCCTTGCTGAAGAGACAAACTAGAATACAATGGAATGACCAAGTTTCCGTATTATCTTGTGTTCGAACTCGCTTCGTGTGTTTACCCGGTCAGATCTATACGATACAAATACTCAGAAAACTGTAGTGTTAGTATATTTTCCATCTCATAATTATTATATTCGAAACTCTAAGGAACTATATTTTCCGTGTCATGAACCGCTCGAGGTTCTCTCTTTTTCCATAAAGATTTAATAACATCATGAACCGCTCGAGGTTCCCTTTTTGTTTTTAATTGTCTTGAACCGCTCGAGGTTCTCTCTTTTTACATAAGGATTTAATAACATCATGAACCGCTCGAGGTTCCCTTTTTTTGTTATAAGTCGTTTCGAACCGCTCGAGGTTCTCTCTTTTCCATAAGGATTTAGTAACATCATGAACCGCTCGAGGTTCCCTTTTTTGTTAAAAATCGTCTTGAACCGCTCGAGGTTCTCTCTTTTCCATAAAGATTTAGTAACATCATGAACCGCTCGAGGTTCCCTTTTTTTGTTAAAAATCGTCTTGAACCGCTCGAGGTTCTCTCTTTTTACATAAGGATTTAATAACATCATGAGCCGCTCGAGGTTCCCTTTTTTTGTTATAACAGGTTGGCTGATAAGTCCCCGGTCTGACACATAAATGGCGCCGCTAGTATTAAATGCATATTATTTTTATATAGCACCAACCTTCAAATGATTCGTGTCAAAATTTGACGTCTGTATGTCAATTAGTTTGTGAGACAGCGCGTCTTTTGTCAAGCAACTTTTGTTATTGTGAAAAAAATGGAAAAAAAGGAATTTCGTGTTTTGATAAAATACTGTTTTCTGAAGGGAAAAAATACAGTGGAAGCAAAAACTTGGCTTGATAATGAGTTTCCGGACTCTGCCCCAGGGAAATCAACAATAATTGATTGGTATGCAAAATTCAAGCGTGGTGAAATGAGCACGGAGGACGGTGAACGCAGTGGACGCCCGAAAGAGGTGGTTACCGACGAAAACATCAAAAAAATCCACAAAATGATTTTGAATGACCGTAAAATGAAGTTGATCGAGATAGCAGAGGCCTTAAAGATATCAAAGGAACGTGTTGGTCATATCATTCATCAATATTTGGATATGCAAAAGCTCTGTGCAAAATGGGTGCCGCGCGAGCTCACATTTGACCAAAAACACCAACGTGTTGATGATTCTGAGCGGTGTTTGCAGCTGTTAACTCGTAATACACCCGAGTTTTTGCGTCGATATGTGACAATGGATGAAAAATGGCTCCATCACTACACTACTGAGTCCAATCGACAGTCGGCTCAGTGGACAGCGACCGGTGAACCGGCTCCGAAGCGTGGAAAGACTCAAAAGTCCGCTGGCAAAGTAATGGCCTCTATTTTTTGGGATGCGCATGGAATAATTTTTATAGATTATCTTGAGAAGGGAAAAACCATCAACAGTGACTATTATATGGCGTTATTGGAGCGTTTGAAGGTCGAAATCGCGGCAAAACGGCCCCATATGAAGAAGAAAAAAGTGTTGTTCCACCAAGACACCAACGCACCGTGCCACAAGTCATTGAGAACGATGGCAAAAATTCATGAATTGGGCTTCGAATTGTTTCCCCACCCACCGTATTCTCCAGATCTGGCCCCCAGCGACTTTTTCTTGTTCTCAGACCTCAAAAGGATGCTCGCAGGGAAAAAAATTGGCTGCAATGAAGAGGTGGTCGTCGAAACTGAGGCCTATTTTGAGGCAAAACCGAAGGAGTACTACCAAAATGGTATCAAAAAATTGGAAGGTCGTTATAATCGTTGTATCGCTCTTGAAGGGAACTATGTTGAATAATAAAAACGAATTTTGACAAAAAAAAATGTGTTTTTCTTTGTTAGACCGGGGACTTATCAGCTAACCTGTTAAGTCGTCTTGATCCGCTCGAGGTTCTCTCTTTTCCATAAGGATTTAGTAACATCATGAACCGCTCGAGGTTCCCTTTTTTTTTGTTAAAAATCGTCTTGAACCGCTCGAGGTTCTCTCTTTTTACATAAGGATTTAGTAACATCATGAACCGCTCGAGGTACCCTTTTTTTTAAATCGTCTTGAACCGCTCGAGGTTCTCTCTTTTTACATAAGGATTTACTAACATCATGAACCGCTCTAGGTTCCCTTTTTTAAATAATAATTGTGAATTGTCATGAACCGCTCGCTTTTCTGTACTTTTCTCGTGCATTGTATGACAAAAATCGACAGCGAGTGAGCATCACACACATGTTCAAACGCGTCACAACAATACCGAACCGCAATGGTTACTTAGAACAACCGAAGCGCTGCGCGTGTTAACATACACACACACACCCGGATCATTTTCACTAGAACCGCGCGAGGTTCTTTTTTTAACATTGGTGAGTCTTGTTTTGTCACGTTCAGCACTACGTTTGTCTTCCACTGTCTTCGATTCTACCAGCACCAGACAGCGAACGAGCAGCGCATACACGCTCAAACATGTCATAGTTTAGCAGAACGATGCAAAGAAAACAGATTTGGGAGACCGAACTTTTCTTTAAAAGGGTCTTGTGGAAAAACCATATAGCTCAACGTGTCAATATTCACTACACCTATTTTCACTTGAACCACTCGAGGTTCCCTTTTGTCATATGTGAATTACAAATTGCCATGAACCGCTCGCGCTTCTCTACTTTTCTCGCGCATTTTTGACAAAAATCGACAGCGAGTGAGCATCATACACATGTTCAAACGCGTCACAACAATACCGGACCGAAATCGATACTTAGAACAACCATAGCATTGCGCGTGTTAACATACACACACACCAGGATCATTTTCACTAGAACCGCTCGAGGTTCTCATTCTTGTATTGTTAAACTACTTCATATTCACTTTTACTGTATGAGGGTCGCCTTATTTTCTTGTAATACGATTGCCTGAATTGTTTTCTTCACGAACTTCACACCGCAACAGAAAAACACAACTAAACATTGTGTACGTGCCCTCAATATAATCAGTCAATACGACGATCTCTAGAACAAACTATATATTGATTATCTTACCGACTTGCGCCATTGTCGTGATCGTCGCACATTATAACAAATCAATTCCTTATTTTCAAATATTTTCAACTATTTTTATTAATTCCCTTCTTCCAACAATATCCCTACTGCAACCAAGCCCCATCCGCTCTCGTCGCAATTAACCACAAAACTGATGAACAATGCGTTCATCTTCGCTCTTCACCTGGTTGCATCTCATGTCCTCTGTTTCGTTTTGATCTTCGTTCCCTCGCCGACTCTCTCCCCTTACGAGTTCATAAATTCCATTCTTTTTCTTCACCCTCACTCTCGATCCCTACACCGTGATCCTGGGCCCATAACCTGTTGGAATCAGTGGGACAGTTTTTATATAAACAGAACAGAACAGAGTTTATTGAGCTTAGATTAATTTCAGCACTACACTTCTACTACGCAGTTAGTTCAAACATCCGCTGAACTCTAATTTGACAACTGTCAAGGGGTGCAACTGTAAGGGGTAGGAATATTGCATATACCAACATTTAGTGTGGCCGAAGGCGAGGATGGTGCAGCAATGCCATGTAGAAGTGGTGGAGCAGGATTTGATGCGGGAGGAGTGCGATCCATTAGCCTACGTTTAGGCGTATTTCGGGTGATAGGATCTAACGTAGTGCGTACGAAAGCGTGCGGTGTAGACGGGAGATTAGTGGTAGTTGGTCGGATGAAACGCGTATCCGATGGCACAGTGTTGGTGACAGCGTTAGGGTTGCGCTTATCCGCCACTAATACTTCCTTCTTGAAGGAGGTAAACGCCGATGCAAGTCGCTGTTCCATTTCAGCTGATAGATCGCGCTTCAAAGCCTCCACAGCAGAGATGAGGAAATCGCGATGACTCCCCCATCCACTGCGATAGCAGTCGCGGCAATCGCCACACATCCACAGCACATGCGTTTCCGGGCGACACAGTTCCTTAACCACAGCGCTAGAAACACCCAAACAAGAGCCATGGTATAGGGCTTTACATGGAAGTTTTTATCGGAAAATTACACTGATGTGATGTGATCACGCACTTGCGAAACTTTACGGAAGCACTTGAAGTTCCTGGTTATGGGAACAAAACCAAAAAATATCGACGAGTGCACGGTGAAAAACAGTTTAAATTACGGAGCGTAGCTTTTTTTAGACCAATTACTTGCGCAGTTGACGTTTTTTTTGTCGCAAACCTTGACTATTGCAGTAGATAATAATACTTGTTTCCTGGCGTCAGTTAGTGTTTGTGGTGCATGAAGTGTAGCTTTCTCATGAACATTGCCACTGGTGAATTTTGCTGCATTGCGAGGTTTAATTTCTTCAGTTGCATTGCACCCAATGCGCGTACCACCTCATCCGATACATCGTGCAACAGCCGTAAGCCGTCAGGGGATGGTTTGGTCATTGGTGTCTGATTCAGGAAACGATCTATATGTTTGGCAGCAGCTTCCAATGGTTTATCGTAACGTTATTTCAATTTCTCCATCGCTGGCTCGTAATTACCGTCTTCTATCTTCAGGTGCGATATCAATGCAGCAGTTTCTCCTGACAAATTTGTCTTCAAAAAATATAATTTTTGGCTGTCTTGCAATGAAGTGTTTCGATGAATAGCACTGTCGAATAAATCGTTGAATGAGGCCCATTGCAGTATATCTCCGTCAAACTTCGGCAGGTTCATGCGAGGCAGCTTTAAATCACTACGGGGAACATTGCTGCTGACGGTAGTTGACTCTGCATGTGGATGAAATGTGTTCGACATCACGCGTAAGAACTCTGCTTGCTGTTCAGCTAATAACTGGATGGCGTCTGCACCATTTTTGTTACATCCGCGTGCGGGGAACGGTTTAGGACGCTTTCACACTCACACACACAGGACGTAAACTGTTCACATTTTAAAACTTATACTAGAATTTATTATAAATTACTATAGAGCGAAACCCATTTTGTCTCCAACCGTCGTTCGGATCGGATGCATGTTTGCTACGCTCCGCACAAGTTACCGGCAATCCCGTAAGAGGAAAGGTCAGCGACTGTTAAAAGTACCCAGGTGTTACCATCGGCAATAGTAGTAGTGTTAGTGAGTAGAGATAATAGTGCGTACGAGGTGCGTAGGTGTTACGCGCACCTGTTAGTTCCACTGTTAAGCGTGTTATCCTTCTCCTTTGTTGTTCGTACTGTTCCGTCTCGCTTACTTGTAGGTAAGTCGAAAAGTTACGTCGTTTTTGTTTTTTGTAAAAAAATATTATTTTTGTCAAAAAAATAATAATTACAACACAACCCCGTTCCGGTCTCTTTGGCCATAAAGGCCAGGATGGAAGTCGAAAAAACTTCCTCCGACGATGGGTTCACCCCGGTGGCCCATAAAAAAAGAAAGTCGGCCATCCAAGAGGATGATATTTTGCCGCAAAAATCCGCTGCGTCGGTAGTCTCAACGTCCCCGGATGGTGCGCAGAGGCACCGCAGTTACCCGATCTCGCATCGGGGTGAATTTCGGGTGTTCATGATGCCCGGTAAAAAAGAGCTGGACATGCTAGCAATAGCATCGTCGCTGCACAAGAAATATTCGGCAGTGACGGACGTACTTCGCGTCCGCACAAATAGAATCCGGGTCGTCGTGAACGACCGAGTGCAGGCGAACGCCATAGCAGCGGACCCTGCTTATACGGAGAACTACCGGGTGTATATTCCCGGTAGCATTGTCGAAGTAACTGGTATGGTAGAGGTTCTCGACATTCCAGCTGAGGACCTCAGGAAATACGGAATGGGCGGTTTTCGCTCCTGTGCCACCCCAGCTGTGAAAATGACAGAGGTCAAGCCTTTGTACACTTCTTCTATCATAGATGGTAAGAAAGTGTATAGGGAGACCCGCTCAAAGCGTGTCACTTTCGAGGGAACCGTACTACCCGGCTATATCGTGTATGACGGGCTTCGCGTCCCCATTGCAAGACCCTTTGTCTCCAAGGTACCCACCTGCGAGAAATGTAGCCAGAGCGGTCACTCAAAAGAGTTTTGCAGCAACAGGGTCAAGTGTGTCAAGTGCCAAGGTCAGCACTTGTCCTCCGAATGCACCGCAGCGCCATTCAAATGCGCTCAGTGCAATCAGCACTGGCACGAACTAAAATCGTGCCCGGTGCAAAGAGGACACAAGCTGAGCTTAAAAAAGCTCAATATCAGCTGGCACGTGGCTCCTACGCTTCAGTTCTGGTGGGTGGCCCTTCAAGCGAAAACGCTTTCCGTGTCCTGGAGGAGGAGACAATCCCCTCCAGTACGGAGACACTGCGCCCAACTGTCTCGGAGGTGGTTGTGAGAGTGAAGAGGAAAGTGACTCGTCGTCGCAGGAAAGCCCCAAAGAAGGCTACACCTCCTACGGAGAAAAAATCTGCCTTTGCAAAAGGCAAGAAAAATTCTCCCTCCTCGGCAACTCCTCGTCTAGCAAGTGCCCCTCGTCAACATATCCCGGTGAAACCCCGGCAAGACGAGACGCTTCCTCTCAGTCCCATCCTATCCCCAGCATCCAACTCCCGACCTAAGCAAAAGCTGAGGGCTCGTCGTCAGGCCCTACAAGAATCGGTCCCATTGTCAGGACTGATTCGCTTATGATTGATATGATTCGCTTCGCTTAAAGATCAGGATCGATTCGCTTATTTCAGTTTTGGGCATACCAGAGCCACTGAAAAGCAATATTACCATGGCGCGTCCTTTAATACAAGGCGCTCTAAAGCAGTGGCTTGGGCAATGGCCCGCACTGAGTACGTTAGTTCAATTGGACAACTAAAGTTCCAATGGCTAACATACTCCAATGGAATTGTAGAAGTTTTCTTGGAAAAATAGATCTTTTTAAAACCCTGGTCGGCAAGCACAAAACAGATGTGTTTGCCGTCTCCGAAACCTGGCTTACCCCTGATAAAAGTATAACCTTCCACGGATATAACATCATCCGTCAAGATCGAACTACTACAGGTAGGGGTAGTCGTGGTGGTGGTGTGTTGATTGGTGTCCGGAGAAGTTTACCCTTTTTTCGGATACCCCTCCCCTCACTACAAGTTATTGAATGTGTCGCAATATAAGCAAAGCTAGGCGATCATGAATTATCTTTCGCATCTGTCTATATCCCTCCGGAAGCCGGGATTGAAATAGAAACGATCACAAGGGATCTTGAAAATATAGCAACGACTGTAAAAACGCCCATTTTTATCCTGGGAGATTTTAACCCCATGGACACGACTGGGGATGCACCAAAGAAGACTTTCGTACTCCAGTCATCAGGGACTTTTACGACAAACATAGCTTGACAATATTAAACTCCGGTGAAGCTACTAGGGTATCAGGGCCTTTGGCGCGTGAAAGTGCAATAGACCTGTCTCTATGTTCAGTGTCGCTTGATCTGGATACTTCGTGGCAGGTTATCCAGGACCCCAATGGCAGCGATCACTTACCGATTGAAATGGTCTTCACTGGTAGGAATCGTCAGGTTGATAATGTTAATAATAAGCAACGTTTCACATTGGTTGGTTTGACACCACTTATAGTTTGACACACCTCTGTGTGGTACGAGTTAGGTTTGGCAACACTGTATATAACTATATAATGCGCTGCGCTATTTGAACTTGTAGTAGTATTTGGACAACAGTTGAAATAAACGTTTGTGAACTTAAAACCATTCGTGTTCTTTAGTGTCCGTTTTAACAGGTTATGGGCCCAGTATCCCATGTGATCTAACAGTAGCAGTTAATCTGCTGAAATAAAGTGTCTTTATTCGTTAGATGTGTTCCTGTTGTACTGCTGACATTAGTGTTGTTTCCGTGATCGTGAAACGTTAAAAAATGGCTTCTGATAGTTTGAAGGTGGTATTCACCAAGCTGAATGCCACAAACTATGCAGCGTGGAAATTTCGAATTATGACGCTACTGGAAAAAGAAGAAGCTTGGGAAGCAATCGAAGACGATTATCCAGTGCAAGGGAGTGAACAATTCGAGGCTTGGAAGAAGAAAGATCGTAAGGCGATAAATACCATCGCCATGCTTGTCGAAGATAATCAGCTACGGTTGATTAAAAAGGCTGAGACCGCAAAAGAGATGTGGGAAAATCTCCGGGTCTACCATGAAAAAGCAACAATTAGTAATCAGGCGATGTTACTACATCTCCTGTGTTCGACAATGCTCGATGAAGATGGTGATCTAGAACAACACATCGAAAGTATGGAGGATCTTTATGAGAGACTAGACAATTCCGGAGTTGAATTGAGCGAAATCCTTCGAATGATTATGCTGTTACGTTCGTTGCCACCTTCGTACAGCAGCTTCGCTACTTCTCTTGAAAATCGGCCATACGAAAGCCTCAATATGGATATCGTGCTAAGTAGCTTGCGGGATGAACATTTGAAGCGTAAAAATCAACTTCAAATTCACAGCAAAGAAGAAAAAGCTTTAAAAGCAGAGGAAAAGCAACCGGGTGGGCAGAAGATGAAGTGTTTCTTTTGTCACCAAATGGGTCATTTTCGCAGAAATTGTCGGAAGTTTCTTGAATCGAAAAAGAAGGGCAAAGCAGGACAAAAGGCTGTTGCCAATTTTTCGTCAGTTAAGTGCGAAAAAGGATGGGTTGTTGATAGTGGTGCCAGTAGGCATATGTGCGGTAATCCCAAGCTGATACAAGGTGTTGTGAAACATCAGACGAACAATGAAGTTTCTATAACTTTGGCAGATGGAAACGTAATAAAATCTGCTGGAATTGGAAATGGAGTGATCCACGGTATCGATGACAATGGAAAAACTGGTGAAATTGTGGTTAAAGACATTTTATATGTTCCCAGTTTGAAAAGCAATCTATTGTCAGTGTCTCGTTTGTGTGCTGATGGCTACGATGTAATGTTCAAAAAGGGGCTTTGCAACATTATCAAAAATGATCGGGTTGTGATACAAGGCTTTTTGAACGGCAGCACATACGTGCAAAACATGGAGTCTGCGTATGTAGTGCGAACGGGACAACATAGTGATCACTGTTGCCACTTGTGGCATGAGCGCTTTGGACATAGGGAGTTTTCCGCGATCAAGTTACTATTTGAAAATAATCTAGTGATTGGTGCAAAAGTACATTCGTGTGCAGAAAACTTAACGTGCGAAACGTGTTTGGAAGGGAAAATGTCTCGTACAAAGTTTCCCAAGGCTTCAGAGCGCCAAACAAAAGAAACGTTAGAACTAGTACACAGTGATGTTTGTGGTCCAATGCCGGTTGTAACGCCGAGCGGAAATAGATATTTCGTTACCCTGATAGATGATTTTAGCAGATATACAATAGTTTATCTGGTTAAAACGAAGGCCGAAGTTCCAGACAAGATCGTCGATTTTGTTAATCTTATGCGTAACCAGTTTGGAAAAATCCCGAAAATAATACGGTCAGATGGAGGTGGCGAGTATTGTAACGGTAAATTAAGAGACTTTTATCGAAAGCAAGGTATCTCAATGCAAACAACCACTCCATATACGCCCCAACAAAACGGTGTCGCGGAAAGAAAAAATCGGTACTTGGAAGAAATGGTAACGGCAATGTTATTGGGTGCGAAATTGGACACAAAATACTGGGGTGAAGCAGTTCTTTGTGCTAACTATTTGCAGAATAGATTGTTTTCGAGTGCGGTGAAAAGCACACCCTATGAAAAGTGGTTCGGTAGAAAACCGAAGGTTGATCATCTTCGTGTGTTTGGTTGTGGTGCCTGGGTGCACGTTCCAAAAACAAAAAGAGACAAGTTTGCTAGCAAAGCCCAAAAGTTGACATTCGTCGGATATTCCGATCAACAAAAGGGGTACCGTTTTGTGGACTTAGCAAACGAGCGAATCACAATAAGCCGTGATGTGAAGTTTTTGGAAAAGGACATACAAAACAACCGACCAGTTTGTGACAGTGAGTGTCAAACGCCCAATACTGTAGTTGTTGACGAGCGAGTTACTGAGAAGGAAAATGCAGACGAGTATGCCGTGTCCAACAATGAAGATCTTTCAATACGTTCTGAAGATCTATTGTCCCTTGAGTCGAATACCGTTTTCTCGGGACAAAAGGAAGACGACGGCAGTGAAGGCGAAGCATTGTTACCAGTACGTCGCAATCGGGGTAAACAGCCTGGATATTTGAACGACTACTTCGTTGGTATGGCGAAAATAATCGAGGACGAACCAACATCGTGGCGCGTGGCGATGGACTTGACAGAGGCCAGTTCGTGGAAAGCTGCAATGGATGACGAGCTCAAATCACATCAAAAGAATGGTACGTGGGATTTGGAGGAACTGCCAATAGGTAAGAAAGTCATCGGAAGCCGCTGGGTTTTTAAAAAGAAAAGAAACGAAAAAGGGGAAGTAATTCGTTTCAAAGCGCGCATTGTAGCACAGGGTTTTAGCCAAGTTTATGGTACCGATTATGATGAAACGTTTGCTCCTGTGACACGGTACAATACGGTACGTACGCTGTTAGCAATTGCAGGAAGAGACAGATTGTTTTCAAAACATCTAGATGTAGCTACAGCATATCTTCATGGGTTATGAAACAGTCGGCCAAGAAGGAAAAGTTTGCCGTTTGAGGAGGAGCATATATGGATTGAAACAGTCAGCAAGATGCTGGAATAAGACTTTATGCAATGTAATCGAGAAGTTAGGTTTTGTTGCGAGCGATGCAGACCCTTGTTTATTCACACGCGTATTTAAGAATATGTTAACATATTTGGTAGTGTATGTAGATGATTTGTTAGTTGTTTGTAAAGACGAGAATGAAATAACAAATGTTTATAAACAATTGAAGAATTATTTTGATATAAATATGTTAGGTGAAGTTAAAAATTTTCTAGGACTGCAGGTCTCAAGAAATAAGGAAGGTGTTTTCTGTCTTAGCGCTCAGAATCATATTAACGGATTAATTGTGAAACTCGGATTACAAAATGCAAAAGAGGCAAAGACTCCAATGGATCAGGGTTTCTTACGCGATGAAAAACCAAGTGCGATCTTGGAGGATGGTACACAATATAGAAGTATTGTAGGAAGTCTACTGTACATTGCGAATTGTGCTAGACCTGATATTGCTGCATGTGTTGGGATACTAGGTAGAAAATTTTGTAAACCAACTGAAAAAGACTATGTAGCGGCAAAACGTGTGGTAAGGTATTTAAAGGGAACGAAAAATTGGATGATACATCTCGGAGGAAAGACACATCAAGGTCTTGAAGCGTTTTGCGATGCAGATTGGGCAGGAGATGTTAGTAATCGGAAATCCACCACAGGGTTCATGATTCGTTACGCAGGAGGAGTTATATCCTGGGTCAGTAGACGGCAGAATTGCATTAGCTTATCATCCATGGAGGCTGAATACTGTGCTCTCACTGAAGCCTGTCAAGAAATAGCATGGCAAAGGCGGCTCCTAAAGGATATGCGAGAAAATACGAGTGGACCAATAATAATATTCGAAGATAATCAATCATGTATTAGCTTTGCAGGATCAGGAAAGGCAACTAGAAGATCGAAACATATTGAAACGAAACAGTGCTATGTAAGAGATATGATAGATAAGAAAGTTGTGACCCTGCGGTATTGTCCCACTGAAGATATGACAGCTGACATATTTACAAAACCTTTAGGAGCGGTGAAACATTATAAGTTTTGCAAGGAACTCAATCTAATGATGAATGTGTAAACGTTGAGGAGGAGTGTTAATAATAAGCAACGTTTCACATTGGTTGGTTTGACACCACTTATAGTTTGACACACCTCTGTGTGGTACGAGTTAGGTTTGGCAACACTGTATATAACTATATAATGCGCTGCGCTATTTGAACTTGTAGTAGTATTTGGACAACAGTTGAAATAAACGTTTGTGAACTTAAAACCATTCGTGTTCTTTCGTGTCCGTTTTAACAGATAATGCTCCTGTCAAATGCGACCTGACAAGGAATATCAACTGGGCAAGATACAGCGAACTAATGTCAGCTTCGCTGCCATCTATAAACTCCAGTTTTGTTCCACTCGTGGAATATAAAAAACTCGTAGAATGTATAAACGAGTGTGCCCTTGCAGCCCAAACAAGGGGACCCCGCCAAGCAAGGTCCTTTAGCAAACCTCCTACTCCTTGTTGGGACAGAGACTGTCAAGCTGCATTTGTAGCGAAGAGGAAGGCATTTGGCCAATATAGACGCCATGATTCCAATGTTCTTTACGAACAGTATAAAGCATTGGAACGAACATGCAGAAATCTGCTAAAAGCAAAAAAACGGGGCTTTTGGCGGAAATACGTCGAAAGCCTCCCGCCTTCCACTTCGCTCCGTTCGTTGTGGAACATGGGTAAAAGGATGCGAAATAGCAAATTCACCAACGAGAGCGAGAAATTTTCGGGAGATTGGCTCTATCAATTTGCGGATAGAGTATGTCCAGATTTCGTTCCTGCGCAAAAATTTGAACAATATGCGCCTTGCAGTGATCCTATCATGGACTCGCCCTTCAGTATGGTCGAGCTCTCCCTAGCTCTACTTTCTTGCAAAAATTCTTCTCCAGGACTGGATAATGTTACAAGCTGCTGCAAATTGCTTCAAAACATGCCAGACTTGGCGAAGAAACGATTATTGAGCATCTTCAACAAGATGTTGGAACTCAGTGTCGTCCCGCAAGAATGGAGAGAGGTGAAAGTAGTCGCAATTTTGAAGCCTGGCAAACCGGCATCAGAGCACGGGTCATACAGACCTATATCTTTGCTTTCGTGCTTGCGCAAGCTACTCGAGAGGATGATTCTTTTTCGTCTGGACAACTGGTTGGAATCCAACGGACTGTTGTCCCGTACCCAGTTTGGCTTTCGCAAGGGTATGGGTACAAACGATTGCTTAGCGCTTCTGGTTACAGAAATAGAGTTGGCACATACTCGTAAAGAGATGTTGGCCTCTGTATTTCTGGATATTGGGTCAAAAACTTCAAAACGCGGGGTTAAGTCCAAAGTTGAACACTTACCTTTGCAACCTCCTTTCCGAAAAGGCAATGAATTTCGATAATGGTCTGGTTCAAACAAGACGAATCAGTTTCTTCGGACTCCCACAAGGGTCCTGTTTGAGCCCCATTTTGTACAATTTTTATGTCAATGACATAGATTCTTGCCTGGAGCCAAATTGCAGCTTAAGGCAATTGGCAGATGACTGTGTTGTCTCAGTCGCTAGCACAGCATCGTAGGTCTCCAAAGTCCTTTGCAAACCACAATTGACAATTTACAGGTGTGGGCAAATAACCTAGGTATCGAGTTTTCACCAGAGAAGACTGAAATGCCTGTTTTTTCGTTTCATTACGACACACTGACAAATAGGCTTCCCAACGTGTACAAACCTAATTTTGATATGGAAAAAAGATCACGATCGCCCAAACATTTAGATACCTAGGTGTTTGGTTTGGTAGTAAATATGTGTGGAGGTCACATGTAGATCAACTGGCAATTAAGTGTGCCAAAAGAATCAACTTCCTCCGAACAGTCACAGGCTTCTGGTGGGGTGCACACCCATTAGATCTCCTGCGGCTGTACTAGACAACGATCTTATCCGTCTTGGAATACGGATGCATATGCTTCCATTGGGCAGCCAAGTCGCATATATTTAAACTAGAACGTATTCAATATCGTTGTCTTACCATTGCGCTGGGCAGTATGAAGTCCACTCATACAATGACCTTAGACCTCATGACCAATCCTTAGAAGTGATGTCTGGAGTGATGCCGCTGAAACTGAGATTTTTGCAGCTATCGCTTCGCCTTTTACTACGTTCCACAGTATCTAATCCTCTAGTGATTGATAATTTCAAATTGCTACAAGAGGCAGGTTCTAAATGCAAAATCATGGATGTATATCGTGATTTTGTATCTTTACAGGCAAACCCTAGCGCCACAAGAGCAATTAACTGCGCCAGTTTACCGGAGTCCTACAATTCCCTTCTAGTAATCGACACCTCGATAAGGGAGGAAACGAAGAACATTCCAAATGAACTTCGCTGGAGGGCAATTCCCAGCATTTTTGTGGATAAGTATGGCCAACCCTATAATAACCAGTATTTCACTGATGGATCCTCATCGGAGGTGGGTTTTGGTGTATTTAACACATACACCGAAATCTTCCACAAACTTAGACAGCCATGCTCAATCTACGTAACTGAGCTGGCTGCTATTTTTTACGCACTATTACTAATAAGTGCGAGTCCTTCGGGTCAGTATTTTATATTCACAGACAGCCTCAGGGCTGTCGAAGCACTGAAATCCGTTGAGGCTATAAAGAGCTCTGATTACTTTATCCGAAAAACCTAGGATATACTAAGCTCTCTGTACAACAAAGCGTTGAGAATATCTCTTATCTGGTTGCCTGCTCATTACGGTATCCCCGGAAATGAAAAGGCAGATCTTTTGGCCAAACGAGGTGCCTGTGAGGGCAACTTTTTTTAAAAGGTCGATGCTCTCTCACGTGTTTCCTCGCACCCCACAGCAGCTATGCATGGCTCGCTGGCAGAGCGAGTGGGATAACGATGAGCTCGGGAGGTTCTTGTATTCAATCTCACCTCAGGTATCCCTGCGTCCTTGGTTTCACAGGCTCCCGGTAGGTCGTGCGTTCATTCGTATGATGTCTAGGCTCATGTCGAACCATTATGCAATGAATGCGCACCTTCAACGTATAGGTATGTCCAACTCCAAAGTTTGTAGCTGTAGTGTTGGATTCCATGACATCGACCACATCCTCTGGTCATGTGGGGAATTCGATGCCGCAAGACCCGGACTTCTAACAGCCGTTCGGGCATCAGGAAGATCCCCTGCTGTGCCAATTCGCGACGTTCTGGGTCAGAAGAACTACGTGTGCGCACGGATTCTGTTCGACTTCGCCAAAGAGATCGGAATCACCCTATGATTCCCTCCCCTTCCCCATCCTGTAGGTAGTACGCACTATCGTTTGTTCTTATTTGTTCTTCCTTTTGTTTAGTCCTTGTTACAGATGTTTGTCCCTCGTTTCTGTTGTCAATACTGTTATATGTTCTATTGCTGTTGTTGAGGACTCATTGGGGAGGCTTGGACAGTCGCACCTATATAGGTTGGGACAGACGCTACCATGACGGAGTCTGGTATGCCTATTTGCAATAGTATTTGTCCAAGACATCAGCCCACACGGACGTCAACCAATTAAAGGTCCCCGAGCCAAAGGATTGGCAAGCTGGTCACGACGCCGTTCATAAGACCACTAAAATCTCACCTCCGACCAAAGGACGCCGCAGACGGCCTGTCTGAATGTCGGAATTAGAGATGTGCACGCTGAGTAAGAGTGAGTGAGTGATTTGAAACCTTCGAGAGAGTGAATGAGTATAAATCAGCACGAAGAGTTTTTATGACTCCTTTAACCACTCTTTTGTGCCTATACTCACTCTCACTCTCTATGCCGACTAGAAACTCACACAGGAGTGAGTATAACTGTTTTATCACTCTTTGGATTATAATCACTCTGTAAGAGTGAGTAAAAGAGTATTATCACTCTTTTGAGATTGTAAACACTGATGATGAGTGAGCAAACGTGTTTTTTCACTCTCTTTGGATTTTAATGCCCGCCAGGGGATTTCGGGATAGTAAGAGTGAGTAAAATGTGTTGTTTCTCTTGTTGGATTGTAAACATTGAGTAAAATAGGAAGAGTCACAGTGTTTATTATACGTTTTGGAATGAAATCAATGAATAGGAGAAAGTATAAGTGTTTTATCATTCCTTTTGGATTCAAGTAACTCTGTAGGTGTGATTATATATCCAACAAGAGAAACAACACATTTTCTCACTCTTACTAACCCGAAATCCCCTGGCGGCATTAAAATCCAAAGAGAGTGACAAAACACGTTTGCTCACTCGTCATCAGTGTTTACAATCTCAAAAAAGTGATAATACTCTTTTACTCACTCTTGCAGAGTGATTATAATCCAAAGAATGATAAAACAGTTATACTCACTCCTGTGTGAGTTTCTAGTCGGCACAGAGAGTGAGAGTGAGTATAGGCACAAAAGAGTGGTAAAAAATGCAGTGTAATACTTTTAATGAATCTCAAAAGAGTGAGTAAAGGTTTCAAATCTTTAAACCCACTCTTTGACTCTGATTCAAATCCTTGAAGAGAGTGATTATTCTCATCTCTAGTCGGAATGGTCTGAATGTAAAACCCGCCGAAAAAGGAGGACAAGAGGGACCCCAAAATAATGCAGCTATTCCTTCCGAGTTCACCCGGGATAAGGTGCATCCTAATGGTGGGAGAAGGAAATGTCTCCCTACCACATAGCATACTAAATTGTTGAACTATTAGCGTCTAAGTATAGTCTATAAGATATACGGCCTGGCCGTTCTTCCGTTAAATAAATAAAAAAAAACTATAGAGCGAAACAGGTACGTGCTCCTACCTGCATGATTACAAACCGACTCTTTTGGGGAGCGTCACCGGGACCATGACGATGACCCTGCTGCTTCGGCAGCCTTCGTCGGCGGCGTACGTCACCGCCGACACGATCACATCTACAGGCTATCGCATGAAGCGACAGCCAGGAGTGTCGAAGTCGTGCGACGCAGCCTGCGTACGCAACATCTCCCCCTTTTAATATTAGACACCATCCGGACTTCTTCAGAAATCTTCTACTCCCAGAAGACAGACGAAGTGCAGGTATCTTCGCGCAGGTACACAGCTTCATGATGATGTCTACGGCAGATATGAGACGATGATGTCGATGGTGATGATATAGACGACGATGATGTCGATAACGATGATGTCGCTGACGATGATGTCGATGACGATGATGTCACTGACGATGATGTCGATGATGATGATGCTTCTCCAGGCAAACTCTACTGTTTTACCATATTTAATCACTCCGATTCTTAGTCGGATACTTTTCTCTTGCCTGACGCTTTCCGTTGCGACAAAACTCCTGCTTGTGGCCTGTCCTTCCGCATTCCCAGCATTCTCGCGACTCGTAACGGCAATCACGCACCCAATGCATTGCTCCACATAACCAACAAGGGTTGGATGGTTCATCTTTCCTTGGATGCGGGCGTAGCGGAGAAGTAGTACTACGATATTGCTGGTTCTGCAAACGCTGACTGCGCCGAGACGGTGATCGCTGGTTTCGACCCTTTTTAAGCAAACACACAACTTTTTCTTCCGGGCTTGCTAGCAAATCAGTATCGCGTTTTTGACTTTTCGTCGAGTTGAGCAGCGTCGGTTGCGAATAGATCCTCATAACGCGCATACCATGCATCGAACGTCGATCCCGATTCAGCGTCGTACCTAAACTCCGTTATGCTGTTTGCTAGGACTTCTGTAAGCTTTTGATAACCATAGGTTGGCGGCTGCGGTTGCGGTGAAAAGTGCATAGGAGGTAGCTCAGAAGGTTGTTGCGGTTGCTGCAAAATATGCGACATTAGTTGATGCATTAAATTTAACACTTGGAACGTTACAGTTCCTTCCGAGGGTGACGCCGAAAATCCCGGGGCCGATGATGGCGCCTGCCCGGCGTTTTGCGATGGCGGCTGATTTGCGCTTCGTCCCGGCAGCTGCTGCATTAGTGCTGTTGTAGCCTCAAAGAGGTCAGATAATCGACGTTGCTCTTCCATCGATGCGTCTTCTGCAGGACTGTTCATCCTGCGTCTTTTCCTGGCAGGCGGAATTGTTCCTTTTTGATTGTAACACTGATAACACTAACGCGATCACGACACTTTTAACGGACGATGGTTATAACGGGCACAAACACGATAGCAGCAGAGTTCTTTTTTTTCATAGGTATCCCATCCTCGTCGCCACTGTTACATCCGCGTGCGGGGAACGGTTTTGGACGCTTTCACATTCACACACAAAGGACGTAAACTGTTCACATTTTAATACTTATACTAGAATTTATTATAAATTACTATAGAGCGAAACAGGTACGTGCTCGTACCTGCATGGTTACAAACCGACTCTTTTGGGGAGCGTCACCGGGACCATGACGATGACCCTGCTGCTTCGGCAGCCTTCGTCGGCGGCGTACGTCACCGCCGACACGATCACATCTACAGGCTATCGCATGAAGCGAAAGCCAGGAGTGTCAAAGTCGTGCGACGCAGCCTGCGTACGCAACAATTTTGTACGCAGTTTGGTGCACCATGCGAGCTAAAACGATTGGTCATTGTTAATAAAGCCGTTTTGATGTCAGCAATACTTTCTTCGAATTTCGCCTGGTGCGAAATTAAATCACTGCGTTCGTGTTCTGTGGCGCACTTTTCGATGATTTGCCCCTGCAGCTGCTCGTATCGATTCCAGAGAGTCATCAGCCTTTTGTAGGTTCACGTTCACTCTCACTCCGTCGTATTCGGATGCTACTAACAGGTGTGTTATTTCCTTTAAATTCTGCACCCGCTCGTCTAATAACACTCTCTTTAGTAGCAGCGTCTTCATTGTCATCGCTATCCGTTTCGAAGGACCAAAAATGTAGGATAAAACACGAGTTTTCTAAAATTTTGTAATAACAGCCAAAACCGCGTGCTTCTTGATTCGTATAACGATGACTACTCTCGTTTATTTCTAACAAATACAACTAAGTTCGCTGGTCGACTGTTTAAGTTCGCTGGTCGACGAGTTCGATAGCGTTCCATACCAGCTGCTATATAAACGCAATAATTCAACTATTCACTCTCCCGCACCACAGCGCAATAATTCACTCAACGGACACTGTTTTTCTGAACAACGGAACTGTTCCACACATTTTTGCTATAAAATCAAACCCCGAGGTATCGAAAATTTTGTGTCTTTTGGGAAGTAAAAACTTATTTATTAACACTTAACAAAATCCGTACATAAAAACACTTATTAAAACGAATACAACGATCAGCGATTGTGCCGCGCGCTAGATCCACGTCCTTGCAGCCTGTCGATCACGAACCGAATCTTCTCCCGCCACATCACAGGACGTAATTGTACCAGCAGGGAGAGAGCTAAACCACAGCTAGCGACAGAGACGACTAAATCCGCTACGCGTCGGATGCTGTCAGTTGCCAGACAACATCGAGCGTGCGGATAAGCTGTGTCGCGGCTGCAACGTCAGGCTGCAACTGAAAAGATCTGGCAATATTTATCGTTTTGCCGTAAAGCGATAAGTCGAATTTGGGGTCAACCAAGTTGTTGCGTCTATGTATCTCGGTATCGTAGAAAAACGAGAAAATGAGCAACTCCGTTTTCTTACCCGCTGGTCTATGAAAAGTGTTTGCCAAACATAAAGTGTCAATCGTATGGAGAAACTGTCAACATTTTGTTTGGCAAACTGCGGAAAACAAAATCATTTGTTTGCGGAAAAAATGTTTGGCATACAAATTGACACTCCTTTGACAAACTTTTGTTTGGCAAACACTTTTCATAGACAAGCGGGTTAGGGGAAAACTCGATACCTAGGTTTCTTGCCCACACTTCTAAGTTATCTAGTGTGGATTGCAAAGGACTTTGAAGGTCGGCGATGTTGTTGCTGGCGACTGATACAACACCGTCATCCGCCAATTGCCGTAAGCTGCACCCAGGAGCTAGGCATAAATCAATATCTGATACATAGAAATTGTACAACAAGGGGCTCAAACAGGACCCTTGTGGAAGTCCATAATAACTGACCCTCCGAATTTTCAGATGGCCATTGTCGAAATTCATCGCCTTTTCTGAAAGGAGATTAAAAACGATGTAGTTTATTTTTGGGCTTAAACCCACAGTTTCTAACTTTTGACATAGCAGATGTACAGACACTGAGTCCCCTTGATGTCAAGAAATAGAGAGGCCATCAATTCTTTTCGATAATGAACCAACTCAATTTCTGATACAAGCAGCGCCAAGCAATCGTTGGTACCCTTGCCTTTGCGAAATCCAAACTGGGTATCTGACAAGAGACGATTAGATTCTAGCCAGTTGTTTAATCTAAAAAGAATCATTTTTTCAAATAATTTTCGTAGACACGATAACATCGAAATCGGTCGATACGAGTCTTGCTCTGATGCTGGTTTGCCAGGAAGCTTGCCAGAAAGCTCGACCATAGTGAAAGGTGAATCCATGGAGGAATCATTACCAGATGCACTTTGGATGAAAGGAAGTGCTTGAGCGAAGTCTGGACAGACTTTTTGTGCAAAGTGTTCAAGCCATTCTCCGGACACTCGTACGTTCTCATTAGATGCTCTGCTGTTCCGCATCGTTCTCGCCATGCTCTGAAGTGAACTAAGCGAAGTTGAAGGACTGAGGTTTTGCACATACCATGTCCTTTTCTTTGTCTTAAGCAAGTTTTTGCGCTTGCGCTCCAGGCCTCTATACTTGTCATATAGATCTGTGGAGCCAGTGATTCTATAATGGACAAAGGCCTTCCTCAAGTCACATTCAGCGGGTACTTGATCGGCTGAACGACTCCTGTTGATAATGGAGATCTCTATTGGCAGATGATCACTGCCAAGTGGGTCTTGGATAACCTTCCATTTTGAATCCAACCCTAACGATGACGTGCAAAGAGATAGGTCTACTGCGCTATTTCGTACCATAGGTGACCCCACCCTAGTGGCTTCAGTTCAAGATTGCCAAACTAAAAGTGTCGCAGAAATCCCTAATGATTGGTGTACGATTATCATCATGTGTGCAGTCCCAATCTTGTCCGTGAGCATTAAAATCGCCCAGGATAAAAAACGGTTTTGGTAAAACCGCTATCAGGGTTTCAAGATCTTTTTTGATCTTCTCAGGGTCCAAGTTGGCTCCCGGGGGGATATAGATTGACGCAATGGCAACGTCAAGATCGCCTAGCTTTGCCTGGATTGCGACATATTCCATTACCTCGGGTGTGGGGAGCGGTATTCTGTTGAAGCTGTGACTACTTCGAATACCAATTAATACTCCCCCACCACGCCTATCGCGAGCTGGTTCAAATCGATCTTGTCGTATGATATTATATCCCGGGAAGGTTAAATGTGTTACGGGTGAGAGCCAATTTTCACTTAGGGCAAATGCATTGCAATTGTGTTGCCCTAAAAGTACTTTAAATTGGTCAATTTTTCCAATAAAACTTCTGCAGTTCCACTGAAGTATGATAGCCATTGGAAGACATTTCTCGTCCAGGCGTATCACCATACTAAGTCCTGGCCATTGATTTAGCCACTCTCTAACCATTCCTCTGAGGAAAGGAATCGCCAAGGGAATCAGACCCGCTAGGTGTTGCGGGAGATGGAGGGATTGGAGCAGAGATTCAAGAATCTCTGTCAGGGTTGGTAAGGTTCATCTAGGTTCGTTTGGGAACGCAAGGTTTTTAGGACTGGTGACCTTTCGTGAGGGGGGGGGGGGGGGGGGGAGCTGATCATCACGAGTGGGGAGGGGCGATGCTTCACCGTGACGACGCGGTGCCTTTTTGGGGAGAAAGGTTTTCTTTTTTGGTGCCTTTCTGATCGGCACCCTGGGGGTGTTCCATCTTTTGACTCCTGTGATAGGAGCCAGATTGGGCAACGGTTCTTTTTCCGCTAATAGGGATAGCGTGTCGAACGAGTTCACGCTTGGGGTCGCCTTCAAAACATCAGCGTACGAACCCCTTGCACTATGTATGACTGATCTTTTGTGCTCCGCCTGTCTTCTCCGATAGACAGGACAGGACGCAACCTCATGCAATTCCTGTTTACAGTGAATGCATTTTTTGGCCGATTTAATGCAGTCTGCGGTAGAGTGTGCTCCTTTGCATTTACTGCACTTCATTGCGTTTGAGCAGTAAGAAGCTGAATGCCCAATCTGATTGCATTTGGTGCAGTTTGCCACCTTTGTCACAAAAGGTCGACGTATTGGCTCGCGAAGTCCCTCAAAATAGAGGGAATTCGGTAGAGATGTGCCTTCGAAGGTGATACGGAGCGAGGAAGTCTCACGATACACCTTCTTTCCGTCGACCAAACTTGAACCGTAAAGCTTTTTCACCTCGAGGATCTTGACCCGAGGAATCGATTGGTGCAAAAATGTCCCCTTTCCGTACTTTAGGATGTCCTCTAGAGGGCATTCGAAGTCATCTACAACACCGATGACTTCCACCAATCCACCGGGTATAAAAACCCGATAATCCTCCGTATAGGCCGGATCAGCCGCAATGGCATTAGCTTGCATCCGGTCCTTAGCGGAAATCCTAATCTTATTAGGACGCAGCCGAAGTACGTCCAGAACTCCTGGATATTTCTTGAAGATCGATGCCGTGATCGATCTAGCATCCAGGGTTTTATTTCTGGGCATGAAGAAAACATCATGCACCCCTTTGAAAGAAGCTGGATACGCCCTGCTTCTTGACTTCGCATCTGCTGGGCTTATCGGCTTGCGCGAAGAGGAAGCCTGTTCTGCCAATAGGGATTTCTTCGACGCAAGAATCCCTGGATCAGAACTTTTGCGCTTCACTGTAGTGAAGCACTCATCCGATCCTTCCATCGGCTCCACCTCCATGGCGGAGCTCGACCGAGTGGTTTGTCCAATCAGACAGAAAGGAAGAGCACGATAAAAAGGAACAACTTACCGGGTCAGGACAGGTGTAGGGAAGTGAGAGAGCGCTCAGAGCACAGAGCGTACGCACTTTACTGAGCGGGCGCTCAGCTTACCTACACTTACAACACTAGACGATACAACTAAGCTACTACAGTTACGCACAGATCGCTTCGCTATCGTTCGAAACACTTTCGCAACACGCGCTGCGTGTAGCTGGGGTCGATGCCTTTTGGGAATATCAATTCTCGTCGCTTTCGTCAGCACGGAGCGGTTATCGATACGTCCTTCACGCTTCGTGGTTAGAGACGGAATGACGAGCATACCACTTATCGAAGGTCAAACCTTGGTATGAAAACTCCGTGATCGATTCCAAAAGCGTTTTTAACAGGAATTCCCCTCCTTTCTCCGTGGTGAACTATTGCACCGACAGTTGGTTTGCTTCCTGTTGTGATCGTATCCTTTCCGCAAATTGTGTCATCATACGCATATACATTTCGTTTGGTTCGGTCATTTTCAAGCTGCACTCGTTGTTTCGATAATCCTCGTCGCCAATTTGTTACGTTTTATAACCTTTATTCTTTAGCCATTAAACACGTCTCACTTGGATGCCAATAAGAATAGAAGAGAACGTGCAGGGCGCTGACGTTCAAACTGTTACCTTTGGCAGTGCTGCCAGAACACTTTATAATGCCTGGGCTAGGCAAATAGGACACACACTTTCCTGTTCACATAAAACACTTTCATGCAGCCCCCATCACTATACTTGTAAAACGAGCGATCCTTCACTCAATGAAGAGAATAGGCTACCATGGTGTGCGTCAAAAGTTACTCACCTTTACACTCCTATTGTCGTACTTACGAAATGCACCACTGTCACACTCTTACACCCCTCATTGCTGATTTGTGTGTCATCTTCGTTACCACCATCGGTTTGATAAAATCTCCCATTCCTTTTTTCCGTGATCACTCACCTTTACCCGAATGCCTACTTACTCCCACAAATACCGTTCGTCGCATACTGAAACTTTTTCACTTTGCTACCGGAGTATTGTAGTGACTTGAGGAGGAAATACACTTTTCGGATCACACTAAAACGCAACACAATCGGAATACATCTATTCCAGCTGACAGTTCTAACTCAACTGAATCATTTATTTTGTCTTCATGTCTTTTCTCCTATTCCGCTGATGTATATATTCGTTTCTCTCTCCCTCTCCTCTTCTCCCTATACCTCATAACCCCTACAATCTACCTCTCCTCTACTCTTGAGTACTGAATAATTCGTTACTAATGTTATATAAAAAATACTATAAAAAAATAAGAGAAGAAAAAAAATCAAAAAATCCTTGATTGTGGAACAAAACAATACAGGAATCTAATATAACTCCATATCGTCTAACCAGACTGGTTTACGAGACTGGCGTTGTGGCCTTTCCATCCCTATCCTATTACTTGAACATGGAACAGGCGATAAATCTATTACCTCTTCGTTATCTTGGGTATTTTCATCTGTTCTTAAGTCATGCCATTGTGCATTGCTAGGTATTAATTTCACATCTCGCACATTTCTCGAGAATTGAGTCCCATTTTCACCACGAATCACTACTTTTGCACCCTCTCTCGCTAATACTGTGAATGATTCTTTAGAGAATGAACGATCTGTCTTCGTCTTCTGTGGTATATAGACTACAACCTTGTCGCCTACCTTAATGGAACTTTCTTTAGCGCCTCGACGTTCATCCGCATATTTCTTACTAACCAGCTTAATGAGAATCGTCTTCTCGCACAACTGCTCTATCAAGGTCTCTTCTAGCATCCCATAAACTAGGAAAAGTGCCCCTGTAACGCCATCCGTCAACAAGCTCAAAAGGAGTAATGCCTAACCTTGCGTGATGTTTGCGGGTGTTATGCAAATGTACATATTCCTCGAGAACTACACGCCAGTTTCGTTTGTCGATTTTAGCTGCTGTTATGGCTTTGATGATTCCTTGATTTTGCCGTTCAACAGCACCGTTAGATTGAGCACTTAAAGGAATGGATTTACGCACCTTTACTCCCTTATTCTCCCAAAATTCTACAAACTCCTTACTTTTGAAGGGGGGGCCATTATCACTTTGAATAGCAAGTGGTAAACCCCATGTCTTGAAAATCTAACACAGTGCTGCATTAGTTGAACTTGCATCGATAAGTTTCACTTCAATAACGTATAAAAAACGAGAATAGGTATCTACGCAAACCAATAAATGTTCTGAACCCTGATAACCTTGTACTCAAAGAAAATCAATTTGCAGTATCTCCCATGGGCCTTCCGGAAGGTTACGGCTTATTAGAGGAACCGGTGGATTTTTTTGGGAAATGGCTAGACAGGTCATACAGTTAGTAACGTAATTCTGGGTCTCTTTGGACATATTAGACCACCAGAAATGGTCCCGTAAAATTCTTTTGGTGGCCACGCTGCCAACATGACCTTCGTGTGCTGTTGATAGAGCCCTTTCTCTTAACGATTTGGGTAGATCAACTAGATCGTCTTTGAACACTAGGGCATCAAGAGTCCTCAGCTGCTTTGCCAAACATTCATAACGACCCAGATGTCGAGGCCATTTTCTTGATTCTACACCAAGCCGTACGTTTCTGCTAACTCTTCGTCCTTTTCTGATGCTAGCTGGATATCTGCCCATGACATACTCATATTTAACGTGTCGAGCGCGTATAACATATGCCTTTCGTTATCGTCTTCGAACGGCTCATCTACTTGAGATTCATTTATCAGACGAGACAAAACATCTGCAATGTTCTCCGGGAACAATCTCCGGGAACACACTTAATTTGGAAATTAAACGGTAAAAGACGAAGGGCCCATGTTTCCGCGCGAGTAATTGATCATTTCCCGGACCTGTATTGGCTGCCAAAGATAAATTTGTTGGCTTCCGAATCAGTCCAAATACAGAAGCTGATATTTGTAAGGTAGAAACTAAATCTTTCGACTGCCCATACTATGGCCAACTTCTACTTTAGTTAACGACTTTGAGATACAAGCTATTATTCGAGGTTTTTCAACTTCATCGAACTTAACCAGCACCGCTCCTAAACCAAATGGTGAGGCATCCACAAATAACTCGGTCCTGTCTTTGTGGTCAAAGTATCCTAGTTTAACGATTGAGTTTAAGGCTATTCTTTTTATCTCCTCGAACTCAAAATCTTCATCCTCCGTCCAGTAAAACATATCCGAATTCGCTACTGCTCTTAACTTTTCCGTCTTTTCAGCTCTACTGGGAGTAAATCTTTCGATAAAATTTATAAGACCCAAAAAGCTTTTCACCTCTTGAATAGTTTCTGGTGTACGGAATCCTGTTATAGCTTTCTTTTTATCTTCATTGACTCTCCAGTCGTCGTGAGAGAGGTGGAAGCCTGAAAATTTAACGGATTGTTTACCAAAAACACATTTAGCCGGATTTAACAAGACATTATGCTGTCTTAAACGAGACAAAACTTCATCAAGATTACGGTCATGTTCTTCTTTAGTTTTCCCAAATATGAGAATATCATCAAGGTAATTCACCGTGCCAGAGCAATTTGTTAACACAACTGTCTGCAGAATTTCCTGGAATATGTCCGGGGCATTGCACAGATCAAAAGGTAAGCGTATGAATCGAAATGTGTCGACACCTAACTAACTTTTTCTCGGGAAGGGATACGACTCGTCTAGAACGATATTATAGAAAGCTGTTAACGCAAAACGTTAACTGAACTATGCGGAATTAGGAAAAGAAGAAAGTAGGAGCACTGATATATTTTTCAAGCAACTCCTGTAGTGACAGCAAGCGAACGTGCAAAAAAAGAATAAAAAAGAGAAGAGTGACTACATCCAAGCGGACCACAGGATCGTGTTTTTTTATAAAGAAGTCAACCGCAGATATTTTACCAAGTTAAGATTATCCGTTCTCATCACTTTTGGTCCTTCGAACCGGATCTGCGGACTAATCCATCGATCTTGTGTTGTTTATCAACGAAGCGTCAATTTACCTAACCAACAATGGGTCCGAAGAAAGCACCACCAAGTAAGGTGGATATGATGCGCGTTATGTCGCAGATACATAACCTCGAAAGTTTTATTGAAACGTACACCAGTGAGCAATCTACGCAATGTGAACACCGATTGAAGTTACTCGAGAGTTGTTGGCAGACGTTCGACAGGATGCAAACGACTCTTGAAGATGCCGAAGAAGATGAAGCAGAAATTGTTCGCATGCTCAAAGAGAGAAATGATATGTACGATCGATATTGCTTCATAAAAGGTCACCTCACATCATCCAAACAAGATTTGAACAGCACTGTGATTGAAGCAAAAGTAAACGCCAACATCCCTGTCGCTGCTTCACCTCACCTAAAGTTACCGAAAATAAGTCTACCAACGTTTGACGGGAAGATCACCTCATGGCTCAGCTTTAAGGATCGTTTCACTGCAATGGTAGCTTCATCCAACGACATTCCGGATGTCATGAAGCTAGAATATCTTCTAGCATCGTTGAAGGGTGACGTTGCGAAACGATTTGAATATGTCGACATTGCTGCCGAAAATTACTCCACCACCTGGAAGGCGTTGTTAGAGAGATATGACAACATTCGAGCCCTAAAGCGTGAGTACTTTAAAGCTATTTACTCCGTAGCACCAATGAAGGACAATTCCTTAGAGGAATTACGTCGCGTGTCTGATGATTTCATTAGACTCACCGAAGGAGCTAGCAAACTGAAGGAGCCCATCGAGCATTGGGACACACCGCTTGCGAATCTGCTGCTCTATAAGTTGGATGCTAAAACCGTCATGGCATGGGAACTATTATCTGCAAGTGATAACACCGATAGCTTTTCCAAGCTCATTGAGTTTTTGCAAATTAGAATCAAAATTCTAGCTGCACCGTCCCAAGTCTCATTATCTTCTCCTAAAGCAAATACCACGAAGGTGGCCGGCACAAAGCAAACAAGAAGTCTGGCTAGTACTAATGTAGCTTCTATGTCCAATCGCTGCCACGCTTGTGAAGAATCACACCTACTCTACCAATGTCAGGTTTTCAAATCTATGCATGTTAGTGAGCGACGTAAGCTCATCAACACCAATAGACTATGTTTCAACTGCTTCAGAACTGGACACTCTGCAAAGGAATGTAAATCAAAACACAAATGTTATAAGTGTCAACGGAACCACCACACATTGCTCCATATGGAAGAAGTAGTTGCAAATTCTGTGGAACAACCAACGAAAGATCAAGTTGATGCAACATCACACATCTGTA
Organism: Anopheles moucheti; assembly: GCF_943734755.1. Lineage (NCBI taxonomy): Eukaryota > Metazoa > Arthropoda > Insecta > Diptera > Culicidae > Anopheles > Anopheles moucheti. The sequence continues at coordinate 46,028,411 of NC_069141.1, read as the reverse complement.
CCAATAGTTTGACTGTTTTACTGCAGACGGCAGCAGTTCAGGTTATTGATGATTCAGGCAAAGTCTACCAAGTGCGCGCATTACTAGATTCCGGGTCAATGTGTAATTTTATGTCAACTGCTTTAGCCAAACGATTGTCCAATACTATGAGGAACACCGACGTATGCATTGCTGGAATAGGTCAACGTCAGAGCAATATCAGCCAATCTGTTGAAGCAATAATAGCATCCAAGATTCAGCAATTTTCCATGAAGCTCTGTTTCCTAGTTATCGATTCTCCAACAGTCGAATTACCAATAGTACAAGTTGATCCTTGCAAGTGGAATATTGACAACATTCCATTAGCCGATCCATTATTCCACACACCAGGCCCTATCGACATCGTTCTTGGTTGCGAAGCATATTGGTTAGTCCACTGTCCGGGAAAACGATATATCGGTCCAAATCATCCATCGTTAGTTAATACTAAATTTGGCTGGACTATAACAGGTTCAGTTCCTATAAAATCGGTTGACAATCGGCAGTCATCTCATGTTGCAACGCTTCCTGATACATTAAAAGAAGAAATTAGTCGATTTTGGGAGCTGGATACGGTCGCCACGTCAAGTAAACTTTCCGAAGATGCTGACCCGTGTGAGCAACTGTACAAAACGACAACTACTCGTAATGAAGAAGGCAGATTCGTCGTGAGAGTACCTAAAACATCAAATTCCAAAGTTAAGCTTGGTGAATCTCGAAGTATAGCTGAACGCAGATTTTACAATACTGAACGACGCCTGCAACGCAATCCTAACATCTATGAGCAGTATCGACAATTTATGTCTACATACGAACAGCTAGGTCATATGACACTGATGCCGGAACTTACCAACGACTCAACACTGCACTGTTACTTGCCACACCATCCGGTGATAAAAGAGTCGAGTTCAACTACAAAATTACGTGTCGTATTCGATGCCTCATGTCAGACCGCTTCAGGGTTTTCGCTGAATGACATTTTAATAGTTGGACCTATAGTGCAACCTGATTTATTCTCCATAATTTTACGCTTCCGAACCTTTGCCATTGCGTTATCGGCGGATATAGAGAAGATGTACCGTCAGGTTCTGATTCACCCTGATGATCAACCGCTACATCGCATCCTTTGGAGATCGAATTCAGACCAGCGATTGCAATGTTATGAATTACAAACGGTTACATATGGAACTGCTTCGGCACCGTTTCTAGCAACTCGTTCTTTGAAACAAATAGCAATAGACATAACCGAATCTCAGCCGATCGTCGCTGATGCCATACAAACCCATTTTTATGTAGATGACTTCCTTTCTGGTTCCCACGACGAGCAATCAGCTATAGCTCTGCAACAAGACGTCTCCAAAGTACTGAAACAATATGGTTTTAGTTTAAAAAAATGGGCTTCGAACTCCACATTAGTGCTCCAAAACATTCCAAATGAAGACTTAGCCTTGCATAAATGTCATGATCTTCAAGCAGAAAACACAATAACCACCCTTGGCGTTACATGGAATCCTACAGAAGATGCTTTCAGCTTTAAAAGCATAAACTCATCGCCACCAGCTGTGGTAACCAGGCGAAACCTGCTTTCATCAGTTTTCCAAATATTTGACCCATTGGGTTTAGTTGGTCCTGTTGTCTGTAAGGCTAAATTAATGATGCAGCAAGCTTGGTTAGTAACAGATGAACAGGGAAAACAGTATGGTTGGGACAAGCCGTTACCCTTAAAACTCCAAATAGCATGGAAATCTTTTCATAATGACATCCACTTGCTAAAGAAATTGACCATCCCGCGGTTCATCTTTACTGCAAACAACTCAGCATTCGAACTACATTTTTTTGGCGATGCATCAGAGAAAGCATACGGGGCATGTTGTTATGTAAGATTTATATCTAACACCGGTATTCATTCAAACTTACTTGTGTCCAAGTCTAAAGTAGCTCCGATTTCAACACGACACACAATTGCCCGTTTGGAACTATGCGCGGCGCTGTTATGTATCCGTCTTTTACCAAAGGTGTTAGTAGCAATACAATGCAAACCCTCCAAGATTATGTTATGGACAGATTCAACAACTGTGCTACACTGGCTCCAAGCAACACCTACAAGATGGAAACCATTCGTAGCAAATCGAACGTCCGAGATTTTAGAAGCATCAGACGTCAGTCAATGGTATCACGTCCCAGGAATCGACAACCCAGCCGATGACATCTCTAGAGGAATGGATCCAGTCGGTTTAATTAATTCCCCTCGTTGGTGGTCAGGACCATCTTGGTTATCACAACCATATGATACATGGCCAAAGGGAATCCCTGAGCTCACTGATCCATTTGTCGTCAACGAAGAATGTCGCAATTCTACAGTTGTTGCAATGACAGCAACAGCTAGTTCGTTCTGCGAAAGGTTGTTTGCAAGGTATTCAAGCTACACTAAACTTCGTCGTGCTGTGGTTTACTATCGTCGTTTCATCATGCATCTACAACATCGGTTCATGCAGAGTAAGAAACAAGCTGATGTTCCGAAGACATTATTTTCGTCATGGGTGACAACGGAAGAACTAAAGGCTGCAGAAAGATGCTTATACTTACTGCAGCAGAAGCAGATGTACTCCGAAGAACTAATTGCCCTACAAAAAAACCGAACAATTCCACGTTCGTCTCCATTAAGATGGGTGAATCCTAAAGTATGTGATGATGGACTTATTCGTGTCGGTGGAAGGTTAAACCATGCCAACTTGCCAGAGGAGTCGAAGCATCCAATAATATTATCATCAAAGCATCCACTTACTGTACTGTTAGTAAGAGATTGTCATATCAAGCTTTTGCACGCCGGACCTCAACTAATGCTAGCTACACTTCGCCAGAAATATTGGATTCTTGGAGGCAGAGATCTTAGTCGTAGTGTATATCACCGATGTATCCTTTGTTTCAAACAAAAACCGTCGTTCATCACCCAACCAATAGCCGACCTACCACCTAGCCGTGTGCAACCTACAAGACCATTTGCAGTATCTGGGGTCGACTATTGTGGTCCATTCTTAGTGAAGTTCAATACACGACGTTCCAATCCACGCAAGGTATACATTGCTATTTTTGTATGCTTCTCTACTCGAGCTGTCCATATTGAAGTAGTCAGCGATTTGTCATCGGCAGCATTTATCGCAGCATTAAAAAGGTTTATTTCTCGACGGGGTAAGGTGATCGAACTCCATTCGGATAATGGTACAGCATTTAAAGGAGCTGCACACCAGTTGCGAGAAATATATGCAATGTTAAAGACAGACGATTACTCAAGAGAATGTATATTCAACTGGTGTTCTATAAATGAAATCACTTGGCGATTCATTCCTCCAGAAGCACCTCAATTCGGCGGACTGTGGGAGGCTGCAGTCAAGTCATTCAAGAACCATCTGCTAAAGGTAGTTGGCACAACAACCATGATGTACGAAGATTTTATGACACTCACTTCTCAAATAGAAATGTGTCTCAATTCACGTCCTCTGATCCCGATTCCCACGGAGACAACTGATATTGAAGTGTTAACACCTGGGCACTTCCTAGTAGGTTCAAGCTTTCAAATGGTTCCAGAAACTGACATCACCAAAGTTCCTGATAACCGTTTGACTCACTGGAGGCAAACCCAGAAGATGTTACAAACCATTTGGACTAGGTGGTATGCAGAATACCTACAACAACTGCAAGCACGCACAACCGACAAGCGCCATCCAGCAACCAACATAAGTGTTGGAAGAGTTGTGATCCTCAAGGAAGATAATGTCCCGCCAGCCCAATGGCCGCTTGGCCTTATAACAGACGTTCACCCTGGCAAAGATAACATAGTTAGAGTAGTATCATTAAGAACACCTCGCGGAAAGATCATTACTCGGCCGGTTTCAAGGATTGCTTTGCTACCGATTGAAGAGTTGAAATAAATGCGTTATTTCAAGGTGGCCGGAATGTTAACGCAAAACGTTAACTGAACTATGCGGAATTAGGAAAAGAAGAAAGTAGGAGCACTGATATATTTTTCAAGCAACTCCTGTAGTGACAGCAAGCGAACGTGCAAAAAAAGAATAAAAAAGAGAAGAGTGACTACATCCAAGCGGACCACAGGATCGTGTTTTTTTATAAAGAAGTCAACCGCAGATATTTTACCAAGTTAAGATTATCCGTTCTCATCAAAAGCGTTGGTCAGGTCGATGGTTGAAAACCAGTGAGCCCCTCGGAGTTTAGCAAGAATTTCCTCCAGAGTAGGCATCCTGAATGGAGTTCTTATGACGCATTTGTTTGGGCCTCTCAAATCTACGACTAATCTTCCCAGATTGCAAAGAACGCACGAAAAGACCAACCTTACGGATTTATAATACGGAGTTAAAGAGTTCACATACATTTCATGGGAAATTCTCGTAAATTACGCAGGTAATGATTGTATAAACTTAACAACAATTATTTTAAAAATTAAGAAACCTATTTAATTCAAATTAAAACCATAAATCCTAAAATTTTGATTTCGAATAAAAAAAAGCGGACAATGATGATGTTGTTGTTGGTATTCTAGCTTGTATTGGTTTTGTTTACCTTTTGCTGACACAACAAAAACGACGCTATACAGTGTTCAATATCGAGAGTGTTAATCTGTGTGATCGGCAATTTCTAAAGAAAAGTGAAAACTTGTTTATTTTCTCAAAGAAACTATAATGGATAAACCATTCTCAGACCATATTCGGTACAATTCGTCTCTGTACCGCAATCGGGACCGTGTAATACAAGCTGATGGAATGGTTGCTAGCGGAAGTTCCTATGGTATAGTTCAAAGTTGAACTGTATGTTTGTGCTCGTCATTCAACGCGATTTTCTTTGGTTTATAGCTAATACACAAGAGCAAGATGTAGATGCACAGGTTCACGAAACAGAAATCGATTGTGTCCAGGACGATACTTCGGCGTTGGCATGCGAAATGGATTATGTTGAAGACGATGCATCGGCATTGGAATACGCTGAGGATGATGGTAATGATTATGCTGTCGATTATCTCATCGAAAGCTCAGATGATGAAACGGACATTCCCAACGAACCATATTCGATAGTGGATGACTTACGGCAGTGGGCTATATCTACAAACCAAACGTATGACTCTATTGAGCAAGTTATAGCAATCATACGAAAAGTTGGGCCTTGCAAACTGCCCAAAGATGCTAGGACCTTGCTGAAGATCAACCATAATCCGTCTAAGGATATACTGACGGTGCAAAGAGGCCAATTTTGGTACCATGGAATTCAGAAATGTTTTACCAACGAGCTAAGGTAATTAAATCGATGATGCCATCAACACCTAATTTACATTCTTTGTACTGGTGAACTTGTTTTGATTGCAGCCGTGTACTTCCTAATTCAATTGAAACGATATCATTGAATGTATCAATAGACGGATTACCGATAACCAAAAGCAACAACCTTCAATTTTGGCCTATTCTGATGAACATTCATGAATTGCCAGAAAAACCAGTGATGACGATTGCCCTGTATTGTGGAGCAACAAAACCAGCAAGTATAGAGCATTTTCTTCGGCCTTTTGTTGATGAATTTAATTTTCTCATTCAAAACGATACAATCGTCAACAACAAGAAAGTACAAATCAAATTACGAGCTATAATAACTAATATTATATTATTATGGACTATAAATTTCTATTTTCAATAGGTGTTGCCGGCTTCAACTCGCTTGATGGTTGCCTAAGATGCACTACAAAAGGGAAACGTATCAACGGAAGAGTTGCATTCTCTGAGTCTAGAGCACCAGATCGAACAGATAAGGAATTCAGGATGCGCACTTACGGCAACCATCATAAAGAAGATTCTCCTCTGATACATTTAATCAATTTTGATATTATACAGCAAGTAACTGTTGCCGATCCGTTGCATTTGATAGATTTAGGACTAACCAAACGACAACTTATAGGCTGGATGTTTGGTAATTTTGGCGTGAAAAAGAAATTAACGTCCTCACAAATTAATACTTTGTCAACTAAGTTAACTAACATCAAATTACCTGTAGAAATTCATAGGAAATTTCGTTCACTTCTCGAAATAAAGCGCTGGAAAGGGTCAGAGTTTGCTTCGTTTTTACACTATGGGTCTCTAGTTGTGCTGAAAGATTCGATTGTTGACGATCAATATAGCCATTTCATGCTGTTTTTTTGCAGCCTTACGCTATTCTCGTCAGGTATTTACAAACAGAATTGGGTCGTAGGCAATACTCTGCTTAAACTCTTTGTGAAACAGTATAGTAATATCTATGGTCCAGAATATGTATCAAGCAACGTGCATAATCTTTTGCATATTAACGAAGAAGTGGAACAGTTTGGTCCACTTAATACAATCTCATCATATCCGTTCGAAAATGAGCTGCAGCGTTTGAAAAGGTTATTAAGAAGCGGTAGGAAAAGCTTGGAGCAAGTAATTAACCGAATATCTGAAAGGGATGCCTATTATACACCACAAGTAAGTGAACAAGCTAGGTATCCTTCAATTCATCAGCGAGGAAACACAATAACATTACATATACGCAAAGATTTTTGTTTGAAAAATGAACAAAGCAACAAATGGTTCCTTACGAAGTCTGGGTATGTATGTGAATATGTAAATGCAGTTTTGCAAGAGGGGATCGTAGAAATATTAGCAAGAAAGCTATCTTATTCGTCTAGGGCTTTTGATTATCCTTTTGATTCGAAATTCATAAACATACATCGAGGAAATATTGATGTATTAGAAGAATTTAACAATAGATCTGAGGGATATAAAATGTAAACTAGTCGCGGTACCTTTAAATGAAGTTAACGAGTTTGCTTTTATTCCATTAATCCATACGCTTGTGATGTGAACCATTGGCATACGAATAAGTAAGAAAACTTTTTATTACTGGTTTTTACAGCATAGTTATTAAGTTATTATCACCGCAATGTTCATAATTTTGATATTGTGCCTTCAGGTATATTTGAATATAAGTATAAATAAGAATGTGTAAGTATAAAGTAAGAAAAGAAATAAAAGTTAAATCACATAAACTTTTCACTCAACTAACTTAACTTAAATTAATCAAACTAATACTAAATCACAAAATCAATTAAGCCTAAAATTTATGAAACTAAAACTAAATCACATAACTAACTTAACTTAAGTTCATGAAACTAAAACTAAATCACAGAACTAACTAAACTTAAATTCATGAAATTATGGCTGTTATTAAATATTAAACAGTTAAGGATTAGTGTCGTCTGTGGTGCGACGTTTTGACTACTCCTAATAAATTTAGTCTTTGGCTCGCATGTTTAAACTTATTCTGAAAAAATAACTTTATCGTATTTCCAGTTGGGTGTACCCCTTGACATGCACCTATATCTATGTACATATTTAAAATTTTAACATACTTATGGAAACCGATTTTAGGATTAGGGTGCCCAATGCCAGTCCAACTAATGTGTGTCATAAATTTTTTGTTGAATATTATATCTACACTTGCATGTAGCCTAGCTTCCGCACTGTCGGAAGGCAGATGTGTGTTTAAAAATTCATAAAATTTTTTTTAAACTCAGGTTCCTCCAGCCGCTGTTCCAGAGAGTTCAAATCGTCCTCGTTTTCTAACGTCTTCCATTCGAAAGAACATTCTGGAACGTACCCTGGCCTTGCAGTAACTTTGTTGCCGATTAAATCTAGTTCAGCTCGCATTAACTGGATTTGTCTTTCCATTGCGGTCATCTTTTTTGCTGAGATTTCTGCCTGCCGTTGTTGCTCTTGTTGAATAGCTGCCAATTTCGCCATGATTTGATCTGTGCAAGATATCTGCTCCACTCGATCCGTCTGCGTTGCAGTTGATGTATATTGCTGGCGGTCTAAAAATAAACATTTCTAATATTACAACTTTTGTTTAACACAATGTTTATTTGCATTTAGTTTACCTTGCCGAGGTTTCAAAGTAGTTGCGGTAACTTTCCTTCTATTTTGATCGCCAACGCTATGTGGAACCTTGGATGTGGCTGATATTTCGTTAAAAGCATTCGGGTGCGGTTGTGAATCTGAAATGATTAATTTTCGTCATGAATGCGTGCTAAATACTTAATGGTGGATTATAATTACTCACTGCTTTCGGTAAGCGGATGCAACTTATAACTCCCCGGGTTTCCTTGCAGGATAAGTTTCACCCGTTTTGCACTTGAAGTAAAATAAAAAGATAATTTTATGCACTTCATAGGTTTTAGAATATACTCACTTTTCCATGTTGATAGTTTGTTGATATTGGGATGTTAACATCAAGCATGCACCGAGATCGTTTTTCCTTCAACGTGGATGCAGGAGAAAATTTCATCAAAATGGGAAAACCCAGGTTCGAAGCGCGCTTTATCGACGGCACCAATCAGCAGTTTAATTAATAAAAAGTTTTTCTCTCTCTCCTCTCTCTCACAGCACACAACACACCAAAGCATGGGAGAATACATACAACTAGAGCGCTGCGAAGGACTGACGGAACTGAAACACGCCGCAACTGCACATTGAAGGCGAAGCCGAAGACCAAAACAAAATGGCGCAGCAGAAATCGTCACTTTTTTTTGCTTTCATTTATGTAGCACAATGGTAGAGACATCGGAGCTTTTCCTAGACAGCCGTTACAACAAAAAAAAAATAACCCAAAATGTCAAAATCGGTCTAAACCCTCGTTAAAAAGACGTCTTTCGGCGGTCTAACGGCGGGCGGTAAGACCGCCAAAAGACGTCTTTTCAGTGACATTTGCGATCTGGGACATTTCTCGTTGTGTTCCGTACGAAACGGAAGAGCAAAATTAAGAGAGCGCGACAAGGGAGCGTCTAGGAGAGAGCATTGACAGAGAGCGTCTAGGAGAGAGCGTTGTCAGTAGAAGAGAGAGAAAGCGAGCGTTTGTCAGGAGTTGGTAGCAAGCGACTGACGCGGATGGACGTGGTCCTAGACAAATATACGACAAAAAGATAATCCTGGTGTACTCAATCCACTTTGCTTCCCCCTGGCGGAATATCCACGTTGAGTTGCATCAAGCTTCGTTCAAACAATGCAAGGGATTGTATTCACGGATACAACACACACACACACACACATACACACACGTGCAGCGTTAGCAGTCTGCACAACCGCAGTCTGGATCAAACAGCCAACGTGGAAAGGTCTGCTCCTTCGGTTACGAGGATTTATAAAGTTCAATAATAAAGATCAAGAAAACATTTGTCGGCCACAGCATTGGCTACATTGGTGACCCCTGACAAACTTTATTAGTGATTTTCCACGATATTATAGTAGTGATCCCGTGTTTCACGTGTAAATCCTCGCGAACAGTGACCCACGCAGCACCCTCGCAGTGCGTTCAACGAACCAACTCGCGTATAGCGCCCCGCGCCCAACAAAAAAACCGCGTCCCGAGCCCAACAAACACAACCGTGTACTCGCGAAACCGCGCTGAAAGTAACCTGACGTGTGAAAATGAATCCGGAAACCAAATCAACGAGCCAAGAGGCCACCCAAAATGCGACGGAAAATCCGAAAATTACATTGAATAAGGATGAAGCTTCCCCGCAGCTACAGTTGCTAAAGATAAACGGCGGCGATGACGTAGATGTATGGTTTGTCTGCCTCGAAGCAGCGTTTGAAGTGAACGGCATAAAATCAGATAAAACCAAATTCAACGCTCTAATTGTAGCACTTGGCACTCGAGCGAAGCATGTATATTCGACCATTTCTCGTTGTGCTGAAATGACAACCCAGACCCGATACTCCACACTGAAAACCGACGTCGTGGCTCATTTCCACCCATCTGAAACAAAGCGCATTTCCACCCTGTTAGAAGGAGTAACTTTGGGTGATCAAAAACCTAGTTCGCTACTCTCACAGATGCGACGTACTGGTGGAGTAGGATGCAGTGACAAAATCCTGGCTAAAATTTGGATGCGAGCACTACCCAAGACAGTTCGTTCTATTCTTGCAGCCATGTCCACGGCTACCTTGGACGAACAAGCCCAGGTTGCCGATAAGATCATGGAAGCCCCCCGAAATGAAATAGATTCCCTACAAGTTACACCACCTATCCAACATCAAACATCACTGGAATCGCAAATCGCCGCCTTAAGCAAGAAATTTGATCATCTACTAAGAGAGCAGCATCGGTGCCCATGGAATCGACGAAACAGTCATTCGGGGAGACAAAACGGAAATCGTCGCAGCCAGTCCCGAGAGCGTGATTATTTCATCTGTTACTACCATCGCCGCTATGGTAGTGCAGCAAAGAAGTGTGAGAATCATCAAAACCCAGAAAAAAAAGTGCCAATTCACTTCGGTTCCAAAAAACTAAGTGGTGTGCAGCCTAGTTGCACTAAACTTGAACAGGTAAACCGTATTCATATTTTGGACCAAGCTTCACACCAAAACTTCCTGATTGACACAGGTGCAGACGTTTCCGTTATTCCGCCAACACTAAAGGAACGCGATAATCCTTCATCAGAACATCTTTTCGCAGCAAACGGAACAAAAATAGCAACATTTGGCACAAAACGTCTTACACTCAAAATTGGCCTGCGTCGTCCGTTCACCTGGTTATTTACCATAGCAGATGTAAAATCACCCATCATCGGCGCAGATTTTTTAAGCCACCACGATCTGTTGGTAGATATACGACGAAACAAAATCATCGATAACACCACACGATCAGAAATATCAAACATCAGCAGCGTTTCTGAGCCAGTCATCAAATCGTATGATTCAACATCACCATTTGCGGAAATATTAAGTGAGTACAAAGACATCACCATGCTTAATATCAATCGCAAACAGACAAGTGCAAAAACTGTTCACCAAATCATTACTACTGGCCAACCTGTTTTCTGTCGTCCACGTCGTTTACCCATTGATAAGTTGGAAGCAGCGAAAGCTGAATTTAGATTCTTAATGGAACAAGGAATCTGCCAAGCTTCCAAAAGTTCTTGGGCCAGTCCTTTACACCTGGTCAAGAAGGCTGATGGAACATTTCGTCCTTGCGGTGATTACAGGAGCTTAAACGCTATAACTGTTCCAGATCGATACCCAATACCTCATATCCAGGACTTTTCAAACATTCTCCACAACAAGACAATATTCTCTTGCATCGATCTACAACGCGCTTATCACCAGATTCCGGTCGCACCAGAAGATATCCCAAAAACCGCTATCACCACACCATTCGGATTGTTCGAATTTAAATTCATGACGTTCGGACTCCGAAATGCAGGTCAGACACTTCAGCGACATCTTCACGACATTTTAGGCGATCTAGATTTTGTTTTCCCTTACGTCGACGACTTGTGCATCGCTTCTAGCAGCATTGAACAGCACAAAGAACATCTTCGTAAAGTTTTTCAACGTTTAACCGTTGTGTCAATAACCAAATCTACACCTTAATCTCTACGACCGGCATACCCGGGTATCCCATACATTTTGTATGGGGAACCAAAATGTTTCGTCTTGAAACTTAAATAACTTTTTTTGTATTGGAAATTAAAATTTCAAATTTGGAACACAAAAGCGGGCATTAGTATTCTATACAATCGTAAAAAAACAGAATTTTAAAGTTTATTTAGAATTTTTTAATGGTGTTTTTGTGTATGAAAACCCAACTTTTTGACATGTAGCATTCAATAACTTACTGTGATATATGAATTTTGCCCAGTAAAATTCTGTAATAAATCAATTTGTCAGCATATAATATTAACAAAAATGCATATTTCAAGCATATAATTTTGATGTTGAAGATTGTGAAGGTTTATTGTACTTGTATGATATTTATTTGATATTATGCATGGAATTTAGAGTTAAACAACTGTTTCATTTGGGCATGTTTGTTGAATGTTGAGCACATACGGTTTTCTTGCTTTGAACGCCTGTTCCTTTGTATTGTTTTATACACAATATATATGCTATTGTATATATACTATTCTATATATGTATTATATACAATATATATACAAATTATATGCTTGAAATATGCATTTTTGTTAATATTATATGCTGACAAATTGATTTATTACAGAATTTTAATAGGCAAAGTTCATATATCACAGTAAGTTACTGAATGCTACATGTCAAAAAGTTGGGTTTTCATACACAAAAATACCATTAAAAAATTCTAAATAAACTTTAAAATTCTGGTTTTTTCACGATTGTATAGAATACTAATGCCCGCTTTTGTGTTCCAAATTTGAAATTTTAATTTCCAATACAAAAAAAGTTATTTAAGTTTCAAGACGAAACATTTTGGTTCCCCATACAAAATGTATGGGATACCCGGGTATGCCGGTCGTAGAGATGAGGGGTATAAAAAGATGGATGTTTCCAGTTATCCAAATGCCACATATTGGATATTTTCTGAAAGAGAACTAAATTTCCTAAAGATACAGTAAAAAAAATCAGATAGCTATCATATTTCAATAAAAAGTTATATAAGTTTGAAAACGAAAATCATACCCGGGTATCCGGTCGTAGAGTTGACGGTTAAGGGAAAATGAACTAGCCATCAACGCAGCTAAATGTCAAATCGGACTTAACGAAATAATTTTTCTCGGACATTTGATAACTGCTGAAGGAATCAAACCATCAAAAAGCAAGGTAGAAGCCATATTAAATTTCCCACAGCCAACAACAGCCAGATAGTTAAAACGATTCCTGGGAACCATAAACTTCTATCGTCGCTTCATACCGCACGCAGCGAAAAACCAACAAATCCTCCAAAAGGAGGATTGCAAAGGAGGATTGCCCGTCCAAAGGATGCAAGGAAATGTTCGCAACGACAATACACCATTGACATGGGACGAAGATACAACAAAAGCTTTCCACCAATGCAAGCAAGATTTAGCTAGTGCAACTCTACTCGCTCACCCCTGTGCGGATGCCAAATTAGCGTTGGAAGTAGACGCATCTGGCAACGCAATCGGAGCTGTATTGCACCAAATTTGGAAAAATGAACGTCAACCACTAGCGTACTTCTCTCGTAAGCTGAGCGCAAGCAAACAGAAATCCAGCACTTACGATCGAGAACTTCTCGCAATATACGAAGCTGTGAAATACTTCAAAGATCATCTCGTCGGTCGTGAGTTTTGCATCTTTTCCGATCATAAACCACTAGTTACAGCTTTCCAACAACGTCCGGAACGTGCAAGTCCAACGCAACAACGTCACTTAAGCTTCATCAGCGAATACACCACGGACATCAGACACATTTCCGGAGCAAAAAACCAAGTAGCAGACATGTTAAGTCGTTTAGAATCCATCGATAATCAACCAATAGATTTCGAAGACCTAGCAGTAAAGCAACGAACAGATCCAGAGTTACAACATCTTTTGTCAGACCCGAACACATCGCTTTGCTTAAAGACATTCCAAACGCATCTAACATCGACACCAATTTTCTGCGGCATATCCACCCAGAAAATCAGACCCTTTATTCCAAAAGAGTTTCGCAGACAGATCATATCAAAGTTTCATGGCGCGTCTCATCCTGGCATTCGATCGACAACAAAACTCGTATCCGACTCATACGTATGGCCAGCAATACGGCGTGATTGCAAACATTTTGTAATGCACTGTATTCCATGCCAAAAGTCGAAGATAATACGTCACAACAGATCATCGATCGAACACATAGCCATGCCAGACAATAGGTTCACACACATTCACATGGACATTATTGGACCTATACCACCATCTGAGGGAAATCAATATTGTCTCACCATAATAGACAAGTTTACCAGATGGCCCGAGGCTATGCCAATTCCAAATATCACTGCCGAAACAGTAGCAAAAGCGTTTGTCAACGGTTGGATCGCCAGATTCGGCGTACCAAGCAAGCTAACAACAGACTTAGGCAGACAGTTCGAATCCGAACTCTTCAAAGAACTTCTCTATCTTCTTGGAATAAACCATCTGCGTACTACACCGTACCATCCTCAAGCCAATGGACATGTAGAACGCATGCATCGTCAGCTCAAAACAGCTTTGAAATGCCACAACACCCCCAGTTGGACATTTGCATTACCAAATGTATTACTCGGAATACGTACTTCATGCAAAGATGACATAGGAGCATCAGTAGCTGAACTAACCTACGGTACATCGCTTAGACTACCAGGGGAATTGTTTGCCACCAACGTAAACACCAGCACCAAGCCAACAACAGATTTCGTTGAAAATCTAAAAAAGACAATGGCAAAGCTTAAGCCAACTTCCACCTCTCATCATTCTACATGTGGCAGCGATTTACGTACAATTTAAAGCGAACGATTTGACGAGCTAAGATCAGTTTTATTATCCTAGATCTGGAACACTTTTTTCAAATCTGTCCTCGTGAGAATCTAAATCGCTACTGACCTGACCGCGTTGCTATCGACCGAGTGTCGGCCCTTATCGCATGCTTTCTTTCGCCCCTTATTTGGGCATTTCGAAATCCCGCGTTCTGATTCGTTAGAATCTTGTGTCGCCGAACGCTGACCGTTGACCCTTTCCTGCTGCCGAGCCCTGTCATCTACGCGCGGTGTTTTTCGATGCGGTCATCGATTATCGATCAAACATAGAATCGATCGTTCTCGATCGATTTCCAGCAACTGTCATCCTAAACTATTTTCTTGTTGATATGTCGTGTCAACATCCCCCTCCACGTGAATCCATGCGCTTTGGATTCACTACTACGCAAAGTACACGACCATCAACCTATTCTCTATCAATTTCCACATCAATCTTAGCCAGTTTCGCTACTGGTCGCTTTAAGCGTTTTCCGTGAGCTGTTCTCACTATCACCTGCCTCACTCTTCCATCGGAACCAGGGAAAATCTCTATTACTTTGGCTCTTAGCCACTCTTTACGACTACCTTCCGTCACGAATACTAGTGACCCAACTTCCAGCTGTCGGCCCTCGTCTATCCATTTGCCACGTTGGTGAAGAGTTGGTAAATATTCCTTTAGCCATCTATCCCAGACTATGAAGACGCCTGAGGCAGGTATGTCAGAGGGCGGGAGTTAATTAGTCTTTCGGAATCGGCTAGGACGGTCAACAGAATTTCATCGTTTAGTTTTTCACCATCGTTAAATGCTTGCATCGCCTCCTTCACACTCCTGACCATCCGCTCCCAGACGCCACCCATGTGAGGTGCTGAAGGTGGGTTGAACCGCCAAGTGGTGTGTGCGTCTGTGAAGGTGTCTGCGCACGAGTAGTAGTTAGCGGCAATTTGTTTTTGCAGCTCGTTGTTCGCACGGATGAAGTTCGTCCCGTTGTCTGAGAATATTTCCTTCGGCGGACCTCTTTGACTTACGAACCGTCGAATTGCCATGATGCACGCTTCTGTTGACAAACTGTGCGCAACCTCTAAATGCACGGCTCTTGTCACCAGGCAAGTAAAAACTGCAACATAGCGTTTCTCTCTTCTTCGCGCATTGACTACTTCTAACGGACCTAAGTAATCAATGCCAACCGCGTGGAAGGGGCGGGTAAGTCTCGCCGCTGGAAGCGGTGCCATTCTTGGAGTACTAGGCTGACACTTCCTTATTTTGCATCGCTAGCATTTCTTCATCACGCTCGACACACATGAGCGCAGGTGCTTTATGTGGAACCGCTGTCTTAGCTCGTTCACTACGGTTTCACGATTGGCGTGCCTGAACCGATGATGATAATCCTTTACAAGGAGCAGCGTTATAGAATGCTTTTCTGGGAGTATGATCGGATACCGTGTATTGTACTCTATTTGTTTTGCTCGGCATATTCGACTACTCACACGCAAAACACCGTGTTCATCCGCATATGGCGTGAGAGCGTACAGAGGACTACATCTTTCCAGCTCTCCTGGCGCATGTGGTTCCTTTCCAAGATCGTCTCTCAGTTTGCGCACTTCTGAGGGGTAAGCTTCCTCTTGCGTAAATCGCCAAATCAGGGTTTCAGCCCGTTCGTATTCTTCGGAACTCAAAGGCGTCTGCACGGCAGGAATGTGTTTCTTGATACATCGTTGCTGTAGCTTGGTCGGCTTGAGCGTTAACAACGACCGTCCTTCAGCTTTCCTTTTGCAGTTCGTCACAAAACGCTGTAGAATGGCTATCGTGCGCACAAGAACTCTCCATTTAGAAAAACGCTCTGCATCCAAGTTAATACGGTTATCGTCGACCGCCACGTGTACCATCACATATCCACGCTGTTCTTCCGTTGTAGGTTGGATGAATTTCTGCGGGGGCCACGCTGTTTCAGGCTGGTACAAAAATTGTGGACCATGTAACCACATCCCGTTTTGTAGAATGGCTGTTTCCTTGCACCATTTGGTAAGGCAGTCGGCTGGATTTTCTTTAGACGGGACGTGTCTCCAGTGATTAAGCTCCGTTAACGTGAGTATTTCCCCTACGCGGCATGCTACAAATTGCTTAAATTCCCTTGTAGGAGAGCGTATCCAGGACAGCACCACTTCAGAGTCAGTGTGGATATATTTTTGGACGATTTGGAATTCCAAGCTCTCACTCACGGTGTTCATTAGCCTTGCCCCCAGTAAAGCCGCTTCCAGCTCTAGGCGCGGGATGGAGAGATGCTTTAGGGGTGCCACTTTACTTCGTGCCATTACCAAACTACAATGAATATTCGTACCCGACACCATACGTAAATAAGCCGCGCAACCGTATCCAAGCTCACTGGCATCGGTGAACACATGGAGCTGGATGTTGCTGTAGTCAATCGAAGCAGCATTCAGGAAGAACCATCGTGGAATGCTCAACTCTTGTAAACCGGGTAACAGGCCGACCCGTCGTTGCCACTTCCGGAACTCTGGATCACTTAGCTCCGCGTCCCAATCTATACCGGATCGCCACAAATCCTGCATGATGATACGGCCATGAATTAATGCTGGAGATTTGAGTCCTAGAGGATCGAATAGGCTAATAACTATTCGTAGCACTATGCGCTTCGTCGGCCTCCGTTCTCCTGTTGCGTATGGTTTTAAGTCAGGTTGCCACTTAGTAGCAAACTTTATAGTATCCGTCGTCGTGTCCCAAATTAGGCCTAGTACCCTCGGAAACGGTTCTCTCTGGCCAATTTCGATTGATTTGGTTTGGCTTCTACCAAACCCTTGCAACCCTTCCAGTGCTTTTCTTACATTGCTCAGCCAGTTGCGCATGTTAAACCCTGCCTGACTATGGATGAATTGCACCTGTTTGGCTCTCATGTTGGCTTCTTCAACCGTATCACAACTATCAAAATAGTCATCCATGTAAGTTTTCAGCTTGATCGCAGCTGAAGCTTCTGGATATGTCTCCTTATGCTGATCGGCATTCAGGTGCATTACGTACTGGGCTGAGCACGGTGAACAGGTTGCTCCGAATGTTGCTACATCCATCAAATATGTTTTGGGCGGATCATTTCGATTAAGTCGAAAAAGGAAGCGCTGGCGCGTATCCTGTTGCCGTATCCGCACTTGGTGAAACATTTTCTCTATGTCACCACACGTCTTTGTCTGAATTTACATAGTACCCATGGGAGCTGTACTAGCAGATCCGGACCTTTTAGGAGCTTGGAATTTAAAGAGACACCGTTCACCTTTGCAGCTGCAACCCACACTAGTCGTTTCTTGTCTGGTTTGTGTGGGTGACCCACAATATTTATAGGTAGGTACCATACTCGATCTCGAGGAGCTTCTACTAACTCTTCGTTGGTGGCTTCATGTTCGAAACCCTTCTCTATGTACATCTGTACCTGATCGTATACTTCTTTTTGCAGATGCTCATCTTTCTCCAGCTTACGCTCTAAAGCCAGCAATCGTCTTTTAGCCATCGGAAGGCTGTCTGGAAAACACACCTCATCTTCCGCCCACAGCAACCCGGTAGTATACCGCCCGTCACGCTTTTCCGTCGTATTTTTAAGGAGCTGGTTTGCCCTCGACACCTCTTGCAATGCAGGAACGTTATCATTGTATGCGGCCACACCTGTGCCTTCCAGTGTGAAATACTGACGAAGCATATCGTGAAGGATGTGGTCTGAACTCCTACCTTCGACGCTGGGTTCTCTTTCCTCAACCGTACACACTGCAAGATCGGTAGAGTGCCGCATTTCACCTTGGTCGTCATGCTGTGTTTCCGTTGAAGACCTTGCGTGGACGTTGACCGGAACGGATGTTATTGCGTCTGTTTCATGCGGACCGTAGATCGACCAACCTAGCAGGCTTCGTACCGCTACCAGTCCTCCTTCGTTGCCCGAACGTACTTCTAACGGTTTCAATAGAGCTACGTCCTGTAGACCAATCAGCAACCGTGGAACTGCATCTCGATACAGCGTGGCTGGCAGACCCTGGAAGTAATTCAATTTCTTGATCAGTGGAGAATCTAAACTTTGAGTCGGTAAACTTAGCTGTTTGACAGGGTGCTAGTCCAGCAAATCTCCAATGGCTCTCGAACACCGCTCACTCCTAGTTGATCCGCAAGAGCCGCTTCGACCATCGTAAGGGTTGATCCTTCATCCAGGAACGCATAAGTATCCACACTGCATTTACCATTGTGGACGGTAACTGGTACTATGCGGAACAATGTTTACGTAGACTTGCTTACGTGGGCATGACATTGCTCGTTTGCGGGTTTTCCAACAATCGACTCTTGATGTAGCAGCGTATGATGCCTAGCGCTACATCCCGCTACCCCACAGTTGTATTTCGACTTGCATGGATTCTGTCCGTGGCTGCCTAGACAGTTTTCGCAAAGCTTCAGGCGCCGCACATTATCGCGACGTGCTGCTACCGCCATCTGTTTGAACTCCTTACACTGTCTTACACGATGACCTGATCCGTCACAAACGTAACACTGGACACTTTGCTGATTTGGAGCGGGTGAGGTGTCGCTTTTGTTACTCACCTGCTTCGTGCGGGAACTGTTAATACGCTCCGTCGCGTGGGGAGCGTGTACGAGTGTATAGCAACGGTTATTTTTTGCTGGCACCCGATCGGTCTCTACTTTAGCTGCGTCTTTGAGTTCACAACAGTTATCTGTAAGCTGCTCCATGAACTCTCCAAACTCTTTCAAAGTAGTTTTGGGAAATTTCCTCTTGTAATCGATCCATTCGAGACCCCTATTCACTGGCAGCTTTTCCACCAGTTCATCTAACAGCACTGGGTTCGCCATATGATCCACCATATCGCAAGCTTTTAAATGGTCATACAATTTCCTTACCGTCAAACCAAACGGTATAAGCTGGTCCAAACGCTCTGGTTTAGGGGCTTCAGCGCGGCGAGCTTGGTGGATTAATTCCTTCATCAAAAGCCCTGGACGGCCGAAAAGTTTCTTAAGTATTTCTATCACCGATGACGCAGCATGACGTCTTAGAGGATTCGCCTTCTTGCGAACGGGTCTTTCCATGAGAGTTCCTGCTCGATTTTCCACTTGCTTCGTGGCTTTTCATCGCGCCTGCCTCATCCTTTTCACGGCTAGCACACAACTCGCACACCCACTTAATATTCTTCACTTCGTCTGAAACACCAGCACAATCGTAATGCCACCATCTGAAACAATGGTCACATCGCACCATATCGGCTACCGTATTATCACGGGTACAACCGTAGCAGTCGAACTTCGGTTTCGGCATTTAGTCCGCGTTACTTTCACCAATTTCACCAAAAGAAACTATATTTAATGATGAACGTTTTGAAAAAAGCTTTGTGGCAGCGATTTACGTACAATTTAAAGCGAACGATTTGACGAGCTAAGATCAGTTTTATTATCCTAGATCTGGAACACTTTTTTCAAATCTGTCCTCGTGAGAACCTAAATCGCTACTGACCTGACCGCGTTGCTATCGACCGAGTGTCGGCCCTTATCGCATGCTTTCTTTCGCCCCTTATTTGGGCATTTCGAAATCCCGCGTTCTGATTCGTTAGAATCTTGTGTCGCCGAACGCTGACCGTTGACCCTTTCCTGCTGCCGAGCCCTGTCATCGACGCGCGGTGTTTTTCGATGCGGTCATTGATTATCGATCAAACATAGAATCGATCGTTCTCGATCGATTTCCAGCAACTGTCATCCTAAACTATTTTCTTGTTGATATGTCGTGTCAACACTACACAACGACCTTTTGTTTAAAAATCATTGGAAACCTGCACACATGTCTTTATTCGAACCGGAGCCATCAAACCTCCTTTAACTCCACCCTACGATGGACCCTACCGCGTCATTCGGCGAAAAAAGAAATATTTCATAGTGAACATTGTAGTGGTGGAGAGGAGTTCTGGAGAATAAAAATGGAAAAAGTTGTAAGGATTGAAGAACAGGGAATGAACGCACGAAACACGTAAGAAACAGAAATGTGTACAAAAAAACAAAAAACAAATAAGACTCACAGCGAAAATAACGTTCATTATTACTAAATTTAAAATAGGGCGAAATATGGAGAGAAGGAGAGAGCGGAAGAGTGAGATAGGATCAGAGGAGGATCAATCCCCTTGGAGGCCCAGGGCGGAATTATAGTTGGGGCCTCTAATTTAAAAAACGATTCAGGAGGGAAGGGGAACATTGAGAGGACTTAAAATGAGACAAGGCGAAAAGCGCAGTAAGAAAGGGCCTACTCCGCCTACCGTTTGATCCGCCGCTGGGCCACCCCTAATCATCTTCTTCAAATGGTCCGCCAGGGCCATCACCATCTTCGAATACAATAACGGAACCGGCTATATCACCACCAACACCAGTTACCACTGTATCTGTACTCTTCTAAATGGAGCTACAATCATACGTGCGCCAATTTCGAGAAGCAGCACGTGGTGGAATTTACAACTACAGCATCCAAGGAGCACTTTGCCATCGAATTGGTTCGCTCGCAGTACAATTTCTTCGAAAACTCCAGTTTCCGAGTGTATAGTACCAGGAGAGCATCCACGGCAGAGGTAGCACCTAGTACAACAATTTTGGTCGAAAACCGCCGAAAGGTATGCACTGTTTAAACACTAACTTTCCCGTTGGTCGTGAAAAATTTCTTCGAAAACTACCAGTTTTCGAATGTATAGTACCAGGAGAGCATGCACGGAAGAGGTAGCACCTGGTACTGCGCCAGAAGGTATGCAATCAACTTGCAATGCAATGCGCCGTAAGGTATGCAATGTTTAAACATTAACTTTCCATACAAACCAGCTGTTTTCAGATTTCCGATACCAGGAGAGCATGTTTTTCAAGAGGTGACATCTTCCTTCCCCCTCCCCCCCCACTTGGCGGCCAAGATGGCGGCCAAGATGGCGCGCAAGATGGCGCCCAACTTCGAACTTGCATGCAACAAACTTGCATGCAAGAACTTGCATGCGAGAACTTTCATACAAACTTGCATGCAAGAACTTGCATGCAAACTTGCATGCAAGTTTGCATACAAGAAATTGCATGCAAAAACTTGCATGCAAGTTTGCATGCAAGTTCGTTGCATGCAAGTTCGACGTTGGGCGCCATCTTGCGCGCCATTTTGCTCGGCCGGTACAACTTGCATTGCAAGTTGGTTGCAAAGTTAGTGTATTAACATTGCATACCTTACGGCGCATTGCGTTGCAAGTTGGTTGCAAAGTTAGTGTATAAACATTGCATACCTTACGGCGCAGTACCAGGAGCTACCTCTTCCGTGCATGCTCTCCTGGTACTTTAAATTCGGAAACTGGTAGTTTTCGAAGAAATTTTTCTCGACCAACGGGAAAGTTAGTGTTTAAACATTGCATACCTTTCGGCGGTTTTCTACCAAAATTGCTGTACAAGGTGCTACCTCTTCCGTGGATGCTTTCCTGGTATCGGGAATCTGAAAATAGCTGGTTTTGTATGGAATTTCGTACCAACCGACGGGAAGTTTGAGCGAGATGAAGGATGCTTTCCGTTTCATGCTATCAATGCTAGCTATTTCGTAGTACACTGACAGATTGTGTCAGTTATAACATCATTACCGGCTTGCAAACTTGCAGAAATTGTGACAATCGAAATACTAAACACAACACTCCACCACAATACTGTTTCGAAACACGTAGGCTGGACATTTTCACGGTTCAATCGGGGAGAGAAAACAATACCACACCACGAGTATCGCAATGGCAATAGCTTGCAAATATTGCGGAAGTGAAAACAAGTATGGTTTCTATTCTAGCACCTAACGGTAGGATCATTTACGAACAGATGAAAAAATCCCGTTTAAGAAATAGAATACATTAATAGCTTGAAGTAAAAGTGCATATAAGGGTTCACGGGGCGGCCAGATGGTGTATTGGTAGCGCAGTCGGTCTGTACAAGACAGGACCACGGAAAAATTTCATTTGGACCATCAAACCTCCGTACGCAGCACTGACTATCCTACGTGTAAATAAAGTACAAATAAAAATAGAGATGGTAGGCATAAACATCCTAAAGATGTCGTGCCGATAAAGAAGAAGGAGTTTGAATACACTGCATACTTCTCCTGGCGTAGCCGTGTAACCGGGCCGATATAGCTAATCAAATAAAAAAAAATTATCTAACCAAGGATATATATAATATATATAATCTAAGGTTCGCCCAACACGGCGAGGCCCTAGGCGACCGCCTACTCCGCCTACCGTTTGATCCGCCGCTGGATAGGATAGCTATACGCGGGCGAAATGGAAATCAGGAGCCAATGATTCGAACAGCGAAGACAGACCGGCAGTCTTATGGTTAAACTTAAGGAGTAAAGTACCAAGGGAAGCTACAGAAGAAAATAAAAATGATGAACGATCACGACAATGGCGCAAGTCGGTAAGAAGACAGATATCTCTCAACTGTGTTTTATATTAAGTGGAACGGTGTATTGCTGGTATGGTGAAGAAAGTTCTTGCGTGCAGTCTGTAGTGCTTTAGTTGGTTAAACGTTCTAAAGGTGGCAAAATTTCCTAAGAGAGGTGAGGCATATATATGTATGTATAGGAAGCATGGTATCGTATGCATAAAACAGAGTCTGCTGTGAGGGTGCATGCAAAAAAGGCCCATAGCGGATATATGTATAAAAAAGAGTCCCCTGGGAGGGTTAATACATATAAAGGAATTCCGTAGAAGCGTATACATAAAAAAGAGTCCCCTGGGAGGGTTCATATATAAAAAAACACCATAGCGGATATATGTATAAAAAAGAGTCCCCTGGGAGGGTTAATACATAAATAAAGGAATTCCGTGGAAGCATATACATAAAAAAGAGTCCCCTGAGAGGGTTCATGTATAAAAAGCCCATAGTGGGCATATGTATAAAAAAGAGTCCCCTGAGAGGGTTAATACATATAAAGGAATTCCACGGAAGCATATACATAAAAAAGAGTCCCCTGGGAGGGTTCATGTATAAAAAAACACCATAGCGGGTATATGTATAAAAAAGAGTCCCCTGGGAGGGTTAATACATGTAAAGAGGGGCCCATGCAAGCATATATCTATAGAATGAATCCTCTAACTTCACGGAAAGATGCCCCTTTAGTATCGTCGGTTGGAGAATGGTTGTTAAAATAACCCTTTCTAGCGCATTCAAATAAATGGTGGACCGACTTCGTACTCAGTATACGGATTACTTTCTTAACTTGCTACGGCATGTGATTGTTCGGTTAGTGACGAAAATGTTTGATTCGAAATGATTGGTTAAAAGAAGGAGGTCCCAGTATAGGCGATACTTGAGGGACGGTAAGCGTGTTGAGACATGATGCCGAGCATGTGTGGTACAGCGTACGTACAGCAATACTTAGAAGGCGCAAGGAATTTCAGGAAACGACAAGATCCGAGTAAAAGTTTTGTTTAGGCGTATATAAGTGAGACTGGTGTAAGGCGGTTTCCGAAAATGCGAAAAACGAAGGACGGTAAGCGTGTTGAAACGTGATTCAAAGCGTGTGTAGTGCGCATGTGTAAGTGCTGCGTATGTACATCAATACTTAGGAGGCGCAAGGAAATTTCACGAAACGACAAGAATGGGACCAACGGAGGACGTACGGAACGTGTAGAGACATGATGCCGAGCATGTGTGGTACAGCATACGTACAGTAATACTGGAAAGAGATAGTGGTATGGAGATTTCTGACAGAAATGATTTGTTAAAGGCCTTGCAAGCGGAGAAAGACAAAAATCGGCGACTTAAAAAACGACTTGAGGAGACACGTAAAGGTTCTAACCAGCAAAACAATTGGGTCGAGGAACCTTCCGAGGCACAATTTATGGAAGGCATCCAGCACAGTTCGTCGACTATGCGTCAAGCTAGCACGATAACCGGCAATGAATTTTCAACGATGACCTCGATGTCTTTCGCGACTCTCCAAATTATTGGTTGCAAACCAAAAGAGGGGGAGCACGAAATCGACAGGAATACTTTTGAGCGTTGGAAGGATCAGTTTGAAGCAGTGATGGAATTCGCGGGAATTACGAATGAGGGAACAAAAATGAATGCTTTCAAAATGAAGGCGGGTAATATTCTGCTGGACATGCTGCAGACGACCTCGCCGAACAATACAGTAGCAAATGCGACATTATGCCCTTATACTAATGCAATAGAGAGGTTGGAAAAATATTATAGCTCCCACAACTATTGCTACTTACAAAGACAAAAATTGAGAACAATGGCGCAACTTAAGAACGAAACAGATTCAGCATATGTAAAAAGGGTAATTGAGTCCGCTAAGCTCTGCGATTATAAGGAAGAGCAACTTATCGAAACTGTGGTAGATGTAGTTCAATCGGATGCGTCAAATGTAAAGGTTCGTGCAACGGGTAGAAAGGTCCTTAAAAAGCGTGGGTCTTTGGTAGATCTCTTAGACAAGGTGCGAACATGTGAAATAGAAAGCCTAAACGAAGAAAATTTCCAAAGAAATCACCACCAAAGTCGTGAAAAAGACCAGATAGCGGCTGTTTCGTACGGAACTTCACCAGTGAGCACATATCGCCAAGGAATAGCCCAACGTAGTTCAAATTTTCGCCAGAAGTATGGGCAAAGACTGGCAAACACCAGTTGGATCAAAGGAGAACCATCGCAACCCATAGCTGGTCGATTTTCTACATCTAACCGCGAACAATGCTGGAGATGCTCTGGCAACTATCATTCCCCGAACAATTGCTTCGCAGTTAGTAAAAGGTGTCGTAACTGCGATGTGGTGGGCCATATCGCAAGAGCGTGTCGGAAAAATGTACAAAACAGCATTAAACGGCGTTCTACGGAGGTTGAATCACCACATGCAACAAAAACTAGGAAAATTGCAGCCTTAATGGCCACTAACGAACCAGAGGAGCCCAAGCCAGAGGAACAAGCAGTGAGTGATTACCCATTGTCCGAGGTCAACTAAGTTTATGCTTTCATTTGCTATTTTTTTTTAATCCTTTTTGCGGGTTTAATGGACGAAAAATTGTGTTTTCAATTTTT
Organism: Anopheles moucheti; assembly: GCF_943734755.1. Taxonomy (NCBI): domain Eukaryota; kingdom Metazoa; phylum Arthropoda; class Insecta; order Diptera; family Culicidae; genus Anopheles; species Anopheles moucheti. The sequence continues at coordinate 46,002,999 of NC_069141.1, read as the reverse complement.
CTCATTTATTATTAATTCAAACCGCTCATTCATTAAAGAATTTATGTAATAGAATTTCAAAGTTTACCTGTTCATTTAAATAATTATTGAATCTTACAGTAATTTAAACGATACACGTTGATTAATTGACAGACTAAGCAGATGGTGTGCGATGTCATGTTTATCTTAGTACCTTACATCAAGTGTATTTCGATTTAAATTTCCTATTTTTAGATAATGTTATCCTCTGCGATTGCAACCAGTACCGTGCAATCAACTAACACTTGGGAGAGAGGCGACTCATTATGCAATGTCGATCAAGGAACATTTGACAAAGGATGGATTATCGGATACGTAGCAGGTGTACCGGTTAATTTTATGATCGACTCAGGGGCTGATGTTAACACAATTAGTGACGACAACTTCGACCACTTGATAAAGAATAATTCTGTGAACAATCAAATTTTCAGTATCAAGAACGGGACAGATAAGCCACTTAAAGCATATGGCGTACAGGATCAAATTCCAGTATTGGCATCATTCGTTGCGGAATTATATATTTCAGAGGAGCGACCCCGTCTGCTGGAAAAGTTCTATGTTATCCCAAAAGCGAGAGCATTACTGAGCAGAGGCACAGCCATAAGATATAGCGTATTGCAGTTGGGTATAGACGTTCCTGTAAGAGATCATGTGGGCGTTAATTCCGTTCGCTTACTGCCAGGAGAGATCTTTGCTTTGTTAACAGTAGGCGAATTTCCCAAATTTAAAGTTGCTCCTGTGATGCTCAGATATGACAAACATTTACCTCCATCACGTAATGTCTTCACTAGCATACCACCAGCGTTTAGAGATGAAACAAGGAAACGGCTAAATGACTTGTTGTCTACAGGTATTATAGAGCGGGTTACGGACCAGATGGACAGAACATTTTGCTCTTCTCTTCTCGTAGTCCCGAAAGGTAAATCTGATATCCGGTTAGTTGTCGACCTTAGAGGTCCAAACAAAAACATAATAAGAAATCCATTCAAAATGCCTACGTTGGAAGCAATACTGGCAAAGCTGAATGGATCTTCATGGTTTTCGACGATAGACCTAACAAGCGCGTTTTTTCACGTAGAGCTTCACGAGGATTGCCGCCACTTAACAAATTTTTTTGCCGGAGAAGGAACATATAGATTCAAGCGTCTTCCATTTGGCCTTTGCAACTCCCCAGATATCTTTCAGGAAATTCTCCAAACCGTTGTTTTAGAGGGATGTTCCGGAACTTTAAATTATCTAGATGATATTTTAGTATACGGAAGCTCGAAAGAGGAACATGATAAACACCTACAGACAGTTCTTCAGCGTTTAGAAGATCATAATGTTAAGTTGAATAACGTAAAATGCAATTTTGGGGCAAGATCTGTCACATTCTTGGGATTCAAACTGTCCGGGGACGGTTGGAGGGTCGAAGACGACAAAAGGAAAGCGATAGAAAACGCATGCAGACCCGAAACAGTCTCAGAGGTAAAGAGTTTTCTCGGGTTAATGAATTTTACCGAGCGTTTTATCCCAAACCGAGCAGATAAAACTGAAAGATTAAGATCTCTGGAAAAAGCAAACAGCTTTTACTGGGCGGAAAGAGAAGAAGAAGAATTTAATTTTCTTAAAAGAGAGGCACTTAAGTATATCAAGAGGCTAGGCTATTTCGATTATAACTTAGAGGAGACTTAGACAACGGGAAATAATCAAAACTTCGCGATATAGAACCACTTTCGGTCAAACAGATCCCGTAAATGTGATGTGTACAGTTTTTAACGCTAATTACAATGTGTATGACTTTGGTATTTCCCAACCGGCATTTCGCGAACGTCTCCGTTTCTGTCCATCAATGTCCAACTCGTCTTGTTAGGTCCGTTGTCTCTTTGTCACATTACCAATTAAGTATTCATTAAGACACGTGCATGTCCGATGAATTAATAAATAAATAAATAAATAAATAACGACAAGACAGAACTATTCGTAGATGCTTCTCCAATAGGCCTTGGTGCAGTCCTTATCCAATTTAGTAGAACCGGTAAACCCAGAATTATTGCTTGTGCATCCAAGGCGCTTACAACTGCAGAGCAAAGATACCCTCAGACCCAGAAAGAAGCTCTAGCAATCGTGTGGAGTGTTGAAAGGTTCTCGTATTACCTTATAAACAAGTTCTTCACAATCAGAACAGACTCTGAGGCAAATGAATTTATTTTTGGCGGAACGCATCGCACCGGTAAACGGGCAATTACTCGAGCAGAAGCTTGGTCACTGCGTTTACTTCCATACCACTTTAAAATAGACCGAGTTCCTGGACATCTAAATGTTGCTGATGCATTGTCCAGACTGATACACGGGTCACAGGCAGACGAACCATTTGATGAAGACAACGAAAAACATATTCTCTATTCCTTGGATGCAGAGGAACCTTCCCTTGTTTATGGGACACCAAACACAGTCTGGATCGTGAGAATGTACGTGAGGACGACGCAGCAGCGAAGTTAGTTAGCAAACAATTCGCCGATAAACACCGAGGGGCACGGGAGAACAACATCAGCGTGGGCGATAAAGTGGTCATGGCCATCCCACAAAGAACAAAGACAGACCCAACTTTTAGTAACGAAGAATATATAGTAATTAGCAGAGAGGGTGCAAAAGTGGTTATTATAAGTACTACCGGGGTGAAGGTAACAAGAAACATAAAAGACGTTAAACGAAAACAAATTCAAGAATATCGCTCTAATGACGAGGATGAAGAAGAACAAACCACAATAACAGGTAAAACTAGCAACAAAATGGAACTGCCAAATAGGCCTACAAGAAGCGTACGGATGCCAGACAGATTTAAGGATTCTCTAATGTACCACGTCATCGAAACCGATACAGATATGCAGGAATTATTACTTAATTAGAAAACAATAGTAAACACACATTTTATGCAAATTGAAAATAACATTTAATATAGTTGAGGGTAGAAGAGGGGAAATATGTAGTGGTGGAGAGGAGTTCTGGAGAATAAAAATGGAAAAAAGTTGTAAGGATTGAAGAACAGGGAATGAACGCACGAAACACGTAAGAAACAGAAATGTGTACAAAAAAACAAAAAACAAATAAGACTCACAGCGAAAATAACGTTCATTATTACTAAATTTAAAATAGGGCGAAATATGGAGAGAAGGAGAGAGCGGAAGAGTGAGATAGGATAGCTATACGCGGGCGAAATGGAAATCAGGAGCCAATGATTCGAACAGCGAAGACAGACCGGCAGTCTTATGGTTAAACTTAAGGAGTAAAGTACCAAGGGAAGCTACAGAAGAAAATAAAAATGATGAACGATCACGACAAACATCAACGGAAAAAGTTCATCCATATCCATCGACCGTCTTAAAGCAGCATTTGTACATAACGAACAACAGCAAGATATTCCTGGACAATCTTCACTGAAACCTCGCACTACATCCTCAGGACGACACGTGAGGATCCCACTCAGGTTCTTAAAAACATAAGGGAGAGTATTGTGGCGAACCGACCACAACTCCTAGACGCATCAGAGTACCTTCGCAGAAACACAACAATAGTCGACAGTAGCACATAGAGAACAGTCGCAATCCCCAACAACGACAGCAATTCCCCGTCCTTGCAAGCGCAACTGCGCAAGCAGTTGCACTGAAAACAATGCAAGGGATTGTATTCACGGATACAACACACACACACACACAGACACACACACATACACACACGTGCAGCGTTAGCAGTCTGCACAACCGCAGGCTGGATCAAACAGCCAACGTGGAAAGGTCTGCTCCTTCGGTTACGAGGATTTAAAAAGTTCAATAATAAAGATCAAGAAAACATTTGTCGGCCACAGCATTGGCTACACCTTCAACGGTTTGTCCGTTCCTTCCTTCATAGCGTAAATTGGATGAGATTTGGGATCACTCATAAGCCGATTGAAAACGTCATCTCCGATAGTGTTCACCTCCGCTCCCGAGTCTATCAAAAATTTAACAGCAACTCCAGCCACGGAACCTATAATTGAACCCGCACTCTCCATATGACGCAGGTCCAACGAACACATCACGTATTCTTCTTCGTTCCTTGCATCTGGTGTATTGTCAAACGATACTGTGGCATGATCGATCATATCGAATGTATGTGCTTCCGGTTCTGCATCAACCTTGGGAACACCCATCCCCTGACCAATGGTGCTTATGTGCCCGGGCGTGTTTCCACTGATAGTTTTGCTCGTTTTACTTTCCGGTAAATATGATGTTATATTAATTTGCTCGTTCAATTCAGCCGACAGTGCTGCAATTTTACGTGTTTTGGGCAACGGAGTCGTCTCTTTTTCTTCAGTGCTTTCCCGCTTCATACCCTGAGATGTACATGCCCTTTGAATGTGGCCCTTTGTTTGACAGCGATGACAGAATTTGTCGATAGCGAAGCAGTTGTCTGGACGATGACCCGCACTAGTGCAACGCCAACAAGGCTTATTCGTAGAAAAATTAGGCACATTTGTACGAGGAAATCCTCCTCGATTCCGCGGAAAATAACCCCGTCCTCGAAAGCTCGGTGTTGATCTGCGTAGCAATCGAGGGTCTGTATAGGACACTGCCATTACACTCGCCATATCTTTCTCAGGATGATTTTTGTTAAAAATCTCCTCAGCCTGCTTATCAATCTCTGTACTTCGTACCCAGCCTACAAGCTCCTGTAGTGAGCTTCCCTTACGAGTAGCTTTTCTGGCAACATCTCGCACTTTCTGGTTATTGGCGTTGTGTTAGATCACATCAGCAACCGTTTCCACGAGTTGATCTTTCACGTAACCGCAAAGTTTAGCTACTGACGCCACAAGTCGCACGTTCTTGAGATCTGGTTCATCCGTACCCTGCGGCATGGATCGAAATTTCTGTCGTTGGAACAAAACATAATCTCGCGAACCAAAATACTCTTGAAGTCGATGAATTGCGTTCGAATATGGCTTAGAAACCGCATCAGGTCCGTTCTTGCCCAAAGTACCATCGAGCATATCCAGCAACTTTCATCTTTCATAGAACCAGCTTTCATCTTAAAGATGTTGGCTTTTACGGATTCTTCCTTGATGCCCGCCAACGCCATGGAGGATTCCAAAACGTCGAGCCATCTATCGAAAGTAATTTTATCGATCTCTTCTTCTCCTACCATCGGTTTAAATTCACCAATCTGGAGCGTAGCGAATGGTAAAGAAGAAAACACTGGAGGTGCCTCGCTGCACATGGCTGATTTTCCAAACTCTGATGAGCTAGGTGCATCGCCCTTGTTGAGATCATCTTCAACCAACCATCCTGAACTCTCCTTCTTATAAGTCTTTTTCACAAAACCACGCTTCATTTTGCTTCAACTTTATGTTCCGCGACTAACTATATTTTCTGATATCCTTGCCGAACGATCGAAATACAACTGATCGGTTAGCGGAAATGGATGAAACTAGTCTATGTAAAGCAATACCACTACTACGAAATAATCGCCTGACCAACACTACTAAAATTGATCCCATCACAATAGTGTGTGTGATGAGTGTGTCAACACTCATCTACTGGCATCGATTCCATTAAGGAATGTGTGTGAATCCGTTTGTCCGTCTATACGAATCAATCTAGTTTATAAGTGAGCGGGTACTTGGTTGTATCGATCTCCGTAAGGATGTACTCTACTAGTTCTTTATAATTGCATCGATCCCCGTAGGAATGTGTTTATTTAGTTGTTTATACTTACATCGATCCCCGTAGGAATGTGCTTTACTGGTATATTACACTCGCATCGATCCCATGAAGGAATGTGCTTTACGATTACGTTCATCGACATCGATTCATGTAAAGGAATGTGTGTGAATCCGTTAATTCGTGTATGAGCGACTTGCTTATATGTGTGTACTCTTGTTTGCATCGAATCCCGTAGGAATGTGCTTATTTAGTTGTTTATACTTGCATCGATCCCCGTAGGAATGTGCTTTACTGGTATATTACACTCGCATCGATCCCCGTAGGAATGTGCTTAAACTAATCCTTTTTACTTGCATCGATCCCCTGAAGGAATGTGCGTTACCGTCACTTTTACCGACATCGTCTCCATGACGCACGAAAATCAGTAAATCAACTTACTCATATTGTTAATGCATATATCTTCCACAATACTGACTCGTATCCCTCCTAACTGCGCCATTGCAGTGACTTGAGGAGGAAATACACTTTTGGATCACACTAAAATGCAACACAATCGGAATACATCTATTCCAGCTGACAGTTCTAACTCAACTGAATCATTTATTTTGTCTTCATGTCTTTTCTCCTATTCCGCTGATGTATATATTCGTTTCTCTCTCCCTCTCCTCTTCTCCCTATACCTCATAACCCCTACAAGTATGTGTCACCTTTGTTAACTCATATTTGGCGTACTCATATTTGAAGAACCAACTGCTATAAAGGCTCAATGTTAGCGAAGAACAACGAATCACTCAGCTGTTGTATCATGTACAAATGGGTGATAGTAGTCCGTCTGATTTTTACAGACACATGGTTCAGCTGGCCGGTGATTCTGCAAACCTCACTGCCGAGCTTATTCGTAAGCTTTGGTTGTCAAGATTACCAAAAACAATTGAAGTAGCGCTCATTGCCGTCGGCAGCCGAGAAATCAATGAGCTGATTAGAATTGCAGACAGGGTGTGGGAAGCAACCCAAGCCGGGGCGGTATCATCAATCGTAGGCGTTTCTTCTAGTGAAAGCTCGGGAAGAAATCCCTCGAACGAAACGTCACTGTTAAGACAGGAAATTGCTGAACTGCGTAATACGCTAAGAAGTTTTTCCCTCAAAACAGGAAATAATAGAGGACGACAGCGAGAGAGGTCTCAAAGTCGAAATCGTGGTAGAACGCCATCACAACTGCAAAAGCATCCCATGTGCTATTACCATTTTCGCTTTGGTGAAAACGCACGAAAGTGTCAAAAACCATGCAGCTTTACGCAACAAAAAAACTAATTTGCTCAACGGCGGCGGCGGGCAACCCAAGAGCATTATTAGGCTCCTATCGTCTTTTCATTGACGATGAAGAAACCAAATTCACTTTCCTGGTGGATACGGGAGCCGACGTGTCCGTCTTACCATTCAATATTTTTGGTTTAGTTACTAGACAAGTGGAAAATTAATTAGTAGCAGCTAATGGTAGACCTATTCCTACCTATGGAACCAAGCTGCTACAAGTAAGCCTTGGTCTCAGACGAGTGTTTACGCACTGTTTCATACTTGCTGAAGTAAACCGCCCAATCATAGGGGCTGATTTTTTAGCGAAACACGATTTGTGGGTCGATTTAAAAAAAAAGGTTGATCGATCACTTTACAGGACAAGAGACGATCGCAACCATCGCTTTGGTGGATACACCAACCCCCAAAAACTGGATGATAGAATCAAGCGAATTTGGAGACATTTTTAAACAGTACCCAACATTAATGGATGGATCCACCAGATTACAAAAAACCAGTTAGATATTCGATAGTACATCATATCGAAACCAAAGGAAGCTTACCATTTGCGAAACCACGCCGTCTGGATCCGATGAAGCTCAAGATTGCGCAAGCAGAATTTCAACACATGTTGAAGCTGGGAATCTGCAGAGTATCCTCGTCACCAGCTTCGTCCCCGCTACACATGGTACCCAAACCTGATTCAGATTGTGGCGATTACAGACGTTTAAATGCCATCACAATACCTGATCGTTATCCTATCCCTCACGTCCAGGACTTTACGATGAATTTGGATGGTTGCAAATTCTTTTCTAAGTTGGATATCATTCGGGCGTACCATATGATACCTGTTGCCGAGGAAGACATCCATAAAACGGCGATAACCACGCCATTCGGCTTATTTGAATTTCTAAGGATGCCCTTCGGCCTTAGAAATGCAAGCCAATGTATTCAACGACTCATGAATAATATTTTTCATGATTTAGATTTCGTATTTGTGTACATAGATGACATTCTGATAGCTAGTTCATCGCGTGAATCCCATTTAGAGCATTTGCATATTGTTCTAAAACGATTAACGGATCACGACATAAAACTTAAACCGTCAAAATGCATTCTTGGTGTGAATCAAATAGAATTCCTAAGCCATACCATTTCTGCAAAAGGAATAACACCATCGCCCGAGAAAATACAGGCAATTCGAAACTTTCCTTCCCCATTTGCGGTGAAACAGCTTCAAAGAGTTTTGGGAATGGTGAATTATTATCACCGTTTCATTCCCAACATCTCGGATAAGCTAAGAGTGCTACACCAATTAGTAAAAGACTACAGCAAAAATAGAAAAATTAATTTTGAATGGTCCAATACTAGTGAGCAAGCACTAAACCAAATAAAAAACGAACTTTCAAACGCTACCATGCTCGTACATCCTAAAAGTGATGCCACTTACACACTAACAACAGATGCTTCCAATGTCGCTGTAGGTGCAGTATTGCAACAAATTAGTGAAGGCATTTTGGAACCTCTTGCGTTTTTTTCTAAAACGATGACGCCCACGGAACAGAGGTATTCCACATTCGACAGAGAATTACTCGCTATCACTCTGGGAATAAAGCATTTCCGACACTTCTTAGAAGGCAGATCGTTCACGGTTTATACAGATCACAAACCATTGATCCATGCCCTCAATTCAAAAACGGAAAAATCCCCAAGACAATGCCGACAACTAGACTTTATCTCGCAATTTACAACGGATATAAAATATATCACTGGCGAGAGCAACGTAGTGGCGGATGCCTTATCTAGAATAGGAGAAACAAAAGGAATCACTGACCATACTTATTCACGTTCCACTCCTAACTGACGCTCGGCTCTCACTCATCCAACACTCATACCCCATGCTTACACATCTCCAGGATCTCCAGTGATCAGGTGAAGTCGTCTATGGCAGCACGCTGAGGATTCCTGCAGAGTTCTTCCACAGTAGCCCACTGACGACGTTACCCGACACTACTGAGTTCACCCAGGCGTTGAGGAAGGCGATGGACAACATAAAGCCTACGCAGACATCCTGGCACGAGAAAAGAGCGACCTTCGTACATTCCGATTTACTAACATGTACTCACGTTTTCGTTCGTGTCGACACTGTCCGACCAGCGCTCACTTCACCATACCAGTCCTTACAAAGTTTTAGGACGAACCGGCAAGTCGTTCCAAATCCTCATGAACCTCTCCATCGATCGCCTGAAACCCTACTACTCCGTGCAGGAACCCTCGTTTCCGGTGCAAGCGCCACAGACTCCGTCAGTTCCACGGCCGGATTATTCGACCAGTGTTACACGATCGCAGCGTTACCCTCTATCTTCGCTATCGGTAACACCAGTCTGATAGGGGAGTACTGTGGCGACGCGGTGTCACCTCATTATCACTCACCTTGGTCTGTACTCTGTGTACGTAACGCGTTCTAACGCAGCGGTCAGACGCCGGAAGGGTAAGGGTGGAGTAACGCGTGTAGCGTCCTAAAGTGAAGAAAAAGTGCGTTAAGCAAAGACTCATTGATCAAAAATAAAATAAGCTTCGTAAGTGTAAATCCGGAAGCTAAAACCAAACAGGGGGGATGTAGGCACCACCCTGTATTGTAACCCTGTCACTCTCAATGACAGTTACAGATTATCACTGTGCTGCAAGAACGCGGCACAAATCAGGATGGAGATCAGAAATCGTTGACCGACCGGACGGACAAGAGCGTTTTAATCTGTTATATTATAATTGTGTTATAAGTTAATATTGAAGTCCTAACCCAAGGACCCTAACACAAAAATGTCCGTTCGCGTTAAAGATCGAATTATTATTCGGTTACGCTCGTGCTTTGCGCTTTCCATATCAAAAAATAACGCGCGACGGACGGTTCTTTCCTGTATGTTTGCACATTTTCCCTCTGTGACTGCAAATTTCTCTTGATCGTCTGAAAATATCCCCCAATGAATTTCAAAATTTTTCCAAACTGTTGAAATATAAGGGAATATGAATCGAAGCCCTGTAGAGTACATCTCTCTTGTATACACTTCGGTGCATTCACTTCGCTGTCAAGTTTAAAAATGGTCCAGCCTTGTCTAGCAGCAGAAGTCTATGTTTTAATGGAAAGGTAAATACGTGTGTGTGTGTGTATGTGTTGTATGGTCTTGTGACCAGAGGAATCTGAAATTTGCAACCCGTGATTGTTGTCTTCGTACGTGCAGGGGACCAGTTCAACAGCAGGAACCATTTTTCACGAATCAGTCTGAAGGAAATCTTCTTTTTCCATAATGTCATCCAAGGATCGGATCCCTATTTTCCCATCGCGAGGGTAGGTATTTCTGAGTCGTATAAGATAGAATAGTTGATCATCGGTCTGAAATGCGCATTGTGTTGTTTTCCTTTTGTAGCGCCCAAATGCAAATGAAAGCTCGCCTTGCAGGTGCCCACAAGGGTCACGGGCTTTTGAAGAAGAAGGCTGATGCGCTCCAGATGCGTTTCAGAATGATTTTAAGTAAAATTATCGAGGTAAGTCCGCTACCGTCTGCCTGAATATGTACTGTGTTGATGTTCGAATTAATTTTTTTTTCTACGACAGACCAAGACATTGATGGGTGAAGTAATGAAAGAGGCGGCTTTCTCACTAGCAGAGGCTAAGTTTGCTTCGGGTGATTTCAACCAAGTCGTATTACAAAATGTCACTAAGGCCCAAATCAAGATTCGCACCAAGAAGGATAACGTTGCTGGAGTTACGCTACCAGTTTTCGAGTCTTATCAAGATGGTTCGGACACCTACGAACTGACCGGTTTGGCAAAGGGTGGACAACAACTCCAAAAATTGAAAAAGAACTACCAAAGCGCTGTTAAGTTGCTAGTAGAGTTGGCATCGCTTCAAACGTCGTTCGTTACACTAGACGAAGTCATCAAAATCACCAATCGTCGTGTCAATGCAATCGAGCATGGTATGATGCATAGAGCTATACAAATCAAGCAATGTACTATACATTTTTCTTTCGATCGCTTACAGTTATTATACCTAGAATCGACCGCACACTGGCATACATCATATCAGAACTGGATGAATTGGAACGCGAAGAATTCTATCGCTTGAAGAAAATTCAGGTTTGCACATGAGAAAACTTTTCAATATAGGCTAATGTATAACGTTCTAATCACAATCGTCCTTTCCTGAATAGGACAAGAAACGTATCGCCAAGAAGAAAGCGGAGGAAAAACGAGCAGCTCTGTTGCAAGAAGGCATAGATGTGCGCAGCCAAGCAAACATCTTAGACGAAGGCGACGATGATATTCTGTTCTAAAAACTTCCCAGCTGTTCATTCCACAGTGCGATTTGAGTACGACTAGAATTCACTTCCTGCCTGTTTAGATTAACGACAGGAAACGCATAAAAAGCAGGTGTTATCAAAAAAAAACTTTCCTTTTGTTCGTATTCCGTTGAATTTTTGTTTTTTTTTTTAAATTTTAATATGTTTCAAGAGTAATACTTTTCGCATCCGAGAGTGTGTGTAATTGTGTATTTTTGTTTTGCGCTGCTGATAGTAGTACCGCAAATGGTAAAACGTAAATAAAGGCACAAGATTCAACAAATTTATTTACAAGTAATTACCATTATATAATCATGCAAGACCATAGGAGAAACATAGAATTGTATTAAAATCAACAATATTAAAGCTGAAATATAGATGTTATAACATATGTAGTGTAACGAACGCTGTGAATGTATTTGTTTTGCTTTTATATTATGTTCAACATTTCTGACTTTTATTGAATATCTTGCCCTTAAATTATGCATTGGGTAAAGATTAGTCTAGAATTAGATTTCTTGTTCTGAAAGCAAAATCATGCTTTCGTTGTTAGTTAAAAGCATTTAATTGAAAATACCAAAAATACGAGCTATATAACTGAACCATCCAAGTTACGAGCATTTTCGTTTTTGTTGGTTCTTCCTTCTTCGTCTTGCTCTCTTACCTTTATGCTCTTCCCTGCTGTTTAATTTAATGCTGATCTATATATGTAAGATGTAAAATTCGTAAAAACGTTTGTTTAACATCTTTGCTTTTCTTTCCCTAATTCGTATAGAATACGAAATCGAATCCTGTTCCCAAATGAATATAAACAAATTTTCTTTGCGCTTACGAAAGACAAATGAATATGCTATGTATATTTTTGTAATGCTTAAGGAAAAAGCAGAAATTTCTTTAACTTGCTGTCATACAGATGCATAACTAAATAGTACTACAATTAACCGCCGATCATTTTCAACTGGAGGAATGCATCATTCCAATTTCTGTTCCGTCGGCTGTACTTGTTCCGTCATTCACAACACCGCATAAACATTCAATAAATGCACCTTTGTTGCTTTCCTTTACCAAATAGTAAACCGTTTTCCTGGTATCGCCCATCACTTCCTTCATGAGGTTGGCAAAAAATAACACATGCTTAGGGCGCTCGCTATATCGTTCATATTGATCGAGGCTATCCTGAAGCTTAAGCGTAAGATCATAGTTTTTTTGAATTTGTTCTAATATTTGCTGTTCAGTGGGTGTCGATAAGCTTTGGCTTGCGAGCCATTCTTTGATTTTCATCTGAAAATGCTTAATTATTGCTAATATGTTGGATAGCGCATTCAATAGTCGAATCGAATCTTCTTTATAATCACAGTCTTGTATAGAAGCATATCTTAGTACCATTGCGTGCAATTCACAGAAAACCTTCTCCTCTCGATTCAATTCATAATAAAGTTCATCATAGCTGTTAGTTGTTGCGAGAAAAGTATCCCCGTATGTGATGAAAAGATTGAAAATGTTTATCACCTGCAATTTAAAAGACGGCATGAATGAAAGACATTTGACAAAGGCAATCTAAACACAACTGACAACGCGTCCATGCAGCCCTTTTTCATTCTTACCTGTAATGCTAACTCGAAAATGTTACATCTTTTCATAAGGTTTTGTTCTTGGTAAATGAGAAATTTTAACAAACTTATCATTGCTGTCCATAATTCCTTCCAGTGATATGCAATTCGCACGCGACATCTTTTTTGGTAGATAATTACGCGGTGTATTATACCAATGCATAAAAGATATAATTCTATTGGAAACTTCTTGAGCAAATGCGACACAATAAACTCTACTAACAGGTCTGTGAAAGAGTAATAAAAGAAAAAATGTTAAAAATATTTACAATCGAGAGTACAGGCAATTCCCGAGATAGGCATATTATAGCGGATCGGTATAATTCGGGAAAGATCCGCGTATGTCGAATCCAGATTCAAAATCGTTGATACTTCGAAGTTACACAGCTGACTTCTTTCTCTGCAATTTATTTATTCCGTAATTCAGGCGACTTTTTGGATGAAAGCAATAATAGAAATTAAAAACGAATGTTTTATATGGTATTTTACACCATTTTTTCAACTTATTGCTTAGTTTTGTGCTATGAATTAACTCAATTGTCCAATTTCCAAAAACCGCGTTTAAGAGGAGCCACGTATCTCGGAGACTGCCGTAATCCCAAAACCACGCTAAATTTTGTTATTTTTTTTTAAATTATTCTACATAAAATTTCATTGCAAATCTTTAAATAACGGTAGAATTCTCAATTTAGAACGTGCCTCATAACGTGGAAAAAAGAATTCGATCCATTAATACGACATATACACAATGTTAGAATAAAACTCGAGATACGCGGATTACTTTGGAACGCATTATCGACATGTACCGGGTATCGACTGTGTTTGTTTTCATGTTACGAAGCACATTCGTAATTAATATTACAAATTTTATTTTGGAAATTGAGCAAGCAATACGAGTTTAGCAAAACGGCCTGGCCTGGTTTAAAAAAAAGAGTAAAATTTTATGAAGAGTTATTTTTACAATACATGTAACGAGTTTCCACATGTAAGATTAAATAAACTGTCTAAATTGTTAGATTTACATGGCTCGAATTTACATAACTCGAAAGTCGCGTAACTCTGGAAATGACTGTAGGTAAACCAATAAACCAATGAGCGATATTTTGCATAGAGATAGGAACCATGCCACATTATACCGCTGCACACCACTAATAGAGCGTTACTTGAAGAAAATTAACTGCGTTTAACACGTTCAACATCGTGTCAAAAATCGCAGTAGACGAATTAGACAAGGCGAAAAGCGTCGTTGGATGGGGTCCCACAACAGTCTATCTTTAAACAGTTTCAATTCAGGGGAGCTTTTTTCTGGGTCCTAGGCGGCCATCTACTCCGCTCACCATTAGATTCCCTACTAGGTGTTGAATTGATTTAAATTGAATTGAATAACCATAGTTTTGTTGTCTAGAACTGTCCAGTCCATATGTCCAGTATTAATAAAAAATATTTCCCAATGTGTCAAGGATTTGGTCGTCTTTCTTGACTCGAGGTTGTCTTTCAAGGAACAACTTGCTCATGTTCTAGCTAGATGTAGCAGACTGCTAGTTCTGGTCATCAATATGCCGCGAAGACTTCGTGATCCTATATGTACAAAAAACAACCATTACCTGAGTTATGCGGTTTTCGACTTACGCGAATTTGATAATTTTGACTCTTTGCGATAATCTCCGGTCATGGCTTTTAAACAGGCAATATGCAATGATTGAATAAGCTTGGAATAGTATTTTGGATTGGCAGAAGACAACGCTCGACCATGTACGATTTAGAGGAATCATGTAGTTGATCAAGACCGTAAAGCGGTTGTAGGCCACAACTTGTAACCCCTGATAAGTAAATAAGTAAGTATTCAAAATCCCCTCACTTACCGAGTAAAGTGGTGGCTAAGGGTTGTGGCTTAGAAACTTTCTCTGATGTAAGCTTTCTATGTCTCATGTGTGCTCGGTGTAATGAAACTTTGAAGGTAAGGTTATTGTCATGCATCATAGAGTTCGCATACTGATCCTCAGCTATGCACGTCAAAATAAGCAAACAAAGTTTCAAATTAATAGCACTCAATTCGCTTTTATGATCTTGCATCACGATCGAGCTGAAAATATCACAAGAAAAATATAATATTGTAATTTCTAACATAATCGTCAGTCAATAATAACTTACCAGTATTGAAATAAAGCAACAAACAGATTGGTTGAGTACTGTGAAGCATCTAGAATGGCTGCCGCCGACAGGTCAGGAGTTCCGTCATTGATGTTTAAGGTATTGCAGGGTGAAGGCGGAGTGGAATCTGCTTGCGTATGTGCTAGAGTGGTTATGAAATTCCTGTTCAAATGAATCGCTTCATACAGTGCCAGAAGGAGTGCATTGTTTGCCCTAGAAATTGCAACAACAAGCATCGAAAATAGTTAATGATAGAATTATTTCGTATTCCTCACACCTACCGAATCTGTTGGCTTCGATAACACAAATCGTCTGAAATGAACATGTTCCCAACTATGCTTGATAACGACGAAAACCAGGATGATGATGTTGGGAGCTCTGTCAGGCTTAGTAGATGTTGCTTGCAGAACATTGTCAGTACGCACGATATCACTTGTCCATAGCTGAGCATTAAATAATTCAATTACTTCGGTTTCTTTAGCGCATGTTACAGTATAATGGCCAAACCTACCCGTTCAATGCAAACTCGTCTGCTAGTAGTGACAGTTCTACTACATATGGGTTGCTTCCTTCATGTTTTCGATAATTAACCAATATCGTTAGCAGCGTAATTACGTCGTGCCCATGCTGGTTCCGCAAACTGGAATCGCTTAGCATGTTTTTAAATACTTCAAACATATTTTGTCCGATGATGAACTCTATAAGGCAATTTTCGTTTACATTGTCCATGCCGGTGGCAATAATAAGCAAAATCTTTAAACACAGATCCTTTGGACGTTCCGAGGGAATGTTGTTCGACAGTATTTCGTAAAGTTGTTTCATTAATTCGCGCATATCATCCTCTATGCAACTGATGGTAATAAACGAAGCAGGCATGCCACCCGATCCTCCACCATTGTTGGAATCACTGCCGTTGCTACCTGTACCGGACATTGCCAGCTTGCGAAACAGCACATGAATGAACACACCTATCGTTTGCAATGCATTGTGTATGCGCTTTGGACTACCGGTTGAGAGAATATGTATGCATTCCGTGAAAAACTGTTGTACATTGTGTTTGGCGCAATGATACTGTTCCGGAGTAAGCTTAAGCAATTCGCATTCCAGTGTATCCATGTTCGGCTGCAGTAGAAAAAACTCCTCCCAAAACTGTGCATTCTGTCTTCTCGGATCTTCACCACGGCACAATAGTTCGTAGATGTGGACTACCTTTTCCTTCGGTCGTTTTGCACCAGAACCAGATCTTTTTCTAGAAGCCATAGCAACTGGTTTCGGCTTAGAGATCGATGCTTAAACTTTCTTCTGTTTTCTGACTGTTTATCCAAAGCGAACTACGTTTCCGTACAATTTGTTGATTACGTTTCAAGGTGACTACAGCTGCGGTCATTCACAACCGTTTGACAAATCATCACTTGACATTGAAGGCGAGTCAGATTATGGTATAGCTTAATTATTAAAAGCCATTTTGGGTAGAATTTTCGAAATGAAGCAAGGTTTGTAAGTACCCCAATCAAGCATTGATATGTACGTTTTAGTAGAGACAATAGATCCTAAACGGACTTGTCTACCACAGCTGCAAATCTCTGGCACACTGTAATACACGGCTACATTTTTTAAGCTCATTCTCATTGAATTCATTTTCCACAATCTAATAAATTCACTCATATAAGAAACGATGAATTAACTACCGGTTTAGCGTAAGAGGTTAAAAAATGCTAATTTTAAGTAAATCCATAAGGATTTTGTCTCCAAACCATTGCAAAATGCGAATAAAATAATACTAAATTTTGAAAATACTTCCAAGCCGTCTTTCATGATATGAAAAAATGAATAACTGAACTAAAATATAATGTAATTAAATAAATTAATTGCAATGAATGAATAATCAATATGATTATTGACGAACCAACAATAAATTTGAAATTGATCAAGATTTATAGCGAAGTTGATCAACGGATTGCAATTGTCAATGTTTCATATGATGACACTTCATTTCCTAGATATGAATGGTTGTCCGTGTCTCTCAAACTGTGTACCAATGTGGCATATGCAAATTTGCCTTTTTTAATTGTTTGATGATAATATCAATTATCAGTCGTGCTGTTCATGTGCTGAAATATAGCATTGTTTTACACTGTTCGGAATATTCGTAATTATTGTACGCGTTAAACAATATTGCGTCAGTTTTCCAAGTTATTTATGTAGTTTGTGAAACTGATTGCGTCTAGTTTGGCGAGTGTTTTAAAAAAAATCTATACATCATGGAGAAAAGAAATCATGAAATGAACAAATTGAAAGAATATGAATCCATCATTAGCTCGCAGAAAGAACACATCTTGCGTTATGAAAGTCGATTGAAGGGTAAGTGATATTTACTTATGTGTCTTGTACGATACAATGGCATTCTCGCAATATTGCCTTCAATAACAATCGACAATATTTTGTTTTCCAGACATTATCGTAGCATATAAAGGTTTAGCCAAGGAAAAGACTGCCTTAGAGCAATCTTTACAGACACTCAACGCGGAAGGCGATGGTGCAAGCAAAATATCTGCGAGCTTAAAAAACCATGAACAGTCGGACACAATACAAGAAACTTTGGCACCGATCGAAGGAGGACAAGTCCAAAAACTAATGCAAAATCTCGCAACTCTCACTGCTGAACGAAATCGTATCGAAGAAGTATTAAAGGGTGACAGAAACCAGCTTCGGCAACAATTAGCAAACAAGGATGCGACGATAGAGGAATTAACGCGGCGAATCAAAATGCTTGAAAGCCAATCCCCGTATGACTTAAGCAGCTCATTTGCTAGTATTTCTGCCGATCGCCCGCAAAATGGCGGGAAGTACGAGGATCAGTGTTTAAAAATTAGAGAGCTAAAGAAACTTTTGGACGATGAACGTAACTTGAACGAACAGCTAGAGTTACAATTAGGTAATCTGAAGACGCAATTTTTGCTCAATATCCCGGACCGGCAGGTTGAGCTAAAGAAACGTACCGAAGAAAAGATTTCAAGTTCCACGACTGGCAGCACTGAGAAGAGTTCAAGCAATTCAATAGATTTTAAAGAATCTTTGCATGATTTGCAACGAGAAATGAATCATCTGAAAAAACAATATGCGATTGCGGTGGCAGATGAAAAGCACCGGGTACGTTTAGCTGAAGAAAGCAGTAAACGTTTGAGAGAAATTCATGAGGAACGTGTGGCAAATTTTGAATCCCGCATACGGGAGCTTAGCGAAATGGTAGGTAAGTATGATCGTTTAAAAGAGCAGGACAAGGCACACATTTCACAATTGAAAAGCACCATAGCTAACCTCAAAACGAAGCACGTAGAGGAACGGAACAACATGCCATGCGATAATAATTTTGATCCTGAATCCATAGAAGATGGATATGGCGCACGCCAAGAGCCGTTCGAAATACATCAAACCGGAAGTTTTGATAAAACTGATGAAAATCGAACTGATATTAATTTTACATCGGACGTGGTTGTCCATGATCAACATTTGGATGCACAAAATGAGCTGGAAAACTATAAATGGCGCTACGAACAGTCAATGAGTGAAAATCAACGACTGAAAAAGGATCTCCTTTTGTGTCAAGAATGTGTGACGCAATTGAAACACAAACATGATTTACAAAAACAATCCACCGCCCAGCTGGAGTCCGATTTACAGCAAAAACTAACAGAACAGCAAATGGCCTGTAAAATTGAGTCAACCAAGCATTCAGAGGCCTTGAATGCAATGCAAGCATCGTTTGAGAGACAAATTGGTCATCTTCAAGATTCATTGCAAAAGCAGCGCGAACGTTCGCTTGCCGTCATGGACGAGAAAGATGAAGAGATCAAAACGCTTCGAACGTCGCTGGAAATTATTTCACTCTCGTCTTCTGCTTCTATTCGCCAACAGGAGTCAAACAGCGAAGTTATGAACAATGTGAAAAGTGATCGCGATCGCTGGAATAGTAACAATGATACTTCTACGATGTTTTCGTCTTTCACTCCGTTAGTTGATGAACATCAACATATTCTTCATTATGCACAAGAAATAGCACGAAAAAATGTAGAAATCAGTGCGCTTCGTACTTCAAAAAACATGTCCGAGGCTACCCTTCGAAAGCTTGCCCAGGAAAAAGTTATGATTGAGGAAAGTTATAAAGACCAAATATCTCAACTGGAAAGAGACATCGAACGATTGCGAAGCAACAACCAACTAGAAGGATCTAATCTGGAGTATTTGAAAAACGTTGTGCTGAGTTTCCTTTTAACGCGTGACACAGACAGTAAGAAACATATGACCAATGCAATAGCAGCAGTTTTAAAGTTTGATGAGAGTGAAATTCAAGCTATGAATAATATCAAACATTGAAGTCAGTTAAACTTGAATAAATGGAATATTTAACAGTAAGTTCGTGAACGAAACCAATTGTTATAGATGAATGGAATTTTAATTACGAAACATCCCATAAATATGTCCAGTACATCAGATATTATAATCGCTTTTCAGAGAACTTACGCACTAAATGCCACATGCAGATCTGTTAAAACCTTTTAAGGACCTTTGCTATAATAAAAACCAGCAAATAATCCGTACTGCTAAAAAGAGTCATACAGAGAAGACCTTAGGACACGTGTTCCATTTCAATTAATTGGTGCGCTTGTCACCCTCAACCGTTTAGCAAAGTAATACAATTAATATTCAAACCTTAACGTCTAAAGGGAAATGGATCAAGGGATAAACTTACATGGCATTAAACGTTGCTATACCTATCAAATTTACGCGTTCGTCTAATGCTCTGCAAACTTTTCAGCCTGTGAGTTGAAACTACTACGTAGCTGGAGGCTCAGTAACGTATGGGCTATTTTTACTGATATTGCCCTCGAAATAATCTTATAATAACAATTTATAGCTTTTGATTGAATTAACTAAAACAATAATGGTCCGAAAGTATCGAACATTTGTTTGAATAACTCAGTTTCATACGTTCGAGCTCAGGGCCGCATGCAGCCCTCTGACCGTAGTTTGAAGACCCCTGGTGTAACGGAACAAATTAACCTAACCAAAATGAATAATTGCCTCCTTTTGCAATTTTACCGTTCTTAGGTAAAATTTCAACCCCCCGATATATAAATTAAACGTTGAAATACGTGCGAAGATAATTAGCACATTCATAATTTAAAGAAAGTGAAGACTCTTGTCAATTGCCTTAAATAACCAATTTAATTAGCATTAAAATACGGTTGTTGTTTTTTCTGAGTGCTAAAAGTAGCTTTACGATTCAAATAAAAAATACACAACTCAAAACCATCGTTTTTTTCCGGAATTCATACGTCATGGCCCGTAATGTCATTTCGCATTGTCAAGGTTCTGTATTATGTATTTTCCTTGGTGGAATTCAGCAACTTCCGACAATTCCAGCGCTGTTTTCTCCGCATGAAATAATCTAGGGCTTTACCTTAATGCTTCAATTGTTTTCTTCTGTGGCTGTTAGTGGTGATTAGTGTATATTTAAATTTAACCCTTTTAACAGTATTTCTTTTCAATGGACACATAATTTCTGCGAATTTCATTTAGGTGGCGTGATTATGACAATCGCTGTCAATATCGTCAGCATGGAACAACCTCTTCAAACAAATTTAATTGTACAAAAGAAAACCGCTTGGGCGCGAAATTAACGATCTTTCCTAATTCGACAAATAACTTCTGTACACAATCGAGAACAGTACCATTTTTCTTTTGATTGGTGTGCTGTTTCTTTGTTTCAGGTTAGTCTAGCTATTGGTGCGTGTAGGATTTCAGCTGGTGCTAAGCCTAAATCTTAATTGGTGATGCAAACTTATGTTTCTTGTCGTGAGAATGGTTTTAAGTCTACGGAGCTATGCGCAGTAGGTGGTACACACTTTTTGACTTGCGCTGCGCATTATGCATTGACAATCAAATGGAAAAGTACCTTGTGTGTAAAAATAAACTAATTGGGTGGTTTTAGATAACTTGGCAACATTTTATTCGGATCATGGACAACCTAAATGTGTATTAATTATATTTTCATTTTTCAGACAATTGCATTATCATAGAAATCATGGATATTTCTAATATGGAGAGCATGGATATTTCGTACAGCGATGATAAAATTGGCGAAATATCTGATATGATATGTAAGCAGAAACCTTCAAAATGTTGTAACCGGAATGGTTAACTATTCACACACGTATTTTCTATTGGCAGGTGATGAAGAACAGTATGATGATCAAAACATTGCAGCGCTACAAGTTTCTCACAAAGCCATGGCCAATGAACTCGATTCCCAAAATGGTTCAACCATTGTAACAGAACAGCAATCTAGTAACCCAGAAATTAATATTCCGCCCGTTCCCAGCAGCAATTTCCCGGCGGAAGGTAGCGAAAATGCTACGGAACCTAATCGTTTTCCGCTGCAAGATACAAAGGATTGCAATCAGTTCAACGTTATTCAAAGAAGTAATAGTTCAATTGAGCGTATGAAAGGAAATTTAATGAACACTATGGGAAACCTTGAAATCTGTGGATCGGACAAGGAAAACATGTTTACGGAAACATGTGACAATCGGTTGAGCGAATTTCCCACAGAAACTAAAAGTCATGGATGCAGCTTTCCACTGGACGACATTACGGAATTTGTATCAGCTCGTTCATCTCTGCAACAGTCTTCACTTTCTGAAGAACATTTTACACCAGCAAATGAATGTGAGTATTTTTTTTTTATTCTAATCGAATTTTGTAGATACAAGCAGTTCCCGAGATACGCTGTCAAAGAGAACCGTTATAACCCGAGAAAAATCCGCGTAAGTCGAATCCTGGTGCAATTTCGATTATACTTAACAGAGTTGACTTCCTTCTCTGCACTTAATTTATTCACAGAATCAAGCGATTTTTTTTGTAAGATTACATTAAAATAAGTTAGAAAGAAAGGTTTTATATAACAAAAAAGGATTTGATACCAAATTTTTCCTTAGATTTTGTGCCGAATCCGCGTATATGAAGAACCGTGTATCTCGGGTACTGCTAGTAGATAGTTACGGTGCAAAATTGGATCATTTCGGATTTGAGTTTTATATTCTATTCCACGATTGATTTTAATAATACGGATTTATTTATAATATTTGCATTGTTAATTGGATGGAGCAGGTAAATGGTAAAATTGAGTGCCGAAAGAGATATAACTTTTTCTGTGGTGAATTATTTAAGTTTAACTACACGGTATTGAGACCTCTAAACTCTTTACGGAGCCCTTGCGTTGCAAGACACGGTATTGGGCCCTTGAGACGCGGGACCGTTCACGGTCGAACTCCGTCGTCTGCCAATCCCTTATCCCAGCATTTCTGGCATCTACGCCATCACTGTTTAGTTTCTATGTTATCCCAGCTTCAATCGTCGGTACAGGTTTTTTGAGAATGCTCCCCAATCAGTAGAAAGACTGGTTGATAGCCGGCACCCGGCATAGTGTGTATTTCAACATTTGAGTTGTTGAGGTGAGTGGTGAACTTTGACTCAAAGAGGTCAAATTTTGGATCAATTCTAATGTAAAATGCCACCCCTGCATAAGTCGGAATTGGCAGTCAGTCGCCCTTTCGTGAGAAAACGATAGATTTGTCTTAAAAATCTCTAACTCCAGTAATATTCAAAAAAATATACGACTTAATTAACTTTTTGATCATCCCAATTAACATGCAATATCACCAAAACTTTGTATTTATCCACAAATTTTACAATTTGCGGTCGCGGGAGGCCCCAAATTCGTCATGGGCCCCTAGCCCATAAGACAGACAGAACAAATCGCTTTGTTTCGACCAGCTTCCATAGATTTGGATACATGTGCAAATATTTCATAGATTTCTTCCTATCAATCATATTTATTTTGGTATCGACCTTCGACGTTATTACAATTACAAGTAAGGAATAATCTTTGATTTGCTTTTATAGTTGATTTGATTGATAGTTACAAATAAAAATCATAATAGCTAACGAGATTCACGCTCGGTGTCTTATAGTTATTGTAATGTATTGTTATCAAACATGACATTAGCTCATTTAAATTTTAAGTTATTGAAGTTCTCGAAAGATACATTCGACAATAGACGAACTAGGCCAGGTGGTGTTTGGCAGCTGTTTGAAAATACTTCAATAAACCCATATGAAGTTGTCGGTTCTTTGCAGGGAATGCATGCGCGAGCCATCAGGACAAGAATCCATGAATATGATGCAGTTAGTCATACATTCTTGATGCCTGGCAAAGTTCTTTGTCAGTTTTTTCTTTGAAAAGTACATTTGATAGTATACGAAACAGGCTATGTCGTGTTGTTGTTGATTGTTGTGCAAAAATAGTTTTAAGTCATAAACATAATGCAATAAGTCACAACGTTGCTGATGTTTTTATATTATAAATTATCAAAAAATAGCTGAAGCTTTATATTTCCCCAGATTGAAAAAAACTGTGCTAGGCTATCATCATTGATGTTGAAATACGCGCTAGGGGGCTGACTACCAATCGGTCTTTCTACAGACTGAGGAAACAAACTCAAACTCAAACTCTTACTTACTCAAACCAACTGTCGCGAAAAACGAAGCTGGGAGTAAATGGAACTTATATAGTTCCAGTACTCACATATGCCTCTGAAACATGGATTTTATCTAAAACTGACGAAACCCTGTTAGTCGATTTGAAAGGAAGATGCTCAGAACAATTTTTATCTCGTATGTAGGAAAAGATAATGTAGGAGCCGCTACTACAATGAGGAATTCTATGAACTGTACGATGAACTTTATCGCCCTACCGAGAATATTCGCTAGCTTTCGTTGGGCACGACATGAGAATGACGCCAGACGATCCAGCTCGTTAAATCCTTTTAGGTTGTCTACATGGACAGACCATGTGTAGTAGGCCCAAATTGAGATGGAATGATGGCGTTGATGCGTCCACCCGAAAGGCCGGCATAATAGATTGGCAGAAGAAGGTGTTCGACCCTTGAGCGGTTTAGAGGACCCCTTCAGCGGGCCAAAATCGATGAGCAGTTGTATCATCTGTTAACAACAACAGCATAACAATAATTTTCTACTTTTGTGAAACTACAAAATGCTAAGTGATTACTTTAACTTAATTTACTCTTAGCTGTATAGGTAGTATAGCGTATAGGAGGGGGTACCGCAGATTAGATTTTCTATCGGTCCTGTTGTGTTTTGACTAGTGATATGCACAATGATACAGGAATATTGATTGATTTAAATCTTTCTGAATGAAGTTGATGAGAATGAGTTAATAAAACCTCCGACAAGAGTGTTTATTATTTTCACTTTAAGTCATTCACATAGATTTAAATCAATTTGATAATTACATCTTCTCGGCGACTTTTAACTTATGTTGTAAATCCTAAGTTAACTAATGTGTTAGTTAACTCAGGATATAAATCATTTAAAACCTTTACGAAAACAAACCATAATGAAATATTCGTACCAAACTTAAGCAAAATGATAAGTTTCGGCTCAAATTCCCACATTAAACAGGATATGTAAGACGGGAATATGTTAACACGTTGAGGAAAACTAAAATTTCTTCTAATAATCTAGTTAAACGGCAAAAATGTTGAGCTGCACTACAAACTAGAACGCTAGAACTTTTTTTAATTCATAAGTTAATTTTATTTAACCAACCCATCCAAGCCAGTAAAGTATTAAACCATGCACTGCAAACAGTGCAGCGAGGGTGGTTGTCATTTGCTCACTCGCCCTTCTTTATGCTTCCCACGGATGGCCTTCATAAGCACGACGGGGAGTTGCATCGTCGTATATATACATATGCGACAGGAAGAGACATAAAAGTGTATGACGAAAAAACTTTCGCCTTGTGAAAAATCATTGATATTTCAATTTATTGAGAATATCCTTCTAAGTGTACGGCAATAAGTGATAAATGTGACCAACAATTAATTCTTGATTTATGTGTGTGTTTTTCATTGTAGACCACTTTTCGGAGGCCGATTTTGATTGTTTACTGTCGCGGGGTTGCTCGCAATCTACTTCAAGCTCGGTACAATCAACTGCAGGTTATACATCATCCCCTTCAACTGCAAATCTTCCGCGAAACTCTGTGTTGGACAATTTTGACCCACTTTTACGTCGTCAAACTATAGTAAAGGTGGAAAATAAAGGTGCCACTGAAAACGTCGGAGGTGACCCATCTGCTGCGTGTCTGACTTTAGATAGCTTTCCACAACAGCAGCCAATTATCGGAAGTACTTTAAACATACCAGTGCCCAGCAACATCAGCAACGACCGTGCCGAACAACAACTGCTAGACAGTACGTTACTACTGTTGAATACTTTAGATTTTTCATTGATACCGCAATTGCAAAACAACCTCACCCGTTCCAAGGACAAGCAACACCAAGAAGAAAGTTCTTGTTGTATTCTTGACACAACCGTAGTTTCAAATTATTGCGGAAGTCAGGATCCTAGTGAATGCCCTTTAGACAAAACATTAACTAAAGAAGAAAACGAAACTAGCGAGTCCTCAAAATCTTCGGAACATCTTTTGTTTTCAACCAGCTCTATAGTTCAAGAACTTTTAGACTGTAAAAGAGGTGAACATATTGAACCACTCGTGGAAATTTTGAACTCTGATGTAGATTCTGTCCAACTTGTGCAAGCAAACGTAGACCCCGAAGAATTGTCAGAATTGAATTTGAACTTGAATATCACACCACGTGAAGACTTGACTGTTGCACAACTACAAGAACTGGATGTCAAAGTTTCATTACCTGCAAAACAAGCACCATTCGAAGTGACTACAGAGCCGACAGTAGACTTAAGCACGACTGTCATTTCCGCAGGCGCGTCTGATGTAAGTAATTTGAGTAGTAGTACAGAAAATATCAGTGATGGTGATTAAATTGTCATTTTTAGACTCATAATGATATAACGTTCCATGACGGAAATATGATTGCTGAACCGCATCCCGAAAAACAAAACATCTCCGTACTAAACATGAGGTAATTTAACGCAGAATGTGTCACGCCATAACGATAATCATGTCTGTTTCCTTTCATTCTACACAGCGAGGATCGATCAGTCCCAAACGAGGAAGGTTATGTTGAGGTTGGAAAAAAGTGTAAATCTGAAGAGTAAGTTACCACAACCGCTAAATTAAATGTAGTGAAAAATACTTGGAGCAGAGTAGCAGTAATAATAATGGACCTCAACTGTTACATTTTTCGTGCATTGAAAAGTTCAATTTTGTTTTCCAAACGATGGATCTGTTTCTCGTTTATTTTCGATGAAACTGTTTTAGTTTTTAATTAAACATAAGCATTTCTTATACAGTTTTTTAAGGAAAGGATTAACAAGGCTAACATTGCAAACGTTGTATCGTTCCAGAGTAAATATTGCAGATATAGAGAAAAAGATGCATGACGTAGAACTCAGGGAGGAAATCATGTTGAAGCGGATCACAGAAAAAGATAAAACAATTTCCAAAATGAGGTAAATATTGTATTTTCGTCTAGATTGTCAGATATTCGGTTTTATTGATGAATACTTCTATACTTTCATTGTACTTGTTTATTGTCTTGTTTTTTTTTACAGCAATGTGGTCGAGGCATACGAACGAACTATAGCAGAGTTAATATCGGAAAAGGAAATGTTAATCCGCAATCATGAAGTGGAATGCGAAAGTCTTAAGCAAGACAATGAAATCAACGCACAACATTTGGAGTCATTGGAAAAAACCTTTTCAAATTTGTATGCGTATGTATTCGTATTGTACTGTATGTATTACATATCTGCTAATTGCTGAAAATGTGTTCCATTATTTGCAGAAAATATGAGCGTATGAAAAAGAACGCAATTAAGTACAAAGAAAATGAAGATAAACTATTAGAAAAGGTTTTGAAACTAGAAGAATGTCTTAGAGCACAAGAGCAACGATATGAAAAAATGAAAAGTCATGCTATGAGTCAACTGGAAATGTAAGTATAAATTTTCTTTTAATGAATTGACTTTTCATTGCCTGTGTGGCTAGTTTCAATCGGTATACTGGCGTTGTACGCTATAGATTTCCAATTTTGGTCAAATAATGCAACCTGTTAATTTACTCTTTCGAGCATCACTTCAAACATTGATTTTTAAAATGTTTCAAGTGATGTTTTAAACGTTTTTATCTGGAAAAATACTTCAAATGATTTATTAATGTCGTATAGTTGATGTTTCCTTAAAATAATCAATAGTGAAAATTACGCAAATGACCTAAGTCTAGTCATGTGGGACAAAACGACTGGTAATTTATTCTTAAATTCATTAACTGTAGTTTATGGGTAAGGGCGAACTAGTTGGTAGCGGCGCCGGTCTCCACGCGACAGGATTGGTGAAATTTTCATCTGAAATAATCCCCCGTACGCAGGACTGACAATCCAGCAACGTGTAAATAGTTTGAAAGAAAGCCAGTAATGGCAGGCCTAATCAGAATATTTACATATTACCGAATTGTATTGTATCTGATATTGAGTATTATAATTTATCTAATGTATTTTGTGTATATCTACCAATTACAGTGCAAACACCAAAATAGATGAAGCGCTCCGCAACCATTCCCAGGAATCAGCAAAGTTAAAGGCTCAGATAAAGAAAGAGGAACTGTACCGAATTTCAATCAACGAGCAATTGATTCAAAAATCGAAGGAAAACGAAGAGTTGGTAAAGATTTGCGACGAGCTAATTAGTGAAACTAATTAAATGGTACACACTATTGGCATGAATTAAATTTTCCCCAAATTCCCTTGAATGCGCTTCATAAAATGAATAGCAAATGTAGAGAAAAAGATTCAGTGTTTCTTTTCTCCATCAGCCATTTAATGAAATGAACAAGAGTAACAGCTGTTCACTTTGTAGTAGGTTCGCGGCACGTACCGTCTGGCTACTTTTCTTTCGACAAGTTTGAACATTTGTGTCTATATCTGAATTTCAATATCAAGGTGACAAGTTTTACTAATTTTGTTTACCTCGTTTGCAATTAATGGCAGAAATATTGCTCTCTATTTCAGTTTATTTTTAATAACAGTCGTAACAAACAAAACTTGAATTAACATCTGTCATTACGCCAGTTATGAGTTGTTTTATAAACATCCCGCAAAATAAATTATTCACTTGTTCGTTAAACAACTACCACAAAAAACGCTCTTTTCCAACAAATATTCGCCTGAAGTTTTTCGATACCAATGTTATAATCTTCATAATTACTGCTAGAAAACTTGTGTAAAAATATTAAAAACGCATATATTAATAAATAACTACGCAGCTATTATCATACTTAATTATAAGTTGATTTGAATACACTCTTAGAAAGATTTCTAGAAACTGTTAAATTTTATTCCTTCTATATTATACTAATAGTTTTATAGCAAATTTACATTACAGGCAGTCCCCGAGATACGCTATAATAGCGGACTGCTATAACTTAGGAAAAAAAACGAGTAACTCGAATTTTCGCGTAAGTCAAATCCTGGTGCAATTTCGTTTATATATCAAAGTCACAGAGTTGACTTCCTTCTCTGCAATTAATTTATTTTGCGTATCTGGCGAGTTTTAGAAAGATTACAATAAATAAAGTTAAAAACAAATGTTTTATATGACACAAAATAGTATTTTCCACCAAACTTTCACCATTTCACTTAAATTTTGTGCTATAAACTAGCTCATCTATCAAATTTTTCAAAAACCGCGTATCTCGGAAACTGTCTGTACTTATGCTCAAGAGGTCTAGGCCTGCCATTTCTGGCTTTCTTCGAAACCACGCTTCGAAGCCCAATGCCTAACAAAACGAGCCCCCGTTCAGCTTTTCAGAAAATTATTCGCCCCAGTCCCAGCATAATGTACGGTGAATTGGCCTGGATGGGATTTGGATCGATCCTGCCGTGTGAAGACCACCTTTCGCTAGCAAAATCCCATCGCACCGCCCGTTGGCTATATGTAGGCCAATGGCAAAATATTCGTTGTTTATTACAGGCAGTCCCCGAGGTACGCGGTTCCGCTTAAGGAGCGTCCAGACTGTAAAGGAGCGTCCAGACTGTAGACCATAACAGTTATACGTAACAAAATTTTGTTATGTTATACTTGTTACGCGTAACAAAACCAGAATAGCGAAATGTCGAATCCGTACCGTAACATATGCTCGAATTTAGCAAATTCGAGTTGTTTTGCACCGGAAACAATTTTTAAAAATTGGCAGTTGATCTAAGCACTGTATTAAACTTTTTCCTATGGTCTTTGTGCGAAAATAATGTATTTCAGCAATAAAATAGATTCTTGTTACGCTACGCGGGGGATTTTGCGTCCACACTTGTTACGGTCCGTTCAGTGTTGCCAAATCATCCTAAAACGCAATTTAATGTCAATTTGGTTGCCAGAAACACCGATTTTCTGCTCGAAAACCATTCGAGCGTATGTTACGCTTACAGTCTGGACGCTCCTTAAGCGTAACATACGCTCGAATGGTTTTCGAGCAGAAAATCGGCGTTTCTGGCAACACTGCACGGACCGCAACAAGTGTGGACGCAAAATCCCCCGCGTAGCGTAACAAGAATCTATTTTATTGCTGAAATACATTATTTTCGCACAAAGACCATGGGAAAAAGTTTAATTCAGTGCTTAGATCAACCGCCAATGTTTAAAAATTGTTTCCGGTGCAAAACAACTCGAATTTGCTAAATGTTCTACAGTCTGGACGCTCCGCTCCGGGTTGTCAAAATTCGCGCATTGGGTATTCGCTTACATGTCATTATATTGCACGTACGTTTAAAACATTTGTAAACAAACAGAAAAAATTGCTTAGGATGCATGCAATTGTCGGTTTTAATTAATTTAGTGTTGCTTGTATCTCATTTCAATGAAAGTGATGTTAGAAACGAAAGCAAGGTGGCCCCGCTTAAAAAATAGATCGCAAAACATTCCCCATTTTAAGCGTCCCCAGTCGTCACTAGTGGTTTTAGTGTGGTGCTGTATTGCAGCATGCATTTTCCTATCGGTGTCGGAGGTGCAAGGTTTACGGAAGTATGCAGCTAACGATATGCATCGTTTACGGTAAAACTTAATTTCTGTGAGTGATGTTAAACCAACTATAGTTATACCATTTCATATACCTACTTTGCAGAGAAAGAGTGCGTCAAATGTTTCATCATGCATACGATGGTTATCTGCAGTATGGCGCGCCGTACGATGAATTGCGACCGTTATCCTGTGATGCAATCGACACTTGGGGCAGTTATTCGTTGACTTTGATTGACGCACTCGATACTTTAGCGGTCATGGGCAACTACACAGAATTTGGACGCGTGGTACAGCTTTTGCGCGATAGATCGTTTGATGCAGACATCAACGTATCGGTGTTCGAGACGAATATTCGCATAATTGGAGGACTACTGTCGGCACACTTGCTTTCTTACCACGCTGATCTAGCATCTATGGGACTGGTGAAGCCCGGTTGGCCTTGTGAAGGTCCACTATTGGAAATAGCAGAGGATGTTGCTCAACGTCTATTGCCTGCGTTCGATACTGCTACGGGCATGCCGTATGGTACTGTAAATCTACGTCACGGTGTACCGTATGGTGAAACGTCTGTCACCTGTACCGCCGGTATAGGAACTTTTATTCTAGAGTTTGGCACGCTCAGCAGACTGACAGGAAATCCCGTGTACGAAGATGTCGCGATGAACGCTCTGTCTGCACTGTACAAACACCGCTCCCCAATAGGATTGTATGGCAACCATATCGATGTACAAACCGGTCGCTGGATAGCTCAGGATGCTGGTATCGGTGCTGGGGTGGACTCTTACTTTGAATACTTGGTAAAGGGTTCAATTTTACTCGAACAACCCGCACTGATGGCCAAGTTTCTCGAAAGTAAGGTAGCGATTGATCGTTATTTGAAACGCGAGGATTGGTACGTTTGGGTTAGCATGAGTAAAGGACAGATCACGCTTCCCGTATTTCAATCACTTGAAGCATACTGGCCGGGCTTACTTAGCTTGTATGGTAATATCAAGGAAGCGTTACGAGTATTACACAACTACCAGTCCGTATGGCGTCAGTATGGATTTTTACCGGAGTTTTACAATATTCCCACTGGTGAAGCTGGTGCAAACCGTGAAAACTATCCCCTACGACCAGAGCTGATTGAATCCGTGATGTATCTTTATCGTGCTACCGGTGATCCTTTCCTACTGGAGGTAGGCGAAAACATCCTTGAAAGCATAGAGCATAGCGCGAAGACGTCTTGTGGGTATGCGACGATACGTAACGTTCTGACACACCAACAAGAGGATCGCATGGAATCATTCTTTTTGGCCGAAACTACCAAATATCTGTACCTACTGTTCGATCCAAATAATGTTTTGCACAATGATGGAAGCATTGGTAATGTTGTCAAAGTACTTAAGAACGTCGATGATAGGACTGAAATAAGCGAATGTGTTCTAGGTGCTGGGGGACACATCTTCAACACCGAAGCCCACCCTATTGATCCAACGGCTCTACGGTGCTGTGAAGCGATTCATAATAACATGTTTGCTGAAAGAGCATTCAAAAACCCGAACAAAGACCACTTTCCGCGTGGCGAATTGTTTCTTTCAAAAGATCAACGAAAAAAGGCAAAATCACATAAAAAAGAAGCTAGCCAACAGATGTGGGATCGTCCCGTGCGTAAAGAACCAACATTTTCTGACATTGAAACAAAAACCTATGATGGTATGATTACCGGTGATGGTATGGTAAGTCTTCCTAAGACCGACACAATGAATCGTGATGTAGAGAAAGTGGAGAGTGCTGCTAGTAATATTAAGATAAAAACTATCTCATCAGCCGTGCCAATTTTAAGCAAAGATATTAAATCATCTTCAAATTTGCACGACAAACCCTTTGATGATGCTAGTCGTGTGCTTTCGTCCGTATCTGAAAATGTAGGACAGTCGTCAACCAGAATCCGGAAGGAAACGAAATGCACGGACAAAACCAATTATGTAATTTTTGGAACAGATCGTGTCGCGGAAGAATCGTGCAATATTATGGTGAAATCTAAACTTACGCCAACCAACGAAGGAAGCAATGAAAATGAGGAAGATAAAACAATGACAACGCTGTTGAAACTCGTGCAAAACATGTTTCATACAACAGTCGGTCAACATGATCTGAAAAGATCAAAGTTTGATCGTGAAAAATTCTATCAACATTTAATCAGAAACCGAGTGTTAGATGAAGAAATTAGCAAATACAACACAACGGCACCATCATCAAACAAAGAGGAAAAACTTCACGAGCTGCTACTGTGTCGCGCACAACCCTATCTACATCGGTTGACTCTAATGGGAGAATTTTACTAGAGTGTTGGGAACACGTTGTTGTTGTTTGCAATAAATTTGTTAACTGTCTTGAAATTGCACACCTCGGATATATATGTTTGTTAATTCTTTATCTTAGATCTTTACCAATCGCTGCAGGACTTAACTAGAACAATCAGGAATTTTTCAGGAAAGCTTAAAAAAGTGAAATAACTGAAAGAAGTGAAATCACTAACTGTTGGTTAGTGAAGATAAATAAGTGAAGTAGCCCAGGAAGATGGATTGGAAGCGGTACAGATTGATACGAGTAGTGGTACTGAAGAAGCAAGCTGTCTAGTTGTCTTGCAAGAACGATCAATAAACGACGATCGTTTCCATCAAAATAAGGGGTAACGTAAGTAGGTAGTAGGTTTAAGGGCAAACATATCCAAAAACACACAATTATTTCTAAACATGTCAAATATTAACATAACACAACAAAGCATTCCAACATTTCTATTGGCAAACATTTTCTATACGCAAATTTCGCATCTTTCGTTACGAACAGATTTTTTTTCGGTTTTTTTTTTGTTTTTTTATACCATACCTCTACTGGAAAGCAATAGGACAATCAAGGAAATCACCTCACAATAAACACTAAATAATAATAATAAAGAAATAAATTTGTCAATAAAACACATAACTAATATGACATAAATGGACAAAAGTATAATATATTTCGTGTTCAAAAAACAGCACAATACAAGTTACGGAAATATCTAAATATTTTGATTCTTCTAAACTGTTTTCTAAAACTTATATAAATCGAAAAAATTCACTCTTCTTTGCTGTTGTGTTTCAATTTCATCATCCATGTTAATTAAAAGTATAGCTTGTGTAATAAGATACCCAATGTATTTTCAACCATTATTAAAATGAATATAAGAGTATACATCAAAATGAAATTGGTTTCTGTTTCATTTTCTGCTGCATATACGATTATTTAATGCAGTACAGACTGTTCTCCCCGAAACTTTTACTTTATTAGTTCGAACGCCAGCATTACGCTATGAAGGATTCATTAAAGCACTTACAGTATTATTTTTCAAGTTTATCATCGGCGTAAAACTTGGGCTGAAAATTAAACAAAAAAAAGTTGTTAATTAAAAACACAATAGATCTAAAAAGTGCTTAAATTATGAGGTTTCCTAAACAAATTATGAAACGGCACAAGTGACACTTATAGTGGGTTATCCATATCGTTTTTATAGTATAATGGTATAAAGTTATTTTGATATAATTTTAAACGCATTTTACAGGTACAGGTAGGTTTTACAGGTAACATGCTCGGCTAATTCCATTGTTGCTTCAATGAGTTTATCAAATAGGATTATTTGCTCATAGGAACATTATATTTAACACGTTCAGCGACGCATCACCCAAATTTGAATGGTGCTCTATAGAAATCGCCTTTCATGCCTAAAATTCATACTAACTTGTTGAGCCGCATATCATTAAAAAGAAGAGTAGTATTAGTTGCCAAGAACACAAGAAAAAAGTATAACGTGTCAAATATGGGCGTTTCGTCAATTTGTTAAAGAAACTTAGCAGAGATATTTATTTATTAGTATACATTTTTAGTGAATCTGAGGAAAGTACCGTTTTCGATTTCGGTTTCGTAAATAAGATTATGTAGTAAATACAAATTAAATTAGTCACATTCCGATTCAATAGTACAAAACCTTCTTATTTGAGAAACAAATGAATATTTCCAAGAAAATAACTGTTTGAACAAATCATGAAATTGCAACATTATTTTCATTCGAACTAAGAACACTTTTGATATTATATTTCACATTACGGGAGTTTTTGATTCAAATTACGAACAGCATCGCGATTTCTTCAATAGGGTTCAGATCAGATCACACAATTTCTATGCTAAAAGCACAACTATCTAATTTGTAACTTATCACTGTCTAAAGAGACATAAAGATTCATGAATTTGGTCACATTCTTACTCCTTGAAAGTAGTTCAATCTTGGTAACAATGCAAAACCTCTCGACGTGATATTCTTGCGTTTACTGTGGTGGTTTTTCTTTTGCAATTACAATTTAATCCGGCTATCCACAATATAAAAAAAAGATAAAAGAATAAAAGAAAAAGATCATGGTTTGAATTGCGGACAAATTGAATTTTTGAGGAGTTCAGAAATTTGGAGGGAGTCGGTTTGAAGCAAAACTGTGACGAAATCCTGCGGTGGGTGGTGAACTGACAGACGGGAAATTCATCGCAAAATTCGGGTCTAATTTTAAGGGCCAGTAGCTTTATAAATTGATTTTAGTATATCATGATAATCATGTAAAATCAACAAGCATTGTGGTTACAGTTTGGGTATGAAAATATTCATTTACAACGTAAAGGATGTCTGGAATTCTCATTCTCCCATTTCTGATTTACCTGATTGGTTAGTGTTTAACGAACGATTTTAGCTTTACTGTAATGACGTGCTTGTGGAGAAGTATTAAATCATAAAATGTAATACGAACAAGGATGTCAAGGAAGAAATTTTGTACTGGTCCTGCCGTATGAAACCTTAGCCGCTACTAAATACATTACTGGGCAGCCCCGGTAGTTAAAACTTTCATTTGACATGGGTTTTAAATGGAATAATTTATATAAATGTCCCGCGTGTAACACATAATTCTATTTAGCTAACATTCTTTCTTATGCTACTAATCAAGATTTAATGTATGCTGTTTCTTTTTATGTTTGATTATACATTATAAACTAATCATGCTGATAACGTACTACTATTATAAAACTTAAGAATGTGTTTAGATGTAGGCCTATTTAAAAAGTAGACAGAAAGATAAATGAACTAGAGCCAAAGATAAATTTAAAAAAAACTTTACTGCAGCAATACAACAACATTCACATCACGCATCATATTACAAAAATCATCCAATGACACATGTTATCTTTATCTTACTAAACCGTTTCAACTTTCAGAAGAGTTAAAGCAGAAAGAGAAGTTATATTTTACAACCTGTTTCTTGCGTTTTTTTTCTACAAATATTTCAAAACGAAGTTTCTGAAAGATCGCCCTTGTATTATTACACACATAACGTTGCATTTTCGAAATGCATTTTAAAATTCTGTATTGTAGAATAATCCGTGATGCCAACGAATTCATAATTGTTAGTAAAAGATAGAAAGAAGAGAATAAAGAAAGTTAGAAAAAGATACGCATTATAATTGTTCGTGTTCAGCAAATGTACACTATATAATCCTCAACGTAACTTTTCTAGGTGATGTATGGTAGTTTTGGCAAAAGGCAATGTCTGCTTCCCCTCACTATACAAAATAAAACTTCTATCAAGCCACTTAATACTTACTTCGTCGTGGGTAACATTATCCTTAAGGGTTTCCTCATCATCTCCTGAATCATCCTCACCGGAACTTTCAGTAGAATTTGCTGGTTTGTTGTTGTTACCGGTAAGTGCTTTGTTCTGCAAAAAAGTAAAAACGCACATGAATTACTATGTTACACCTATAATAACACGACCATCGTTACTTACTCCGTCACGCTTCATAGAAGTGAGGTTGTCGTAGCAATCAAGGCATACACGCAGCGGTTTATTACTCTGACCTGGAAGAATGAACTTTTTCGACGAACAAGGACCACATACAACGGCCCCGCAATTTCGGCAGTGATGCTAAGGAACACCAAAAATAAAACATAGTTATCGACAAAAATTGTTAAACATACGGCAAATGCGTCGTGATGGAAAAATAAATAAATTAATATCAACAAGCATTCATGTATCGCCAAGCATGACAAAGGACGATTTCCATAGAATTGCGCTGCTGTAACAATCGCATGATTCATAACAAACATTAATCACATTTGTATGTTTTGTCTACATACCCTTCTGTTGATCATAGTAAACTGAGTCTTTTTACAGTGCATGCAGATAGTTGCTTCACTGTCCGGAACCCATACAGCAGCATGCGTTTCAACCGGTTTTTTCCCGCCTGTTATAAAAAAAAATCATGATAAGAAAATGGATCTACTACTTTACCCAAGGCATTCGAAGCATACTTTTGCGTAATAAATCTTCAATGCACTTGTTGATGTGTGCCATCCATTCTTGTTTTTCTGTTTGGGTCGCAGCGTACACGGCGAAAGATTTTGTAGCCGTACGTATCAGCCATCCATTTCTATACTCTGTACCGAAAAGAGAATGTGAAGAGCAATGATGCGTAAGCAGTGGATGTTGGTAACAAACGTTCTATAATAACATATTCCTTACGGCCATTATCGTCCAGCGCCTGTAATTGAACTTCCTCTAGGGGTATTAAGTGTTGCTTGTTGTATTTTTTCTTGCCAATAACAATATTGCCATAAACCAGAATGTCATTAAACAAGAAAAATTGCCTTGCTTTAGGACGTTTACGACACATTTTTGTAAGGACACCTTCGCCAACTAGTACACGCCCAGGAAGAAACAACGGCTGTCCGGATGTCCCGAAACAGTTTTCCACCATCTGTATCCGCCGAGCATTGGCTTCGCTGTTAACTTTAGGTGAAAGGGAGGAAAACAGAACATCATTAATCGTTAGCTTGTTATATACCAGGCAAATAACACCAATAGGCGGACCGTCAAGCGGAAATGGCATAGAGAGTAACTCTAGCCTATAATTGTTGACACAGTTTAGCATTAATCTCTCAAACATATAACATGTTATCTGGGATCCGTATTTCAGCTGCAACCTAATCGTATTCTAAATTTGACCAGCGTGGAACTTTCTATTTTTGCTTCGTTATTTTGTTGACAAATGTAAAGTATCTTGAAAGGCCATTAATGAACCCTGATTCAGCAAGCTATGTATGAATCATATTAACATCACCATCGTTTTTACCATTATGTATAGCAACATACGTATTAATTGCTACTGTATTGTTTCCAAAGACAGCACACAGTTTCCATTTTAATTCATGTAATGATCTAGAATAACCCGAAACTGCATTCAAGTAGCACGAACTTATCGTACACAAAGAAAAATCATGACAAAGTTGAATCCAGAAAAATAAACTCACCTAGCTTGTCCACCATATTTCAACACGACTGGTGAAGATGTCTTTACTTTCCTCACAAGTTCGTACGAAATAAGTCACTATATTTACAATTGAACAGAATAAAAACACAAAAACAATCGACTTGATGGGTCAGGTATCGAAACTTGCAACTCTGAATCTTGTAGGACAATTAAATTATTCGTGCTATTCCAGTGTTTGGTACATTCCAATGCCGCTGCTGTTTTGCTGACAGCAAAGAGCGCTGCTATACAGAACAGTGGAAATGGCCCAGAATCATTTTACAACTATGCACGAGCGAGGACTCGTCAAACAAATGTGGAAACACCTTTAGTCGATAACATATTATTGTTCGAATTGTTTTAAACTCTTTTACTGTTTTAGGACAAAATCATTTAAAAATAAAAAATCATGCAGTAAGAAATTTGCGCCGTTTACACTATGGTCGTATGATAAAGTGGCATTTACACTATGTTCCCAGCTAACACAACCGCATTGGTGACACTCAAGGTTTTTGATGCAACTCAATATGACATCACCTCTCCTTGCACTGATTTACATGGCATTCCACAATTTTTGGAAAGTCAATGGCCCAATGTCTTTTGACTGCTTAAAATATAGAGTAGAACGTCGACTATCCGGCGCCTGATAAACTTTCTACTTCTTGATAAAGTTTATTTTAAAATAAACAAAGAACCTGTGATGAAAGACTAAATAACACTGACCAAAAGACAACATGGGTAAACCTAATTTAATTTAAAAGATTGTAATTCATACGTAAAGCAAAATGACAACAAAAACAAAACAAACATAGACGAGACATAGACGAATGGCTAGTCCGTATTTATAGTTAAGCCTCTGGTTATGGGACAATCTACCATAGGAGGACACAACCTATCAATGTATAAGAAAAAGAAGATTTATTCGTTATTTACTCCGTAATGAAACTGTGAATAAAGAATAAATCTTTCACCGAGCTTGCCCTACGGGTAAAGTAAAGTAAATGTTGTGAAAATGACGAAGCAAACTGCTCGAAAGTTAAATTATCAGCGCGCAGTCTGGCTGGGCAGTCTGATGGGCGCTACCTGCCTGGGGCGTTCCTTCAAGTGTTCATTAGCTGTCAATGGATGAATGTTCTTTTTTTCTACCTGCTGTTTTTCTTTTCTTCCTTTTTTACCAAAACGTAGCTGTCAATGGCCAGTTGTGCAGCTTTGTTTTTATTATTTGGGTTGATGTGTGGTAATCGTCTCTAAAGGATTAGTAAAATATTCGCTGAAGTAGTTTAATGCAATAATCTAGCAGTATGCAGATCGTTTGTGAAAATTATTTCGCGAAATAAATGTATCTCACCGTCCCTCTTTGCATAGTGACAATCCCTTGTGGTCGTTGCGTGGCCTATTCGTCACTGGAATAGATAAGAATTGGAAATCGGTGATTTTTTTTATGTCGTAGGCTTTAAGTAACGCAATGAATTTCGACAAATCCACTTCTCCCCGTAATAACAGTGCGGGCGACAAATCTGTTAGTCAAACTTCTTCAACAGCTACAACACCTAGTTCTAGTAATAGTTTGATCGAGCCTTCCGAAGATTCTACCCTAAACAATGCTACGAGTATATTTTATGGCGGAGAACGTGGCGGATCTGGTGCCGATGCGGTAAGTTTGTAAAATGTGCAGCTTCGTTCGAATAAAACTTTGAAGAGTAGCCATTTTTTTCTGAAATTTCTTTTAAGAAACCATTTCATTCATAGTATAAGCTAACCTCAAGCGCATGATTTACTGAAAAGCTGGTTAATTTCGTGTAGCTTATCATTAGCATTTATCTGATCTGTTTAATCATCTGCTAAACGAAAGATGTATAATTGCACTGAATTTTAGATTCAGCAACTTCAAGTTGAGAAGCTGTAGCTGTAACAGTTTTCTTTAGTTCCATTTTAAATCAATTTCACTGCATTTATTTCACGGTAATTTCGACTTTTATAGAGAGATTTCAGCTTTCGAGAATTATGGGCGTTTACTGGGCCAGGGTTTTTGATGTCTATCGCTTATCTGGATCCGGGAAACATCGAATCGGACCTGCAGAGCGGAATTGTAGCCAAATACAGTTTGTTATGGGTGCTACTTGGAGCGACGCTGTTAGGATTAGCAATGCAACGATTGGCTGTGAAGTGGGTAACATATGTTCAATGTGTTTTGATATTACGATTATGGACAAACGCAGTTTGGACATCGCCATTCACTAACAATATTTTTCTGTCTGTCCTAAACACAGAATTGGAGTTGTTACAGGATTGGATCTAGCGGAGATGTGCCATAAACAATACAAAACTGTGCCTCGATTGATACTTTGGCTAATGGTAGAAATTGCTATTATTGGGTCTGATATGCAGGAAGTCATTGGTACAGCAATAGCCATCTACCTTCTCTCGTACAAACGGTAATTTATGGTTGTTCAACAACCATACCTTGGATGGTTCTATATTTTTTGTTCTAACTCTTCTCACTTGATTACAGAA
The DNA here is from genome assembly GCF_943734755.1 of Anopheles moucheti. Taxonomy (NCBI): domain Eukaryota; kingdom Metazoa; phylum Arthropoda; class Insecta; order Diptera; family Culicidae; genus Anopheles; species Anopheles moucheti. Next base: position 45,962,955 of record NC_069141.1, on the reverse strand, counting down.
TACCTTTGTACGTTGGCGTATTGATAACCGTATTAGACACGATGTCCTTTCTATTTTTGGATAAGTATAAATTGAGACGGTTGGAATTATTTTTTGGTTTCCTCATTACAACAATGGCGATATCGTTCGGTTATCAAGTAAAGTATCTATATTATCTATAATCTATTAGTATATTATGTTTCCTTGCATTAGGTGAGTTGATCCGCTTCCACACATTTCTTCCTTTACAGTACATCATCAGTGATACGCCACAAATGGAAGTAATCAAAGGCATGTTTATTCCCTGGTCTTCCGACTATCGACCCGGTACGCTATTGCAAGCGGTTGGGATAATTGGTGCAGTTATCATGCCGCACAATTTGTATTTACATTCAGCGCTGGTGAAGGTACACATTATTTCACAACTAAGTTTAATAAGAGCCAGCTAATTTTTGATTTGTTTTTTTTTTTAGTCCCGAGCGATCAATCGAAACGAAGTAAAAGAGGTGAAGAAAGCCAATCGTTATTACTTTATCGAAGCATCGATAGCGCTTGCTGTATCATTTGTCATCAACGTGTTTGTAGTTTCTGTATTTGCTCACGATTTGTACGGAAAAACTAATCAGGATGTGGTAAGTGAAAAGCACAACTAATCGGTAAAAACATTATTTTTGGACATACTTTTCAATTCGTGGCATTCAAACTGAATCTACTTGCGGCCATTTTTGCCATCCTTTTTTTTACTCCTTTTCCGCCTTTTTCCAATTTTGTTGTTGTTATCTTGGTGCATGGCCAAAATAACAAATTAAACCATGATCACGTATATATTGAATAACTCGAACTTTAATAATTTTTGCAGATCGACCGATGCAGTAATTCGTCTTTTTCGGATGATATTCTACAAGCGTTTACGGCAAATAATGCTACAGCTGATATTAATATTTACAAAGCTGGTTTGGTGCTAGGATGCTTTTACGGCGGACTGTCAATGTATGTGTGGGCAATCGGCATACTAGCGGCTGGTCAAAGTTCCACCATGACTGGCACTTATGCAGGACAGTTTGCTATGGAAGTAATGTATAGTTCTTTCCCCCCTTTACTAAATGCTGTTGATAGTGCTTTTACTTTTGACACTAATTGCTTCCTTTGTAGGGCTTTCTTAATTTGCAATGGGCGCGCTGGAAACGGGTATTGTTCACCAGAACCGTTGCAATAATGCCAGCATTTTATGTTGCATTTTTCAGTAAACTAGAGGATTTAACCAAAATGAATGATATTTTGAATGCAGTAATGGCTTTGCAACTTCCATTCGCAGCGATACCTACTGTCGCTTTTTCTTCGAGCGTGGGTATGTTTCTTTTTTAGTAGGCGGATGATGAAGACGTACTTAAATAAGCAATTTAAATAAAATAAATTTCTTACAATTTTTTCTCTCAACAAACAATAGCATTAATGAAGAAAGAGTTCGTGAACGGCACGTAAGGAAATCTGTTTTTCGCGGGATAATTCTATAGCACAAAACCGATAATATTTTAATTGGTCTTTTGCAGGACAGAGAAAGTCATCTCCATCGCCCTCAGTTTCACCGTCATTGGCATTAATCTGTATTTTATTATTGCCAATCTGCAGCAAGTGAATTTGACCGCTTTCATGATAATTGGCGTGGGTATGTACGACACAGCAATGACAAAAATTTTATTACAGCTTTTTTTCTTTTCGATAGTTATATTCGGCACCTTCTACATAGCTTTTAATGTATACCTTATATTACATATGATGGTAAATTTGGGAAACAAATCATTAGCTACTAATTCAGTAAGTACTTTAGTATCAACAGTAAACGATTAAAACATCGAACAATAATATTTGTTTTTTTTTCCTTTCCAGTTCGTGAAACGGTATATCTTTGATGATGTTGATCTGTTTTCAAATATGGCAACGATAGATAATGGTTTATGATTTTAAATGAATAATCTTGCCAGTCATTTACATACTTACTTCGAGTAATTAGTTAGAATGCATATCTTTGCGAATATCAATTGTTAAAAGAAGTTTTTATCGGGGCAGATTAAGCTAATTGTGCCTTAATAGTGAAATAGATATTTAGGGAACTTATATGTTCGTGATGTTTTGTGTTAATCCATTCAAGATTTATAATTTGGATTGATTTCATATGAAAAGAAAAATATTTAGTTACATTCAAAAAGTGCAATGCATAAAAGGGATATACAATTAGGGCTGTGCAATTGTAAAGGCATAATATATCTATCACATATATCTCGTCACATGTTAATAAAAATACAGGTATAACATTATTTATTGGCTTATTTTTATTTGTGTTTGTTTAAGACATACGTCGAAAGGTGCCAGTCAAAATCGTCATAATAGAAGTTAAATTTAAGTGCTATCGCAATCATGGTTTCATTATGGTTTTTATCGGTATATGCTCGTTTTGTTTGGTTAGTTCTAAGTAGTCGTTAATTTCGAAACGTTCTAGGTGGTACATAGATTTTTATACGGATTTTATTACACCAAGAAGTGAAACGTAAGACAAGACGTGTATTTTTTCTGAACCGATTTTAACTCCACACAACGGACGAGGGACACAAAATTGTTTGTTATTGTTTTGTTTTCTTTCTTTTGATGTTTGATATACTTCCAATAGGTAATTGCATACCTAATTTCTCTCCAGATTTCTAAATTATTTAGAAGTAATTAACTATCCTTAGATTGATAGCATTTCGTCTAACTAATTAAGAAAACTAGATTTTTTTAAATTTCGAACAAACCAAGTAAAAAGGATAAGCTCAGACGATTGGCAAGGTAACAAGTTCCTATAGAACGTTTGATTTACTGTTTACCCGTAGATAAGTAGAATTCGCTCTCAAGATCTTTTCCCAGATGTTAATGTATTATTGATTTAATTGTTTAATCCCTACAAAAACTTACAGTGCCGATACGGCCTGGCCGTTTTAACGACAAAAAAACTTACTCTTTGTTAAAATCAAGTTTTATTTAAATTTTGAAAAAGCATATTTTTAAACAGAATCAACGAAATAATCATTTCCATGCACATATAACTATAATAAAAGGCTGAATACAAATTTTTGTTTTTTAATGAAATAGAATTCTTTATATTTTGAATATAAACCAACGATCGAAACATGGTTTTATAAAGCCGATTGCTTTAAACCACCGAGATGCATTTTTAATCTGGTAGCTCAATAACGCTGTGCCGTAGTCCAAAAATATTTTTAACATACTTTTGATCTTTTTGCATATTCTGCAAAGTAATTGTAATATAGCTCCTTTGACCTATCGTTTGAATTTACATTCTTTTGTATGTTCTTCATTTTGTGTAAATTCTTTAACATTTGCCTGTTTGATAATGTTGTAGCAATTAGGTTTCGATGATGTTTACCATATTTAACATTAGTTGAATGTGGAATTGCTGGATTAAACACCATTTCTGAGCAGTTATAAGCTGTGTAAAATTCCCCGGGGGTTCTGAATAAAACGAAGATTAATTAAAAAATGTTGGTGTATGCATATTTTTTGTTACGATCGCATCCAAAATTATACTTACAGCGTTCTGCCAGCATTAACCGGCACGGTGTCTGAATTTTTCAACACATTGGTTATCATTTTGCGAATAGTAGGATGATAATGGCGCAGCATGCAGCTGCTTTCATATAACGCGGTACAATTGGCATTGGCGAATTCCGGTTCTTCGTTGAATGGATCAAATTTACCCGAACCTACGACAGTCTCCGTATCGAGCAGAATATCTAGCTTTTGATTCATATGGATGCAGCTTCGAATTAACGATATAAGACCAAGAGACCCATTGGGAAGCACTTGTAGGCAAAGCGTTGAAAGACGTTTTACAAAGCTGACATAACGATGATACGTTACGTTCCGACGACGTTTGAACAGAATGATGTCTAATGTTCTAAGAATAGTCTCCATATCTTCATGGTTTTTGCCTGTCAGTAATTAAAGAACATGCATTTTAACACAAAATCACATTGTAATAAATGCATACATCATATGCTGGTTAGACAGAATCGGTCAGAGTTATTTTATCGTGCTTACCTGCATTCACGTAGAGCAAATTTTTGTAAAAATGCGAATAGAATCTTGCTGGGTCAATGTTAAGAACTTCGCCTTGTCCACTTAGAATGATAAACACCGTTTGGATGCAGTGCAATTGCTCTCTATATCCCAACTCGACGTTTTCCAACAAGTTGTTCAACAGCTCAACCAAATCCGCATAAAATTCGATGTTCATGGTATGTGCAAATTTGGACAATCCTTCTAGCGTCACACTCAGCACTTTCGAATCCGGATAACATTTAAGAATTTTGAAGTAAATCATGAACGTCAGCTTCGATATTTCAGTTAGCTTGCGGCGTACGACTTGTTTACTTTCCTCCGCCTTTGTTTCAAAAATATCTTTTTCAAGCTCCTGAAGTTTTTTCTTGCGTTTACGTTCTTTACGTGACATATTGATAACGTACGATTTTTGCTTTTCTAATTTTTGCTTTTTGAGCTCTAGCAACACATCTTCATTCATATTTATACGATTAATTTGTAAGTTTTTCAAGCACGAAATCATCTCAGGAAATACATTTCGCTGTTTTTTCTTCATGAGCATGTTTATATGACGCACAGTCTGAAATAATTATTTGGATAATCATTAGCAAAACTATGTTAGCTTTTTTGCGTTAACGTCAAAATTTGTTTCTTTTACTTACATGATGAGTTAAATCTAACCGTGTGTCTGTTTTGAACAAAGAACTGAAACAGGCGTGTACCGTTTTACGTATCGTTTCTTTTGTGTTGTTTAACATTAACACTAGTACTTGTATGATATTTGGACTATAGTTGAAGTACGGATGTGTTAGTACCAAATCGCACATGCATTGTACTGCCATTTCCAATAGCTGGCGTGTTTCTATCGATTGTTTTTCGGAACGATTCAGTTTTCTGGTGTAATTACTTATTACAGATTCCATGTGGGTCAGCAATTGTTTATAATAAGCTAGCAGCTTATTTTCAAAATTAACACGAGCAAGCGTATCTTTCTTCACTGAAATGCATAACAAAGGATATAATAGAATGTATTCTTCATGCGCCATGAGAGACAACGTTATACTTACACTTTTGTTGTTCCTTATCAACGATTCCAATGCGATATTCCGGAACAATATCTTTGAAAACTTCGACCAACGAAATCATAGCAGTTTTACGAACAGCTAAGAAGTTGATAGTACCATCACGGGTTTGTTCATTCAATAAGTCCAGCAATGAACTAACATTTTCGATCCTTGCCTCCGGGTTTTCTAATAATGCTGCACATACTGTTCCTATGTAGAATTGTTTCTCTCTAATTTCCTCTTCGCGTTTTAACAAAATATCAGTCAACGACACTGTTTCATGTACGTTTAGAGGTCTCTGGCACGTAACATCACTTGCCAATGGATCGTCAGCAGGATCAGCTGCACTTGCATCGACTTTAGTTCTCGATTGCTTAGGAGCAAATCGATTGATCAATCCTTTACCTTTAACTTTTATGGGCAACAAATGATTTACATTGTCATGTTCTTTCATTTCTGCCAGCACTTTCCTTCGATATGTTTCTTCCATCTCTTCGACCCTGTCTGCGGGTGTTTTAAACGCCGTCTTTTTAGAATGGAATGCATTCTTCGGTTTTACGGCTGCGGATGATTTGGTTTTACCTTTCTGAAACCCAAGTACAGATTGTCGTGCTAAAAACCGAACAAGATCAAGATGAATCGGAGAAAAAAAAAATAACGTTGGAAATATTCGTTTACCTTTACTGATAGGCTTTGCTTTTATCGATTTTTTCTTTAATTTAGCCATGAAAACTACACTGAAGCGACGGTTTTTACTGATATTTTAGCCAATGAGCAGTTTTGTTTATGCGATTGCGAGCCACATGGATTTCGATTGCCGGGCTAGCAGCAGACCAGATTGCTTCATGCTGAACAAATTGACAGATGACAAATGGGGGACAAGAACCATGGTATATATACCGGGAATATTGTTTTAATTTTTCATAATACCACGGTATTTAGAGCAAAATCACGTTTTTTACATTTTGATTTTCTCCACTTCTCTAATCGTGAAAAAAGTATCAACCAGAAAGAAGAATTGTAATTTATTATCAATATACCGGATCGCAGACTTACTTAGGGTTTATTGTGATGAGGCATCAGCGCTATGAATGAGCTTAAATAGCTAGCATTACTTACGGCAACAAACACAATTTTGTGACATAGTGCAATTTGTCGAACCCTGGTATAATCTGTTGCTGTGCAAAATAATCAGGTTACGGTACATAGATTTGAATTCGGTGTTGGTTGTGTTGTTGTCAAATATTAGAGAGGTTTTGGACCTCCTGGGTCTCTTTCGGCTCTGGTGGTAATAGGATTCGGTGTTGGTGAATGTAAATTTTGTTGATTGTCGGATTATAATACCAAGCATTTGAGAACAGCATTAGTAGTATGAAGAAAGTGAATTGCTAGGAATTTTAGTGCACCAAGATTGTGTTTTGTAGCGCAGTGCAAGAATGGCAAATTATCAAGTGCGTATGTTTTCCAAATTTTTACTCAAGCCATTAGAACTCGATAGAATGTGGTTTAGTGCATGGGGTGGAACAAGCTTGATCTTAACGCATGCTACCTATATAACCATTTCAATTTTCAGATGGAATAGCAAATCTTTTATATAACACACTCCTTGCCGAGAGATAAAAACAAGGATATTCAATTACTTACATCCTACATCTACATCCGCTTCGCAGTATTGGCCTGCTACAGGAGTCCTCTAAACCGCTTACAATCGAGCGTCGTCGTCTGTCAATCCATTCTCCCGACCTTTCTGGCAGACTTACTACACCTGCTCTGTCCATGAGGACGACCTATAAGGACTCTACCTTCTTTGCTGTCCGGTTTCATTCTCATCATGTGATCAGCCCATCGAGGCCTGGCGACAGAGTAGTCGCCGAACGACAGTAAGTTCGCCGTACCTCTCATAGAGCTTGCCATTGCAGCGACTCTTTTATTATGCTTCCGCGGTATAAGCTACATAAGCACACATAAAGGGCGAAAAATCTTCTTCAATATATCATCTTGAACGTTGATAAGAGGGTTTCTTCAGTTTTGGCCAAAGTTCATGTCTTAGAGGCGCATGTACTGGATAAACTACTAAACTTTTGTTCTTAACAGTTTCACACGAATATATTTCATCATGATCAGTAGACCTTTTTATATAACATTATCTACAGGCTACTTGATATCTTGCTTGATATTCCAACACTGGAACTATATAAATTCTACAACTATCTAAGTCCCAGCTTCGTTCGTCGCGGCAGCTGTTTTGAGTAGAGAATTTTCCTCGTACTGTAGAAATGCTAATTGGCAATCAGCGACCTAGCGAATATTTCAACATCAATTTTATTGTCGGTGCTGACTTTTGTCCCAAGATAGGTGAAATTTTGAATGACTTCGAGAGTCGTCATTTCAAATCGGCTCAACTATGTAAACGTCATTTCTGCATATGTTAGGATTTGTTAACAAGGCCGCTGCTAGTGCTACCATCAGCTAGGTTCAGTTTAGGTTTAGTCGAAAAAAACCGTTTGGTGGTAAAAGGTGTATGTATTACCCGGGGAAAGGTACCGATTCTGTTCGTTTTTCGCAGTTACTCGCTTATTTGTGATAACATTTGTTTTTAGAAATAGCGGTTTTTGTTTGCCATTAAACATTTTGTCTTTAACAAATTTTTCTTGGCCCACCCTTAGCTCTGGAGGTTCCCTTCTGCCTTTGTTGTGATGTTTCTGTTGCTTCTCTTGAGCCTCTTTCAACTGAACTATCACTACATCGTTCAGTTTTTGTTGCACTATTTCGATGTCTTCCACTGTAGTGGGATTATGAGAAATTCCTAAAAGAATTTCTTTTGATGTTTTTATTATCCTGACCATTAACCTCTGTTTTATTACTCGGCGTAATATAGGCGCTTATGTTTAAGTTCAATTCAAATAATTCCTCGTATTTCCGTTGATAGAAAAGGCTTTTCGTTATCGGTGATAATCATTGACGGTATGAGATATGATGTGATGGTTTTTTCGAACGCTTTTCGAACATCTACTATTTGTCTTGATTTTATAGATAACATTCTTCCAAATTTCGAAAATTTGTCAATACTTGAGAGGAAACTTTCCCCGTCTATCTGGTAGATGTCAACGTGGAGTATTTCGAAGGGTTGTTTCGGTATAGGCGTATATATATCGGTATATTTGCACGTATTACATGCATCGCATGTTTTAATGTAGTTTCTGACCTTTTCAGTTATCTTCGGAAAATAATACTTCCTTAATATCTGTCTCTTATTCTCATCAATGCCTCGATGAGCTCTTTCGTGTTCGTTATTTATAATTTCTTCTTGTTCTGCGACGTCCCTAACATCATTAAGAATATTCTGTGTAAACCTGATCTTGTACGTTTTTGATGAACTATAATAATCTTGGTACATTCTTTGCAAATCGCCCATGATTTTTTCTATTGTGTGTAATCCCGTCAATTTGTTTGGAACAAAGAGTTGATTGAAAATACTTTGTAGCACTTGCTCTGAACATTGTCGTCTTTTAACGATTATTTTTTTATAGCCGGGAAAAGGATTTGAAAAAATAGTATCTTCATTATCATCCGTCTCAATAACAATTTGCAATTTGAAAGCGTTGCGAGGAGCTTCAGTGCATTTGATAAGATCTGAAGGATCTTCATCGGCAGAATGCCGAGTTGGAGTAAGGGAGAAAATCTGTACGCGACTAAGCGCATCAGCTACAACGTTGTTCTTTCCTGGAGTATACACCATTTCATAGCCGTGATCCTCCAAATAAGATTTTCAACGTGTTAGCTTAGTGTAAATGTTTTTAGGCGACAAGGAAAATTTTGTGTCTTTTTGTGGGTAAAAACTTATTTATTAACACTTAACAACTCCGTACATAAAAAAACACTTATTAAAACGAATACAACGATCAGCGATTGTGCCGCGCGCTAGATCCACGTCCTTGCAGCCTGTCGATCACGAACCGAATCTTCTCCCGCCACATCACAGGACGTAATTGTACCAGCAGGGAGAGAGCTAAACCACAGCTAGCGACAGAGACGACTATATCCGCTAAGCATCGGATGCTGTCAGTTCCCAGACAACATCGAGCGTGCGGATAAGCTGTGTCGCAGCTGCAACGTCAGGCTGCAACATCTCCTCCGGCTAATTGAGCTGATAGGATCCGAGCCGACGCGGGAGTCTTCTCACACGAGAAGACCTGCGTGGCAAATCCATCAGGCTCTGGGTGGTGCTACCATCATGACGGTTACTACTAACATAAGGATGTACCGATTTCGCCACCGGAATGTCGTTCCGGGCACTCGCTGCTGGTGATGAACGATCGGGCAATGATGGTGGATGTGCTGCTGGTTCACTTGTGCTGGGTTCCGGAATCGGCTGGGTTGGCTCTGGAGGGGAACCCGAGGACCAATCCTCTAACAACAAATCGAGCGGCAGCTGATGTCTTTCACATGCGCGGTCAACCACACGTCGCCGAATTTGGTTTACATGGCGCCTGAGTGTACGTCCATCTTGTGCAATCACGTCGTACATAACTCGTCCGCGGCTGCGAACGATCCTTCCGGGTATCCACTTCCACGAGTTACCGTGGAAGGATTTTGTTGAAACTGGCTCGCCTGGCTGAAAGTTTCGAACTAAAATTGATGAGGAAGAAGATAGTGAGTGTGATGAAGGGGGCCGCAACAGCTCCAATGCTGTCCTGATGGAGCGACCGAACATTTCCTCTGCTGGAGTTTTCTGCTGGCTCAACTGAGCATTTGGAGTCGATCGGTACGATATAAGGAAAAGCTCCAGCGCCTCATCAAGGGATGTTTCATCACTCTGGATCTTCCGCAGTGCTCGTTTCAGCGTATCAACGAAACGCTCTGCCTGTCCGTTCGATTGCGGATGGAATGGTGCTGTGGTAATATGCTCGATCCCGTTACTGTTGCAGAATTCCGCAAAGAGGCTACTTGTAAATTGGGGACCATTGTCACTAACCAGTGTTTCCGGCATACCGAAGCGAGCAAATATATTACGCAGCATGGCGATGGTGGCAGAAGTGGTTGTACCTGGTGATTTATAGACTTCCGGCCACTTGGAAAAAGCGTCAACCACGACTAAAAAATAAAACTGTTGAATATTATTCAACGGTCGATTCAAATGTGACAACTAGTATCGACCGTTTGGCTGTAGAGGGCGCCACTTCGAACGGAGCAACCGATCGAGCCGAGCACGCCCGAAGTAAAAAGATCAACGACCAGGAGTAGAGGAATCGATAAAGCTAACCCGACGAACGAGGACGTGATTTTTTAGCTCCACAAATAAAGTGTGCTAAAAGAAGTCCTGTTTGTGCGTTTTTATTATGTTTGTGCATTAGTGTTTTACGTTATTGAAAGAACGCTGTTGCTTGTCGCAACATTCTAAAAAATCACTCGTAACTCGTTAGCTTAACGCGTCTTTGCTCGGTGCCACAAGCGAGGATTCTAAAAAAAATCGGATTCGTGTTCAAGTGAACAGTGTCGCTAGAAAGTATCCTGAGGAAATCGGATATGCGTTTAGGTTCAACCGTGTAGTGCCCTATCGAGCAACCTGAGGCAATTCGGACTCGCGTGGCGGCTCTTGAGGCAATTCAGAGTCACATCGGTTGACCTTCCGCCAAAGTGACATTCGCAGAAGTGTGCCGCAGTTAAAACCAAACGCGTCATGAAAAAGAATCCTGTGCAATTCGGATTCGCGCTAGTTTCAACCGTGTGTGTCGCATCGAATAACCTGAGGTAATTCGGTTTCGTGTGGCGGCTCCTGAGGAAATTCGGAGTCACATTGGTCGATCTAGAGCCAAACGACAATCGCGGAAGAGTTATCTCTTTCCGCATTACACACACCTACATATCCAGCAGCATGAAGCGTTCCAATTGCTGTTTGATGTAAATGTGTTCAATAAACGGTGTTAATACACCGTCGCAACAACGTTGTCTTCTGTCTCAGTGGAAGACAATACTAAGCCAAAGGAAAAGCGATCACCATCATCTCGTCGCCGGCAACAATTTCAAAACAAAGCCTTTTCCTCGGGTCTACGTTCTTTGGCAATAACAACTTGTTACTTCCTGATCGCACCCTTCGCGTAGCGGTTTCTGATAGGACATCGACCCTTCGTGTGGCTTCGTTGGAAGGACTCCAAAAGAAGAAAGTATTAGTGAAGTGCGGTTGTTCGCAAGCGAATGCTGGAAACGTGGAACAAGTTTGCCATCGCATGTGATTCTGCCGATATTATCCTGACTACGTTCACAGCGGTGAACGGAGACGTCAGTCGTGCACTCCTGGTACATCACCGGTTGGTTATAAAAGTGGTTAGTGTTCGAAGCGTACGTGGCAAAAACAACAATAGCAGTAGCAGCCGCAGCAGCAAAACAATCGGATAACCAGCTGTCAGCTAGTGATGACGTATCGACCAACGAAAGTGTTTGTTGTTTACAAACACTGGGGGCAGTGTTGAATATTATTCAACGGTCGATTCAAATGTGACAACTAGTATCGACCGTTTGGCTGTAGAGGGCGCCACTTCGAACGGAGCAACCGATCGAGCCGAGCACGCCCGAAGTAAAAAGATCAACGACCAGGAGTAGAGGAATCGATAAAGCTAACCCGACGAACGAGGACGTGATTTTTTAGCTCCACAAATAAAGTGTGCTAAAAGAAGTCCTGTTTGTGCGTTTTTATTATGTTTGTGCATTAGTGTTTTACGTTATTGAAAGAACGCTGTTGCTTGTCGCAACAAAAACCCTTCAAATGGCCCAGCGTAGTCGATGTGAACTCTACGCCAGACGCCCGTAGGTGTTGGCCATGCCGCTGGCGTAGCTCGAGGGGGTGCTTTTGCGGCTGCCGAACAGGATCCACAAGAGGCCACGTAGCTTACAATGTCGTCGTCGATCATCGGCCAGTACAAGTAGCTACGCGCGATTGCCTTCATTCTCTGCATTCCCGGATGTCCCTTGTGCAGTTGGAGCAAACAACGGGAACGCAGCTTCTCCGGGATGACCACTCTCTCCCCGAAAAGTATGCAACCCTCAACGGTTGAGAGAGATTCCTTCCTATTGTGGTACCGTGCCAAATCTGCTCCGAAGGTACCGTCATGAGGCCATCCGTTTTGCACGTACTTATGGACCTTCCGGAGCAAGGGGTCAGCCTGCGTAGCTGTTTCAACGTCTCTGAAACAAATTGGAAATGAGCTCAGCGCGTTAACAGTAACTGACCTTAAATCCTCCTCTAGCTCCAAACTGGCGATCACGTATTCGGCTTCAGGTTTCGCGTGGTGTTGTATCAGACGAGATAATACATCGGCATTTCCGAATGAGCCAGTTGGTACGTACTCAATGTCCATGTCGTACAGCTGAAGGGTTAGTGCAAACCTTTGCAGCCGATTTGCTGTGTATGTAGGAATACCATTCTTACTGCCGAATATGCGGACTAGTGGTCGGTGGTCAGTCTGCAGCGTGAAATGACGACCGTAAATCATGCGGTGAAATTTGGTCACAGCAAAAACTATTGCTAGTCCTTCCCTATCGATTTGGCTGTAACCAAATTCTGCTTTGCTGAGCGCTCTGGATGCGTGCTGAACCACTTTCATAGATCCGTCCGGGTACTTGTGGCATAGCGTTGCTCCTAAACCAACCGAAGATGCATCGGCGGACACAACTATGTCGCGCTTTGGGTCGTAACGGGTGAGTAAGAGTTCCGTGGATAATAGGTCTTTAAATTGTTCGAAAACTTTTTGGCATTCGGTAGTCCACTGGAACGCACTTCCGGTTAGCAGCAACTTATCCAGCGGGTAGCGTAATTTACGCATGTTAGGAATGAACTTTGCATAAAAGTTTATAGCACCGATGAACGATCGAACGCCTGTGACATCTGTTGGAGAAGGTAACTTCTTTATGGCGTCGATCTTGGCAGGGTCGGGTCGTAGGCCTCGGCTGTCAATGATATGCCCTAGGTATCGAATTTCCGGCGTGTTGAATGAGCACTTTTCTTTGCGGATGGTAAACTCATAGTCCTTTATTCGCTGCAGGGTTTCTTTTAGGGCGGCATCGTGCTCTTCCTGCGTCTTTCCGCCGACAATCACATCATCCATATAGGCGGAGACTGCATTTACACCGACGAGCATTTTATCCATGATCTGTTGAAAAGAACTACTTTGATGCCTGGAGGTAGCCTGTTATAATAGTAAAGGCCTCGATGCGTGTTGATGGTAAGCAGGGGTCGGCTCTTTTCTTCTATTTCCACCTGCAAAAATGCATCGGACAGATCAATTTGTGTAAATGTGACGCAACGGGCTAGTTTCGAAAAAATATCTTGCGGTAACGGGAGCGGATACTCATGTGGATGTAATGCTGCGTTGAGTCCGGGGCTATAGTCTCCGCATAGTCGTATTTTGCCGTTCGCTTTGCGCACTACTACGACTGGTGCTGCCCAATCCGAATAGGCGCAGGGAGTAATGAACCCCAGCTTTTCAAGTCGATCTAATTCGTTGTTGACAGCATCTTCCATGGCGTATGCGACCGGACGTTTCGGTCGAAAAACTGGTCTGCTTTCCTGTCGCAGCTGTAGATGTATTTGTGCCTTGGTGCACAGGCCCGTTCCGCTAAAAACCGTTGGAAATTTGTCTTCCCAGGAACATGTTTCCGCTGATCCTATGTGGTTACAAAAGTTATCCATTGGGATCGTCCCTAAGCCGAAAAGATGTATGGAGTCTGCCCCAAATAATGACAGATCCGCCTTTGAAACGCGAATTGTCGTCTGCTTGGTGATATTATGCATACGCACGTTGGCTTCAAACTCACCTACAAGGCCGAAAATTTCGCCGGAAGCTGCTTTCGCTCTTACCTTCGGTGGGTTGAGATGAGGCTTACCCAGCTGCTTCCATAACCGCTGGCTGATCACAGTGATGTCTGACCCGGTGTCAAGTTGTAGTCGAGCCGGCTTTCCTTCGATAAAAAATGTTGACAAACTTCCGCTTCTGTTGTATGCTACACACGTTGACTCGTACTACTCGAGATGCTACTGCACGACGATGATCGAACCGCGGTCGTCCTTTGCGTCGCTGAGACGAGTTGCAGAAACCCTCTCGATGACCCATACGTCCACAATCTCGACACTTGTTGGTTTTATAAGTGCAGTCACGGGTCCAATGCAGGGCACCACAAAGCCAGCACGGAGTATGTGGTTTGGAGGCTTCACTGACTTGGTATGGCGCTCGTTGCCGTTGTTGTTCCGGTGCCACTGGCGGCTGCTTCTGGCGTGCATTGCATGCACTCGTTCACTGGTATCCGTGGCGATCATGGCACTATCAGCTTTCACACGCACTAACCGTTGGCATTCCGCTGCTAGCTGCTCCAGGGTGGCGTATTTCTTGTCTTCGATGGCGGCTAGCAATTTCATTCGTATGTCCCGTACGCTTTCGTCCTTCAACCCACATACAAGGATGAGACATTTGAATTCTTCCTCCGTCATCGAAGAAAATTCCGATTCGACGCACGCTTTGTTAACACGGCATGTAAATGCTAGCAGGTCCTCGGTGCGCGTTTTTGAAATATTAAAGCTGTTGGTATAATGCTCTATTCACGACACCAATTTTATTTCGGAGCCAAAAGAAACACTTGGACCTACGTTGTGTTATTTTTTTTTACTTTATTAGTCTGAGACGTCTTTGCCCGATCGCTTCTGCTATGCTACTGAAACGCTCACTACAGAAACACGATGCCCCAAGCCCCGCACGAGCTGCCTTCCTATTATTTACTGTTATTTCGCAGAACCGTTCCCCTGTTTGCTGCTCAACTTGGCTTTAGTCAGAAAAGAATTCTTATTAAATTCAGTATGCCGTTCAACGTCAAATACAAACAAATTCAAACATACCGGCCGCCTTAAAAATCTAATTTTTAAGAAATGGATTGAAAATCAAATAAACCTGACGAATCTAATGCACTCAACCTTCTACATCAAATTTTTCAAACGGCAATACGCAAATTTTAGAAGTTGGTCTCTTGTAAATTCCCTTGGCCGTTTTAAGCGATACAACTCGAACTACATTGTCCCTACCAGGATATACGTCTACAATTCTACCGAGATACCATTCGTTTTTTTAATTTTTCTTGCTCCTTTAAAATCACCATCTGTCCAATTCGTAAACGTTCACCACGCGGTATACATTGAGATACATTATGAAGTTCCGTTAAATATTCGTTTCGCCATCTACGCCAATGATGCTGAACTAATTGCTGCAGTTGTTCATAACCCTTTAGACGGTTAGCAGGAATCTCACTACGATCTACATCGGGCAGCGCCAACAAGGGTTGGCCAATTAGAAAATGACCCGGCGTGAGGACATCCAGTTCTCCAGGGTCATCAGATAGCGGCGTTAAAGGACGTGAATTCATCTGCGCCTCGATCTGTACCAATACAGTTCTCTGCATGCAGTTCCAGTTCCATACAGTTTCTGTCTGCATCCCAAGATTTTGCATAAGGTCCGCTTAGCCGATTTTACGGCAGCCTCCCATAGGCCACTGAAGTTAGGCGCTCTTGGAGGAATAAAGTGCCATGTTATTCCTCTTCTTGATCCATAATCTTGTACAGTCGCCTGAAATGAATCTTCATTGATTAGCGCATACAACTCACGTATTTCTCGACCAGTCCCTTTGAAGTTCAATCCGTTGTCCGAGTATACCTCAACCGGTATGCCTCGTCTTGAGACGAATCGTGAACTGCCTTGGAGAAAAAACATACAAATATGGCTACGTATGCTTTGTGGCAGATCGATTTACGGTGCGGTGGTTTCAGCATCATTGGACCGCAATAGTCAACTCCTACGATCGAAAATGGTCTGGCAGGGGATGTTCTTTGCTCAGGGAGTTGCCCTGGAGGTTGTCGAACTGCAACGGGATTTGTCTTGAAGCAGATATGGCATCTTCTACAAACGAAGTTCACTAGCGTTTTACCATTTAATGGCCAAAACTCCTGTCTTAAGGCAGCCAGTGTTAGTTGTGGTCCTCCATGTAAAATCATCTCATGATAAGCTACTGCCACTGTTCGAGTGAAGTGGCATTTTCCAGGCAGAATCATGGGATGTTTTGCAGCGTACTTAATGTTGGCGTTTCTTAATCGACCACCAACGCGCAAAATTCTATCCTTATCCAAAAACGGGCGCAACTGTTTCAATTTCGATCCAGCTGGTATTGGTTGCTCCTTTGATAAGCACCTAATTTCTTCTTTAAACTCCTTATGCTGTAATGCTTTAATAAGAGTTCGTTTAGCTTCAGTATATTCATTACATTTAATGAATCCATTTTCAGTGTCCTTGTGTTGATGGCGCCGTATAAATCTCAGGCAATATACGGCCACTCTTAAGGATTTCCAATATGATGAGAACTTTTGAAGCAAAGGAAACTGGCTTTCTGTCGAGGCTGTCATTAATATCACTTTCTTCCTTTCGGGAATTTTATCAGCTGAAGTCCGATTTCTGGGTTCGTCGTTAAAAACTGCTCCAGTTTGCTTTAACCACAAAGGTCCATGAAACCAGCGGTGCCGATTGATCAAATCTTTTGGCAGCAATCCTCTCGAGATATCGTCTGCTGGATTATCTTCTCCTTTAACGTGCAACCACTTACAGCCCTTGGTCAACTTCTGCACCTCTGACACTCGATTTGCAACGTAAGTTGTCCAGCTGTATGCAGGTGATGCCAGCCAATCCAGTACGATCGTCGAATCAGACCAGAAAAACGCCTCCGCTGATGTTAGTTTTAGCGCCTTAATAGCTGCATCGCATAATCTCGATCCGATGACCGCAGCACAAAGTTCTAACCTTGCCAGTGAAACACGTTTTAAAGGCGCTGGTCTTGATTTCGATGTAAGCAGCTCTACTTTTACGGTCCCGTCAGAATTAACCGATCTAGCATAAACGCATGCTCCATATGCTGCTTCCGAAGCATCGCAGAAACAATGTAGCTGTAGCAGCACACCATTATTAAAGAAAGCATGACGAGCTACCTTTATGCTGGTTAGTAGATATAGTTGCTGTCGAAATTGGTTCCATTTATTGTTGGTTTCATTTGATACAGGATCATCCCAATCGCTCTTAGCGATCCATAGGTGCTGCATTCTTATTTTGGCCCACGATACAATCGGTCCAATTGTAATATTACTGCTTGTCCCATAATACGACACGGTCATACGGGATCACCACTGGGACAACACACCAGGTATAGGTCTACATTTCTTTCAGTACGGATTGGGACAGAGTCCCCAATAAAACACTAGACTCATTTAGTTGAGCATAACGATCAACTACGACAGTAACAGCGTGTGCACGTAGCAGCGAGTGACTCCGAGTGACTGCCTAGTCAACGGTCAATCTTTATTTTATAACATAATTACCGGTAAACCATTAACCTAGATATCGAACTAGTTGAAGTTTGATGCTTTTGTTTGTCTGAATTTTGATTGGTTGGTTTAATTGTTTTCTTGAGTTCTAGTTCTTATTAATTGGGTGGCCTAGTTCTGTTTCATATAAACTATGTATGGACGGGTTATTTCCTGTTGTTAACTTGAACCAAGTCAAGCAATAGGGTCTATTGCTATATTGCAAAGGTTGCAACTCTGGCGTGAAGCGCACCTGTACTGTCTTGCAATGAGGTCGCGATGGGTTTTTTTGACGCTGCGTATTGATCGGGTATGGATTGGCTTTGCGTAAGCTCTTTGCGCGGTCGACGCTTCTATTGTGTATGTTTTTTTTATGTTTTGCCTATTGGGTTTGTACCTGTAACTTGTGTGCATTGAATGAGTACCTGTAACTTGTGAGCGATTAATGTTGGTTCTAGTTGCGCCTGAGGTTTATGCTATTTGCGTTAATTGTTTATTGCAGTTCTTGTTCTAATATCTTGATAGAGGAGCATGGGGTGAATTTCAACACAAATAGATTTTGGAATGTTTTTAAGACTGTATAGCAGATATGCTACACAATTATTCCAAGTGGATCAAAAAGCTGCGCAATTAACGAATATATTTTCCTTTTGGTAAATAATTCATCTGATGCCACCTGAACCTTTACCGCAATATTGAGCTCGTCCGTAGTTGGGCTCCAACAGACTCCCAACGCCTTAACTTGGTTTTCCGCTCCTAAATCTACGAAATCAGAAACTGCCTTTTCGTCGGACGACAACTCACTCAGCACAGACGGTCGATTTGAAATCCACTTCTTTAAGACGAAACCCCCTTTCAGCAGTAATTCACACAGCTCTCGTACCAGCCGCAATGCTTGGTTTTCGTCGTCAGCACCTCCTATGTAATCGTCCTCGTAAAAGTTTTCTAGCAGTGCCCGCTTTCCGAAAGGCAACGCTTCTCCTTCGTCTTCAGCCAATTGTTGTAACACTCTGGTAGCTAGGAATGCTGAAGGACCAAGACCAAACGTAACACGTTGCAACTCGTGCGCCTTTATAGACTCTGCTTCGGAGAATCTCCACAATATCCGTTGATATGGCGTATGTTCCTGGTGCACTTTTACTTGGAGCTACATCTTTTCAATGTCTGCTACAAGTGCTATTGAATGGACACGAAATCGGAGTATCAAGTCGAACAACGGATCTTGCACAGTAGGACCAATCATGAGACTGTCATTTAACGAAAACCCAGAGGTGGATTTAGCAGAACCATCGAAAACCGGCCTTACTTTGGTGCTTGTACTGGACATCTTTATAACGGGATGATGCGGAAGATAGAACGAAAGGTCAGCCGACCTGTCCTGAACCTCTACAAGAAATCCCAGCGACAAATATTCTTGTATGACTTTTGCGTACTCACGTCTAAGGCCTTCCTCCTTTTTGAACCTACGTTCAAGCTGCGAAAATCGCCTTAATGCGGTTTTCTTGGAATCACCGACCATTTGCAATCCTCCTGCCTTGAAGGGCAATTGTACAATGTATCGCCCTTGTTCATCTCGAGAGTGAAATTGCCGAAAATGTTGCTCGCAATCCTTTTCTTGTTGCGTTAGTTTCGATGCAACATGAATTTCTTCAATGTTCCAAAATTTTTCAATTTGCTTCTCTAAGCTGGCTTGAGAACATAATGTTGCAACGTTGTCTGTTCCTTGAACCTGTTTCTTTGAGCCAATCGCTATCCAGCCGAAAACGGTGTTCAGGAACACTGGATTCCCGTTGTCGTCTTTTACGATCTGCGGCCGGCCGCCATCCATTGTCAAGAATTCAAAAAAGAACTCCGAACCTAGCAGCACGTCAACTTCACCACCTTTTTCTATTTCAGGATCGGCTGCTACCAAATTATCAGGAAGTTCTTTCAATGCAAGCGGTTGCATTGGAAGAATAGTGCCCATAATACTTTCCAACACTACAAAGTCCATCGCTCTTGAATAGCTACTGTTCCTAGAACTCACGATTGTTGTTACTATTGCGCTTCCCCCTACCTCACACTGACCGATTCCCGTTAACTTTATGTCGCACGTACGCACTGGCTATTTTAACTTACGACACAGCCGCTGACTCAGCAAATTCAATTGGGAACCACTATCCAGCAAGGCTCGAGCCACAAGCACGTGGCCATTGTCTGTCGCGATGTGAATAATAGCTGTCGATAGTCTACCTCTGGCTGGAGATGCTTCAGGGCAAGCCACACTGCTAATCATTGCTTCTTTAGCCGGTTCAACATAACGCGCATAAATATGTTCGTTCTTGGATTCATTCTGTACTGGCGACCAGGAATGGAGCAGCGAATGATGGTTTCGATTGCATGCACGGCAACGCCCCTTTGATATACACTTGTCCTTAAAATGACCTGGTGTCAAACAATTACCACACAGCCCTTTGCTACGCACAAAATTGTAACGGTCTTTCACAGCACTATTTACGAACTCCTTGCATTTGGAAATATTATGGTCACCATTGCAGATTACACATTTTGATGAGCTTGCTCCAGTGGCAACATGCACTATCGCTTTCGATTGGTTCGAAGCCGTTTGTACGGGTTTTTGCTCTGACTTGTTCTCATTGGAAGCTTCCATAATTTTCACTTGTCCGCGAAGAAAACTTATCAATCTCGTATAATCCGTGCTGCCTTTTTCCTCAACCGAACGTTCCCATTCGCGCTGGGTTGTATCATCGAGCTTCGACACAAGCAGTTGGACTAATAGCACACCCCACAACTCTGGCCCTTCACCTAACTGCTCTAGCAGCTTGGTGTGACGCTCGAAACCTTCTATTAACGCATTCACGTGGATAGCACTGATCTTTTTGATTTTTGGCCAGTTTAGCAACTCGTTGACGTGACGTTTTTTCTGTAGATATGGATTAGCGTACCTGTTAACTAACGCACTCCATGCGGCTTCGTAGCTCGCTGCGCATGTTTTAAAAGCTTCCACTATTTTCAAAGCCTCTCCTTTCAACGAGCTCTTTAAGTAGAACAACTTTTCCACTTCACTCAACTTTGTAGAATTATGTATCTGCACGAGATACATATCATGAAATTGCGTCCAAGAGTCATAATTACCAGCGAAGTTCGGTAATGTAATCCGTGGCAACTTCAAATTGCCATGCATTTCCTTCATTGACACGGATTCCGTTTTTACATTGCATTCGATTCCCGCGAGTGCCTTTAACCGCCCCATCAAAACCGTAACCCTTTCGTCGACCTCGTCGAACAGGGCCTCGTCTTCTTCGACGCTTACTTGGCCACTCAAACGGCGTACTTTACGTGTAAAGCTGGAAGCTTTTCCAGCACTCTTCCAACCGATGCAACGCTTCTATTCTTGTCACGCAACGTAACAAGCTATCTCTTTCTGCCCTTGCGAGAGCAAGCTCCTTGGCGATCGAGCCAACCACTGTTTGCTCAGGACTATCCTCAGTAAAGCCATGGAAATTATCTTCGGTTTCTGACGACGACATTTTCAGTTTGATTTTACAACACCGAATTACGTAGTCTTGTTCACTATGCACCGGAAAATGGTTATAAAGTCTTGATCCACGGCACTAGGTGTTTATGTTCGAAAAGAATCCTGGTCACTACGGCACTAAATTTTATGTTGGAATAATGCTCTATTCACGACACCAATTTTATTTCGGAGCCTAAAGAAACACTTGGACCTACGTTGTGTTATTTTTTTTTTTACTTTATTAGTCTGAGACGTCTTTGCCCGATCGCTTCTGCTATGCTACTGAAACGCTCACTACAGAAGCACGATGCCCCAAGCCCCGCTGTTATTTCGCAGAACCGTTCCCCTGTTTGCTGCTCAACCTGGCTTTAGTCAGAAAAGAATTCTTATTAAATTCAGTATGCCGTTCAACGTCCAATACAAACAAATTCAAACAAAAGCATTTGAAGCGCTTGCTCCCAGTTATGCAAAGGCGGAGCTTCTTGGTCGCAGTTCTTTTGTTATCATAGTCGCATATAGGTCTATGCGACGTCGAATAGACAACCGACAGGAAGACTTTAGGGACCTTCACGCACACACTCTCACCGCGATGGTATATAAAGCGGCGCGTAACCACGCCCGCTTCAGTCGCCCGGCGGCTTTCGCAGCGTCTGGACCTACGCCGGGTCGTAGCAAAAATATGATTCTATGCAAAAAAAGGGGGGTGGGGGAACTAGCACCACTCTCTGGCTCTCTCGTGAGAGCCGTTATCAGAGAATGATACTCTTTTTCCCCATATATTTGCGTGGCGATAGTGCTGTAATGAAAGAGAATATTGGATTAAGTCGGTCGAGCAGCAGCAATAGGAACATCCTTCAGGGTCGCGCGAGTAGCTTGGCTCACGTGCGTTGCTAACGGTTTATAAACAAAGCCTAACGGGAAGGATTTTTGTCATTGAAAATTTTGAAAAACATTCAAATGGCTTGGCGATTGGCTGTTTTTAAATAAAACATAAAATTTAAGGCATTTTGAAATAATTTTTGCAATGAAAAATAATGAAAAAAAATTTTTGGTATAAGTTTTAGAACTTTTCAAACACCATAAAAAGATGTATTATTTTATTCTTTACATTTTTGTAGAACATCATTTTTATCTATCTCTGCTACTTTTCTAGTTATTCTTAAAAATATGTAAAAATTGTGGAAAAATCACCACTGATATGTATAGAAAAACTACATTTCTTATTCTTAACCACTTTGTAGAACAATGTATGTATCTAACACTTAAACTTTTCCTGCTATTGTTAAATACTCCCGTGTGTTACCGATCGCCACAAAGCAATGTCTTCGAATGTATCAAATTATATCTAGTTTTGATCATTGAATTTGTGCGCTTGTCCTTCAAATATCCTAGGAAAAAGTGTTCCAATTGTTTAGTTAAAGTGTTGCCAATACTTTACAACCGATGGTTTATAAATAAATAATAATTTAAGTACGATTAAATGCAGAAATCCGCACACGCCAGTCAGTTAGACGCTTTAAATGAGAGGTTGAATATGTGGGCTTCGAGCCGAATATGCTGAGCTGCAAGGCGCGTAAGCTGCAAGGACAAAGTGCGACTCTAGGTCTGCAGACGCGAGCACAGTACACAGGTACCTGTCGACACACGCGTTGTCGGTCTGTTGCTTTGAATGTGTTCGCCTATGCGTACACGTCTATGCGTGTTCGCCTATAGGCGCGTAAGCTGCAAGGACAAAACGCGACTCTAAATCGGCAGACGCGAGCACAGTACACAGGTACCTGTCGACACACGCGTTGTCGGTCTGTTGCTTTGAATGTGTTCGCCTATGCGTACACGCCTATGCGTGTTCGCCTATAGGCGCGTAAGCTGCAAGGACAAAACGCGACTCTAAATCGGCAGACGCGAGCACAGTACACAGGTACCTGTCGACACACGCGTTATCGGTCTGTCGCTTTGAATGTGTTCGCCTATGCGTACATAGGCGCGTAAGCTGCAAGGACAAAATTTAACTCTAAGTCGGCAGACGCGAGCACAGTACACAGGTACCTGTCGACACACGCGTTGTCGGTCGGTTGCTTTGAATGTGTTGGTGCGTTGCGATATCCGTATACGCGCGATGGAGGGCGTGGATCGCGTACCGTGATTTTGCGTGTGTATCACGTGTGTGTTCGATTTTTTATCTCGCGTCGCATGTAGGCCAGAACGAGAGATCCGAATAAAAAAAAGGTAGGCGGAGTCCATTTGCTGGTTGGGTTTTCCACCATTTCGCTAAAACTGAAATCACGCGGTACACGAGGCAAAATGAAGTTACAAAACCGGGCATGTTCGGCGGTTCCCAGTTTGCGTCCCAGGAGCCGAACCTTGGCGGCGTCGTCTAAACGTGATGCATCCTCCTGGAACAGGTCAATGTACCTTGCGTACCACGATTCGAAGGTCAGGCCTGCTTCTGGATCGTAACGGAATTCATTTATATTGCCCGCAATGGCTTCCGGTATTAGCTCCGGATTGCTCGGTTTCGGAACTAGCTGCTGATCAGGGTTCGGTGGCTGCGGCTGCTGTTGATGCTGTTGCACGAGCTTCGATAGTAGTTGCTGTTGCTGTGCCAATTGCTGTTGCAAAAGCTGCAGCGTTTGTTGCAGCGTTGACGGAGCGTCCGTTGGCTGGAGATGGATGAACCCGGCGTTCAGGACCCCATTTTGAGAGAGACGGCGTTGCTCCTCGATGATTTGCGTCTCTTCAGGGCTGGACATTCTGCGGCGTTTCACTGCTTTTCGTTGCACGTTTTCACTAAAACTCGTCGCCACTTTTGTGTCTTTTTCTGGGTAAAAACTTATTTATTAACACTTAACAACTCCGTACATAAAAAAAACACTTATTAAAACGAATACAACGATCAGCGATTGTGCCGCGCGCTAGATCCACGTCCTTTTGTCCCTGCTGATACAATTACGTCCTGTGATGTGGCGGGAGAAGATTCGGTTCGTGATCGACAGGCTAGCGACAGAAACGACTATATCCGCTAAGCATCGGATGCTGTAAGTTCCCAGACAACATCGAGCGTGCGGATAAGCTGTGTCGCGGCTGCAACGTCAGGCTGCAACAGAAAATTTTAAGGGTTGATGGTCAGTATTAATTTTAAACCATTGTCCGTAGATTTAGTTGCGAAAGATTTTAAGAGACCAGTAGATAGCCAACATTTCTTTTTCAGTTGCTGAAAAATGTTCTTCTCCTTTGTTTAAGGTTTGTGAAGCGAAATGCATCAGTTTATCTTTTCCGATTTCTCCTTGACTGAACACTGCTCCTATGGCGTGGTTAGATGCATCAGTTGTTATAAGGAAAGGCTTGTTGAAATCCGGGTACGAAAGAATATCATTTCCAGATAGAATTAGTTTCATGCTTTCGAAACATTTTGTTTCTGCAGAGGTTAATTGAATTAGTTTGGAATCATGAGTAAGACTTCTAAGTAGGTTGGTTAAAGGCTTGGTTAGGTTAGCGTAGCCTTTTACAAACCTTTTATAGTATTCAACCATACCTAAGAAACTTCCTAACTGCTTTACGTTCTTTGGTTGAGGCCATTTAGGTATGGTTGCGTTTTTTTCATCGTTTGGTTTTATACCATTTGACGTGATTACGTATCCGAGAAATTCAACGGATTTACAGAGGAATTTTGATTTTTCTAATTGTACTTTGAGATTAGTCTTTTTCAATGTAGACAAAATTAAATTTAAATTATTAATGTGATCAGCCAAATCTTTACCACAAAGCCAAATCTTAAACTACTAAATCGTCCATGTATACGTTGCAATTTTACCAATGTACTCCCGGAAAATATCGTCTATCGCACGTTGAAAAATTGTCAGCGCATTCTTTAAGCCAAACGGCATTCACAAAAACTCATATTTTCCGTTATTAACCGAAAATGCAGTTTTTTCTACGTCAGTTTCGTTTACTTTAATCTGGTGAAAACCAGAGGTCAGGTCCAATGTAGTAAAGTATGTGTTTCCACCTAATTGATCGAGCATATTTTGAATTTCCGGCATAGGATATTTTTCCGAGTTTTTTTATTTAGTTTACGGTAATGGCACAGAAATGGCAACATCGTAACCCAACCTTACCAAACCGACAAGCTGCTCGTCTCGCTCTCCGTACTTACAGGGTGTACAATAGGCATTTATATCACCTGTACATGTCTCGCGTTCAGCGTGGCCTTCGAACGAGACCATCTAGTTTCTGGTCCTTCATGAGAGCCAAACACAAGAACAGCACCAGGCCCTCATCATTTCAATACAAAGGAAACACCGCTACTAGTGATGCTGATATTTGCGAAACATTTGCCAACAGATTTGTTGATGTTTTCCAACCGCATACAACAGACTCTTCATTTATCAATGACGCCGTCACCAACGTTCCTCAAGGCTGTATCGACTTACAGGACCTCAACTTCAATGAAAAGACAGTTAACACTTTGTTGACGGGCGATTTTTAGCCAGAACGTGCTGGTATCGCCGCAAACATTTGTTGTCTTAGGCGCTGGAGAGCTTAGCGTGTTCCGTCGCACGATGTCATTCATTACCTGAAATCTTTCATCATTAGCTTAGAACGTCCAGAAAATAATCCAGAAAAGAACACAATCAGAAATAGCCCGTGTGCATGTATGTGCGCGCGCGTCTTTCATCGATGCGCCGGTCTTCAGGACGGACATGTCCGTCACCCGTCAACAACGTTCGGCTGAGCGAGGACGGACATGTCCGTCCCCCGTCAACAAAGTGTTAAAATAGCATTGGCGAAATTGAAATCTTCCAACAAACCAGGTCCAGATGGCGTACCTGCAGTAGTACTAAAATCTTGTGCAGATGCTCTTTGTCCAATACTTCTGCAAATATTCAAGCTGTCCATCGAAAATGGGGTTGTTCCCACGATATGGAAAACTTCATGGATGGTACCATTGTATAAGAAAGGGGACAAGCATCACGCTACTAGTTACAGGGGTATCACTTCCTTATGCGCGTGCATTAAAGTATTGGAGATAATGGTTCACGAGTCGATCCTGTGTGCTTCAGCCGGCTACATTGCAAAGGAACAACACGGTTTTATACCTAAACGTTCCACCTCGACAAATCTGGTGAGATTTGTATCTGAGTGTGCGAACTGTATGGACCAGGGCATACAGATGGACTGTATCTAAACGGACCTAAAGGCAGCCTTCGATAGTCTATCCCATGAAATACTACTCCGTAAGCTCCATGTGCTAGGGTTCCCCATTAAAATCACGGCATGGTTGAGCTCATATCTCCTCAACCGCACATATCGCATTCAATTTGGTCAACACACCTCTCGCCCTTTCACCAGCACATCAGGGGTTCCACAAGGAAGCAATCTGGGACCGCTTCTATTTATCCTGTATGTCAACGATCTGTGTTCTGTGTTACCTGACGATGCCTACCTTCTATACGCCGATGACGTGAAATTGTTTTTGCCTGTAAAAACTGCCGACGATTGTGAAAGACTGCAGCATGCTGTTACTGTTTTTAACCTGTGGTGCGTCTAGAACTTGACGGTTTGCACGGAAAAGTGCTTTGTGATGTCTTTCACTCGGGCGCGCTCGCCTGTGAGGTACGACTATCAGATAAACGGAGTCAGTATAGCAAGGACCAAAGAAATGCGTGACCTAGGCGTTTTGATTGACAATAAGCTGACATTCAAGCATCACTATGACCACGTTATTAACCGCGCAAATAGAACATTAGGCCTACTGTTTAAATCGACGAGGGACTTTAATGACCCACATTGTCTAAAATCTCTGTATTGTTTGTTGGTTCGCCCGTTATTAGAATACTGTTCAATTGTGACTTGTCCGTATACTACGATATCTATAAGAACACTTGAGACAATACAGAAAAAATTCATACGATACGCCATAAGAAAGCTAGGTTGGGCAGACGCATCCTTGCTACCACCCTACAAACAGCGTTGCCTTCTTTTGGGCATGGAAACATTAGAAGTCAGGCGCAGCAGAGCTCAAGTCATCTTTATTGCAGGACTACTACTAGGAAACATAGATGATCCCTCGCTAGTAAGTAGGATTCCGTTTGCTGTTCCGCGATCGGTATCTAGATATCGACAAATGTTGCACGAAACTCGCGCTAAGACAGTATACGGTACTAACGCGCCACTTAAAGCCATGATTAGACGATTCAATCAATGTTCGTGTCAGTTCGATTTTACGATGTCCATGTCCCAATTTAAAAGTTCTTTGCGTTTATTATAATTCTAAACAATGATCCTCGTTAAACCGTTCTCGGTGGACGAATGAATTAATAAACATTAAACATTTAAGGGTAATCTACAACGAGTCTAAACTTTTGCCTACCGGAATGGCCAGCTTTTTTAGGAACAATCCAAAGAGGAAAATTCCAAGCAGAACGCGATGCTCGAAGATAGGGATAAATTTTTTGGTAAACAGGTGCATCATCATGTATTCTACATTCAACATTTGTTGTGCAAGTAAGCTTTGAATCTTGTGCATGGAAGATATTATTGTGTGAGTTAAGAATCGGAATTAGAGAATTTCGCTCTTCAATCGAAAGCTAAGGTAGTTGAATGTTGGATTCGGTATTGAGAACCTGATGAACTCTTCTTTTATCTGTTTGGGTATTATCGTCCGTTGCGTGAAATTTTAGTGGTATGTGGTAGATTCTGATTTTTGCGTTTGTAATTTCTATTCTTCGGTATCGTGTAACGAGATTAAATTTCTTCGCGAACAATATCTCGGTACCAATTATTCCATCGAAAAAATCGTGGTAATCGTAAATATGAAACACAAATTCTCTTTCTAACACTGGGGAAAATAATTTCAAAGCCACAACTTCTGATGATACTAACGTACCGACAACACTTTGAAACGATTTCGGTTCGATTTCAAAAATATTGTTACCTGAACTACAAGCCCATTGTTGTTGAGTGCTGTCGTCGTACGTCTAAAAATCAAGAGGCTGTGCACGCGGGTACCAATACATTTGCTTTATTTAATCCTACTCGCAGTCGTGCCGGAGAGAGAGTGTCCTTCACAGCTGGACACTCTTCATCCTGAACCTCCACAGCATCTCACGGGATGCAGGCACTCATCTGTGAGAGCCGTGGTGATTGTGTCCAGGTTGGACCATCCGGTTTATTCACCATAACATTTCCCTCCTTAAAAGGTTCGGTACACGTCGAACCGACTAGGCGGTATTCTATTGCGAGAAGAGCGCCGTGGTTGTTGTACCGAATCGATATGTTCCGTTCTTCGTGATGTAGCTCTTCTCTGTTGAACTAGTTGTATTGGGCGGCTGCTCGTGTTACACTCACTTGATGAAACATAGGACGGCACAGGCGCTTTCAATGAACACAGTGTCTCGGCAGCTGGCGGATGGTCAGGTGATGCAGGTATTGATGATGGTTGTAGCTGCCAAGCATCGAACAGTAGGTCCAATGGTAGTGGATGAGCCCGTGCAGCGTCCCTTAGCGGACCGTTGCTGGTGCGTCGACGCAATTGATTTATGTGTCGACGGAAAGTTTTTCCTTCAGCATTTCTAACCAGGTACATAGTTCTCCCTAGGCGCTCGACGACAGTAGCAGCAATCCATTTCCAATCGTTCAGGCTGAATTGCTTAGCTTAGATAGTTTTGTGTTTAGAAGTCACTTTCGTTTTACTTAAATAAAAACTGACACGGTCGAATTCTAAAACACTTAATACAACACACTTTATTTTAAGACTTAACACAAATATAACAATAAGGCGGGACGCTAAAGAACACGTCCCTTCGCTTGGGCGGTTGCGTTGGAAGAGAGCAAGACGATGGCCGCGCGCACAGCCGACGATAGCCGAACAACGTACGTCGATCGCTGTCGCACGACGACAGGATCGAGCAAAGCCGTAACGACCGAGGTGTATACACAACAGATAGTGTCGCCTGATTTTAACTCTCGAACTTGTATGCCAGGGTTTGGTTGAGAAGGGTGCTGTGGTGGCAATAGAAGCTAAACAACGTTCTGGGGCGCCTGCGCAACATAATCTCAGCTGGGGACTTTGAACCGTTCAGCTGAGCGTTCGGGGTGGATCTATAGGTCTGCAAGAAGGTGTCCAAGGCTTCTCGCAACGTGAGACCATCAGCGGAAAGCTTCCTCACAGCGCGCTTGAAGGTGTCCACAAACCTTTCAGCTTGTCCGTTGGACTGCGGGTGATACGGCGCTGTCCTGATGTTCTGAACCCCGTTTTGCCTACAAAAAGACTCGAAATTTGTGCTAGTGAATTGAGGACCATTGTCTGATACCAGTGTTACCGGGTTGCCAAACCGGGCAAATACGTTGCGAAGAATACTTATCGTAGTTACTGTTGTTGTACTGCTAGTTGGTATAACTTCTGGCCACTTGGAGAACGAGTCGATGATTAGGAGATACCATTCTCCGTTGAGTGGTCCAGCGTAATCGACGTGAATGCGGTGCCACGGACCTGGTGCGTCCGGCCAGCTAGTCGACTTGATAGTTTGCGGAGATTTTGCTGTTATCTGGCATGAATGGCACGATGTTACCCAGTCGATGATGTCGCGATCCATTGATGGCCAATAAAAATAGCTTCTGGCCATAGCTTTCATCCGGTTGATTCCTGGGTGTCCGAGATGAACCTGCTTTAAACATCTGTTTTGGAGTACTCTGGGGATGACCACCCTCTCTCTAAAAAGAAGACACCCGTCGATTGTTGTCAGCGAATCTCTGCGATCATGAAAACGCGACAGCTCTCCATCGTGGGTTGCGTTGTTTGGCCAACCGTTCTGCACGTAGCGAAAAACTTTTCTTAAGAGTTTGTCCGTTGCGGTTTCTCTGGCAATATCATTAAAGCTGCATGCTCAATGGCACTGGTTACCAACGATTTCACTTCCGCCTTTCCGCCATGGTGATACACGCGATTACAGAGTCCTCATCGGGTTTGGCGTGTGTGTGTATCAGGCGGGAAAGAAGGTCAGCGTTTCCGAACTGGTCTGTGCGCACGTACTCGATATCGAAATCGTATGCCAGTAGGGTCAGAGCAAAGCGTTGCAACCGATTGGCGGTATAGTTGGGGATTCCCTTTTTCGACCCAAATATTTGCAGAAGAGGCCGATGATCCGTTTGTAGAATAAATTAAATAAGAACGGCTCGGGAAGCTTGCGTATAGCTTCAACCTTTTTCGGGTCAGGGCGAATTCCACGGCTGTCAACGATAAGGCCCAAATATTTAATTTGATTCACCCTGAAGGAACATTTTTCCGCTCGCAATGTGAAGCCATAGTTCTGGATCCGGGTTAAAACTTCAATAACGGCTGCATGGTGCTCAGACTCGGAAGGAGCTCCGATGATAATGTCATCCAGGTAGACCGAAACTCCCCGGATGCCGGATAGCATCCCGTCCATCAATTGCTGAAAAGCTGTCGGTGCAATTTTGATGCCAGGTGGAAGCCGGTTGTACGTATAGAGGCCACGATGCGTATTAATTGTAAGGAACTGGCGGTAATTCGGATCAATCTCCACTTGCAGGAATGCATCAGAAAGGTCTATCTTGCTAAAGACCTTGCAATTTGCTAGCCGAGCAAATATGTCTTCAGGTACGGGTAACGGGTAGTCGTGGGGATGTAGTGCGGCGTTTAATCCCGTTGAATAGTCACCGCAAATACGGACCATACCGTTGGCTTTGCGCACGACGACTACAGGAGCTGCCCATTCCGCGGTAGTGACTGGAGTGATGACGTTCAACTCCTCAAGACGGTCGAGCTCGCGACTTACAATTTCCTCCATCGCGTAGGCTACTGGACGGCTGGGTCTAAAAACAGGACGAACATTATGATGTAACGAAAATGTTATACTCGCCTTTGTGCAGAGTCCTGTTCCCGAGAACACTTTCGGAAATATCCGCTGGAACGATTGCTGTCCTGCTGCTTCTACGTGGTTGCAGAAAGCATCCATCGGTTCCGAACAGAGCGAGAAAATATCCAGTAAATCGGCACCCAGTAGTAGTAGATTTGCTGCTCCGCAAACGCTTAGTGTTGCCTCCTTCGTCTGGTTACCAACACTAACAGCACAGCTAAATTCACCATCCAACACTAGTTTGGCTCCCGATGCGGTTTTAGCTGTGACGGATGACGGTGCTAACGGCGGGCTGCCTATTTTCCTCCAAGTGCGACGGTCAATTACACTGATGTCCGAAGCGGTGTCCAGCTGCAAGCGTACAGTTGTTTCATTGAGAGTGATGGTCACGAATCTGAGACGCTCCCTTATGCTCCGTACGTTGACCGTTACCACACGTGTGTTGCA
Source organism: Anopheles moucheti (assembly GCF_943734755.1). Taxonomy (NCBI): domain Eukaryota; kingdom Metazoa; phylum Arthropoda; class Insecta; order Diptera; family Culicidae; genus Anopheles; species Anopheles moucheti. The sequence continues at coordinate 45,931,593 of NC_069141.1, read as the reverse complement.
GTTTCGTCGTCGAAAATTAGACCGCTTCTTCCTGTTCGCTGCGTTGCAATATCCCTCTCTATGACCATATTTCCGATGACCATATTCCCATAATCGAGACACTTGTGCGAACTATAGGTGCACTCACGCACCCAATGCATATCGCCACACAACCAACAGGATTTCGATGGCTTGCTCGTTGACGGACTCTCAGCCTCCTTTGGGCGATACGGACGTTTGCTATGCGTGAACCGCTTGTTGTGTGTTTGCTGGGCTGTTTTATCCCGCTTTCTCTTCTCTCCGTTGTACACTGCGAGGACACGCTCATTCATCTCTCCGGCTATCATTGCACTGTCTCCTTTTACACTTGTAATGCGCTGGCACTCGGCGGGTAGTTGCTATAGTGTAACGTCGTTCTGTTTCTCTATCCGTGCAAGGAGTCTCACACGCAGATCGTTATCAGCTTCATCTTTTAGGCCGCACATCAGCATTAGGCACTTGAACGCCTCCTCGTTCATATTCGCAAACTGGAACTCGACGCATGCTCGGTTTACACGACAGGAGAACGCGATAAAATCCTCCGTGCGCTTCTTATTGATTTGCATGCACTTATAGCGCTTACTAAGGAGAGATTCTCTGCTTCCGAAAATTACTTTCAGCTTGTTGACGGTTTCCTCAAACGATAAATCACGTGGTGAGCGGGGTAAAATATAGCTGATATAACGTGCGTGTTCCGGAGTGCCCAACTTAAGTACCAGCAATCTTACCTTCGCCTTGTCGCTTAGCTGCGAAGCATCTTTGGCAAAAAGGTCCTCATAGCGTGCAAACCAGGCTTCGAACGTAATGTAGTATGAATTTAGGCGAAGTTAAGAAAATTCCGTCCAAGTGTATGGCCTTTATTTTAGATCTATGATTTTATCTATGAAAAAGGTTTCATCAAAATTTCACTTGTTAATAGCAAATGTAATAAGGAGTTAGACAGTGAAATGATCAGAGGTAAATAAGTTGCTAAAAATTCAATCGAAAATAAGCAGAAGCTAAAATCATAGATCTAAAATAAAGGCCATACACTTGGACGGAATTTTCTTAACTTCGCCTAAATTCATACTACAGTAACATCTGATTCAGCTTCATACCGAAACTCTGGAATGCTGTTGTTTAAAGCATCTACGATAAGCTCCGGGTTACTTGGGGCGGCGGGCTGGTGCAGCTGAGCGGGGTGTAGCAGGGACTGTGGCGCGGCTTGCTGTTGCTGCAACATTTGCGAAATTAGCTGTTGCTGCTGCTGCAATTGCTGTTGCATCAAGTGCAAGGTTTGCAGCAGAACGGCGTTGTCCGGAGAATGTTGACCCATCTGACCATTTTGTAAGAACAGCGATGGCGTTGCTTGCGATGGTGCCGGTGCTCCTTGCGATGGCGACGGTGCCGGTGCTGGCGTCGGTGCTAACTGCGATGGCTGAATAAGGTAGCCACGCGGACCCGTTTGAGCATGTGCCGGTGGATCGTACACGGCAGGAATTGCACCGGGCTGTTGGACCGACATGCCACGGTGATCGGAGCGTCCTAACGATGCGCGTCGCTGGTCTTCTTCCATCGGCACTTCCATCGTAGCTTCTCCGTTGTTCATCTTGCGCCGCTTCAACGTGAAGGTGGATTTTTTTTATTGGTACACTTTAAAACACATCTGCCATCTAAACTGTAGTTACCCTCTATCGAGTTCAAGGACCGCGAGTTTACATGTCGCTCTTCTGTACCGACCGTTGTTAGTACGTACCCATGCTTGGCGTATTCTGCCATCCTTCGATACGATAGGCTCCTCCACTACACCACGGACCCAGTTCTTGCGGTGGTCACCATCCACGATGTACACCAGATCTCCAGCTTCCAGCGGCTTCGTCTCTCCAAACCACTTGGTTCTGATGTTGAGGCTCGGCACATATTCTCTAATCCAACGGCTCCAGAGTTCATTTGACAGCTGTTGGGTTCGCAGATAGTCATCCTTCAAAGCGCCTTTTACATCGGTGGTCGGCATGTCTTGAGAATCACTTGAAGAATATCCCCGCAGGAAGAGATTCGGTGTAAGTGCTACCTCATCCCCTTCGTCTTGAATAACCGTCGTAAGAGGTCGTGAATTGATCATATCTTCCGCCTCTACGATCACTGTTTGCAGGATTTCATCTGTTAGTCGCCGGCCATCTTCTAAAACGGACATCGCTGTCTTCACGGATCTAACCAGACGTTCTCACACACCGCCCATGTGGGGAGCCGCCGGTGGATTGAAAGTCCACTTCGTCCTTGCAGTCGTGAACTGATCGGCCCATTGATGTTCAATCTCTTCGATCGTGCTAGTAAACTCCTTACTGGCTCCTTGGAAATTCGTGCCATTATCTGAAAAGAATTCCCTGGGCCAACCACGCCGACCGATGAACCTTCGGATTGCCATCAAACACGCTTGAGTCGTCAGCCCATGCGCTACCTCCAGATGTACTGCTCGTACCACCATACATGTGAAAAGTACGATCCATCTTTTCTCGTGTCTACGCCCAATTGCTACGTCGAAAGGTCCCAGGAAATCTACTCCTGTAAAACTGAATGGTCTTACGTTGGGAGTCAGGCGCTGAATCGGCATTGGTGCCATTCGCGGAAACTCTGGTCGGTTACGGTTTACTCTGCACCATACACATGACGACGATACTTTTCTCACTACTGCGTCAACATGAGGAATATAATACAACTGCTCATTTCATTTTTTCATTTTTCAGTTCATTTTTTACAGCTTGGCGATATCCGTGTCCACACTTTTCATAATAGCTCCTTACTATCAGTATGGTAATGGGATGGTTGTTAGGCAAGATTATCGGGAAACGAAGATCAAAAGGAAGGTGTTCTGCCCTTGCTGTTCTTCCCTCCATTCTCAGGATACCATGTTGGTCCATCATCGTAGATAACTTGTATGACGGACTCGACTTTTCCAAAGTGATCCATTTGTGTCTCGGATGTTTCTGGTTCCTTTCTAGAATTCGGTATTCGTCCAAGAAACCCTCAGTCTGAGCTTGACGGATCAACAGCTTCTCTGCCTTTTCGTACTCCTCTTGTTTGAGTGGACTTTTCACACAAGTCACTTTGTTCGGTATAGTCTTTTGTCTCAGAGTGGCATGCACCGTTTCCACTGGTATACCTTTAGTTTTTCGTAAACAATTAGAAACGAATCGATAGACACAGGCGATGGTTCTTACTAAAATCGTCCACTTTGAAAAACGTGACACGTCGATACGCAGCTCAGGTACGCTCACTCGATGCAGGAGTAAATGGGCTCGTATCTCTTCTAATGTATTCGCAGGTGGTATTTCATCATTCGGCCAGGATTCTTCACTTTCGTACAGGAATGATGGTCCTCGTACCCAATCGCTTTCTGACGTCATATCCGGGTCGTTACCCCATTTGGTCAGCATATCCGCCACATTCATTGTTGTCGGGATCCACCGCCAATCACAAACATTCGTCATACTGAGAATAGCACCTATACGGAATCCGACGAACTGTTTATATCGCCGCTGATCCGATCGTATCCATGAAAGAACAACCTTTGCATCTGTCCAGTAGACTTCTCTGATGATCTTGAGACTGTGGTTCTCCTTCACAGAACGAGCTAATCGTGCTCCTAATACAGCGGCAAGTAACTCCAAGCGGGGAATGGATGTCTGTTTTATTGGAGCAACTTTAGTGCGACTCATAACTAGAGCGCACTTCACTTCATTCCGAATTACTGCACGAATATACGCTACACATCCATAGGCCGAGTCGCTAGCATCAGTGAAGATGTGGAGTTGTATATCTGATACTTCCGACGTCTGAGCATTACCGAAGTATGGTCTTGGAACACTCATGGACTCAATGTTCCGTAGCAAGCGTATCCATCGAAGCCACTTATCATATGTTGTCTTATCGATCGCCGTATCCCAGTCACATCCACTGCGCCATATATCTTGTATGATCATTTTTCCTCTTACAGTGACCGGAGCGATGAACACCATTGGGTCGAACTGCGACATGACGAAACTGAACACTTTTCTTTTGCTAGGGATTTCAGCTAAGAAAGAATGCTCTTCTCTCTGTGCCATAGCCATCATATCGAAGTAGAAATAATCTTCCTTCGGGTTCCAAGCTATTCCCAATACTCGTTCGTGCTCGACACCCTTATCTACGAAAAAGTGAGAAGTGGGTGTTGTTGTTTCATCCATTGCTTCAAGGAACTTGTTGGAATTTGACATCCAATTCCTTATCTTCAATCCACCTTGTTCATGAACAAACTTTACTTCCTTCGCCAGTTCTATGGCTTCCTCTACAGAGTCCACGCTGTCGTAATAATCGTCAACATAGTGACGCTCAATAATAGCTTTTGCTGCCCTCGGGAAACTCTCTGAATACTCTGCCGCGTTCAGGTTTTTTACATATTGAGCCGAGCACGGCGAACAAGTGGCTCCGAACGTAGCTACATCTAGCACATACTTCTCAGTACCAAATAGAAACCTTTGGGCCTGCTTATCGGGATCACGGATTAATAGCTGGTGAAACATCTCCTGCAGATCGCCTCCGAAAGCAACATATTTCTCACGGAATTGGCTAACCACCTTCGGTAATGGTACCAACAGGTCTGGCCCTTTTAACAATTCAGTATTAAGAGATACTCCTCCAACTCTCGCGGCCGCATCCCAAACTAGGCGGATTTTTCCTGGCTTCTTCGGTGTTTGTACCACATTCAGTGGGAGGTACCAGACTTCTGCTTCAGAATAATTTTTCAGTTCTACTTCGGACAGTTTATGCGCATATCCCTTCTTTTGATAATCGGCTATCATTTCGTGGACTTTGCTCAATAACTGCGGATCTTTCTTTAGTTTTGTTTCAAGGGATTTTTTTCTTTTTTCTGCCATCGGCAAACTGTCGGGAAAGCTTCGAAGATCCACCCGCCACAATAGACCTGTTTCAAAATGTTTCCCTCGTCTGACAGTGGTTTCCTCAAGAATTTTTCTTGCCCTTTTTTCTTCAACAGGCTCTGGGATGTTGTATTCTGTTATTGTTTCTTCCGTGTATTGTTTTTGCATAACATCGTGTAGCTGACGATTCGTCATTTCCGCATGATGGAAGAGCATATATGTTTGTCCTTGTCTCTTTTGAGCATTTGATCCGTAAATAGCCCATCCGAGCTTTGATCTGACTGCTATTGGTTCGCCTTTACGACCAATTCGAGATTCGAGAGGGGCCAGCATTTCCATATTATTAAGCCCTATAATGATTTTCGATTTCATTGTTTGATCATAATCAACTGGGATATCCCGCAAATGCGCAAATCGTTTCGTTAAAGAAGACATTGAAATCTTTTGTTCGGGTAGTTGGAGTTTTGATACCGTTCGTACGTCACATAGAGAGAATTTCTCCGATGAATTTCTAGCTGATACCGAAAGTTGTAATTTCTTCGATTTATCTTCTTGGCGATTTACGTCGTTTGTCCAACAAATGATTAAAGGCTCTGCTTCACCGTCCGCTTGTAGGGCGTTCGCCAAACTTTCTTCTACGAGCGTAGCCGAGGAACCCTCATCAATAAACGCCATGGTGTCAACTTGCTTATTTCCGTTGTACAGGGTGATCGGTATTGTTCTAAAACTAATATCGGGATTATTACGACATTCACTTACGTTCTGTACTTGTAATATTGTTGTTACTCGTTGTAATAAGGGATTATGCAACTCCGTGCATCCGGCTACATTGCAATGACGGGAGGCAGTACATTCTTCATTACACCCTTTTCTTAGACAGCGCTCGCAGAGTCCCAAACTATCCTTGGTTTTGATCTTCTCTGCAAGACTCATATTTTTAAAAGTAAAACAGTTTTTTAGAACATGGCCCGGTTTGTTACATACCCAACATTTCCATCCGGCTTCCTTACGTCCAGCTTCTTTCGTGGTATTGTGTACCTGTACACATTCTCGCTTCTTCTTTGCATTTCGAATCGGTTCAGGTTGCGTCGATCTAAAACTCATTACTTCATTGGCCTCTCGCATTACTTCTTGTAAGTAGCTTGTAAACATCGCTAGCATGGGACCTGATTTATCCTTCTTGAAACGCACCCACTCTCTTTGGTCGCTAGTTGGTAACTTTCCAATCAACTCCTCTACCAGTAGTGGATTATCGGCGTGTTCCTTCAAATCACAAGCAGTTATGTGTTCGTTCAATTGTTTCATCTTCATGCCAAATTTTATGAACGATTCAAGGTTGTTCGCATTTGGAGCCGCTACTTGACGCACTTGTTGTAGAAGTGATTTCAGTATTTTTCCCGGTCTTCCATAAAGTTCCTTAAGATCTTCGATGACGTTTGGAACAGATTCAGGTAGAATCAGGCATCCTTTCACGGCTTCTAAAGCTTCTCCTTCCAAACTTTCAATCAACCTAGTCAGGTTTTCAATATTAGAAAAACCGCAAACTTGAATCGAGTTGACGTAACTGCTAAAGAACAGCGGCCAACGTTCGGCTTCTCCACGAAACTTCGGTAATTTTCTGCTAACTACTTTCCGTGCAGCCGTTTGTGCCGGTGTTAGTTCTTCGATATTTCCAATTGTCTCGTTCGGAGTAGATACTGCTGCAACTCCTGATTCTTTTTGGGCCTTTTCCAATTCTTCTTTGAACCGGCTTTCACACATGCGCAACTCCTTTTCATGGCTAATCTTCATTTCGTACATTTGTTTTTGGAGAGCCATTTCCTTTTCATGTTGAGCTTGAAGCATTGACAAACTGCTTTCTAAATCTCCTTGTCGCTGCCTTTCCATCATCGTTAGATGCTTTTCATCCTCCAGTTCACACTGCGTGCGTTGCGTCGACCGCCTTGTTTTCGGCAGTTTGAAACTAGGTTTTAGCACCAAACAAACAATTCAGCAAAAATCTAAACACCTTAGTATTCAAAACTGGCTTCAAACGCTTTCGTAGAAGTCCGTGTTAAACTTTAACATGAAACGAGCCAGCTTGTTCAAGCATCGAATTCGCCAGACTATCGTCTATTGTCCGTCTCACAACGCTCACCAATCGTGTTCAAACCTGTATTTCACTGAAATCCTTGTCTTTATTTCTCCCTAATGTTGCTTGCGAGTTCAAGCTTCGGGTTCATTCTAAAGCACTATTTTCCTGGTTAAGACACTCCTAATTCGTGTCCATTCCTGTTCCTGACATTTTCGCCGAAATCCGTTCCCTTTCCCGGTCACACTGTAAATGTGTGTGTTCAAACCTAAGGACTCACTGTCTTTCGTTGGTAACGCAAGACCGATCGCGCTAAACACGTTTCCACGAATCGATTGTCCCTCACTCTGACGCTGAATAAGCGTGCGCGTTCAAATCAGCATTTTCGCCGAAATCAGTTCTTTAACTATAACACACGACAAACTTAGACGTTTCAGCCATGGGAATCTATAACTTTCTTTTGTTCTGCTTTCTGACGCTCACTGTTCGCGTTCAAACTAGCATTTTCGCCGAAATTCCTTCCTTAACTCTGACACACGACAAACTTGTGCGCTTAAGCTACGGGATTCGCTGAATTTCTTTATTTGACGCAACATCGATCGTTCAGACACGTGGATTTCTATCCGCAGAACGTTTTTTTTTTCACTTCACACGCATACTACCGTTGCTGTCTCTGATTTTATTAGGCGTAGGATTCTGCGTATTTCCACAACCGGGCTCACGAGCACACTTTACACAGAGGCACAAAGCCTTTCTTGTCCTTTGCGAGAACGTTTAGCCTGCGTTAACTTTCCCCTACGCACATTCGTACCGAGAACAGTTTCACGCGTCTTTTACACCGAGCTCACAAGTCGAAGACTACCATGTATCGCGGTCGTAGTTGTGGCGCTTTTTTAATCTCACTCCATCGTTTTCCGATGAACACAAATTTTGAAAATGTTCGGACGCGGCTAGGTTGGAAATTTTGTCAAATTTCTCTTACTATTATATTATTTTATTAAACAAAACGAGAAAATTCAAAATTTGGTCCGCTGACCGCACTGACTTGGAGTCGAGAAAAAAAGGACCTTATTCGCTCCCGCGGGCAATTATATACCCCGTCGAACCGTGGTTTGTCTACGGATCTCGGCTGGTGACAACTTTTCGCTCCGGAATTTGATTTCGCCCTTCCAGTGGTCTTGAACACCTCAACACCTCCAACATCATCAAGCCAAGTATTAAGGCCTTTAGCGTTGTTTTTTAAGTATTATCATGAGAGTGAACTTTATTTCATTGTATTAGTAATTGTAGTTTTGTTTGTTCTGATCGCGCGCGATGTTAGCTGTACGAGTTCACCAATGAGACTGGTCCCAACTTGCTTGCGCTGCTCTCTTTAGGCTCTCGGCATCGGCGATCGATCGTCAGGTCTCGCATCGATCCTACACAGCCCAATTCGCGCTAATTGTTTACCTCGTGTTTGTCGTGTACCTTTCTTTTATTTTTCGCGGAAACATACTCCCCCCGGGTGAATTCTTGCTATAGAATTCGCAACCTATTTTTTATGTAACAAGATGGGGTATCTATCGGTAATACACAGATTTTTGAAATGGCTCTCTTGTATTGCCCGTCTTTAGTTTTGACTGTTACGACTCTAATATTTTGATCTTATCCTCTAAATATTTCGATTATTCTACCATAGGACCATTTCTGAGGGGGCAAACCTTCTTCTTTAATTAATACTAGAGTACCAATGGTGATATTATTTTTCTTACTCGTCCACTTAGTTCTCGGTTGTAGACTGGATAGGTAATCGGTGGACCATCTTTTCCAGAACCTTCTAACATATTCCTGTACTTCTTGCCATTAATTGAGCTTATTCAATGGTACGTTTTCGAAAGATGGTTCAGCCAATGCAGATAAAGGACGATGTATTAGGAAATGTCCGAGGGTTATAACTTCCAAATCGGCTGGATCACTGGATTGCTGGGTTAACGGACGTGAATTCATGCAGGCCTCCACTTGCGTTGACATGGTTACCAGTTGATCTGCCGTCAAGATAGCATTTCCGATGGCTGGCTTCAAGTGAGTTTTCAGTGACTTTACAGCCACTTCCCACAAACCACCAAAATTTGGGGAGCGAGGAGAAATGAACTTGAACTCAATCCCTTCAGAGGCACTGTTTGTGATGATTTCGTTTTTTCCAGTTATGGATGTAGAATTGCTTTTCTAGAGATGCTATTTCTTTTCATGCTCCGACGAAGTTTTTCGCATTGTCGCTGTTGGTTAGAGTTTCCCTACGTTGTGATTTTATTTTTTTATTTCTCCACAAATTGTCACCTCCTGGATTCGTCACAAAAAGAGAATGATTGATCCTTTCCCCATCCTTATATACCCTAATTACTTGCGAAGATGACCCCCAACACTAGTGATGGCCCAACCACTAGTGATGGCCCAACCATCCAGTGATGGTCCTAACATTGCGGCCACCAAAAAATGACCATTTTTTTTAATTCCCTATTGTTACATCTCTCTCAAAAGGCAGAAGGCTTAGCTTCGAAACTGGTCGTTTGTAAATTCCTCGTTTAGTCCTAACTGTAACAACTCTGACCACATTGTCCTTTCCCGGATGGACGTCTATTATTCTTCCTAAAAACCATTCCCCACTAACCCTGTCCTCTTCCTTTAGCATAGCCATCTGTCGCTTTGTCAATGCGTTTGTCGACCTGTCCGGTTGATAACAGTTGTGTAATTCGCTGATGTACTCAATGCGCCACCTTCTCCAGTGGTCTTGTACTAACTGTTGGATTTGCTGGTGTAACTTCAACCTATTAGTAGGAATCTTCAACACATCTTGATCGGGTAAAGCTAGCAAGGGAGTACCTATTAGGAAATGTCCCGGTGTAAGAACATCGAGATCACCGGGATCTTCTGACAATGGTGTTAACGGACGCGAATTGAGTTGTGCTTCCACCTGGGTTAGTACCGTATTCATATTCACAAACGAGAGCTGCCTATCGCCTAAAATCTTCTGTAACGTTTTCTTTGCGGACTTGACCACCGCCTCCCAAAGCCCACCGAAATTGGGAGAACGGGGTGGTATAAAACTCCACGCGATTCCTAGCTTTATCGCTTCACTTGAAGTAATCGACTTTGCTTTCACATTTTTTAACACGCCATACAACAGTAAAAGCTCCTTGTTCGCGTCTTGAAAATTCAATCCATTGTCCGAGTACACATGACTCGGCAGCCCGCGACGAGAGATGAAGCGCCTAAAAGCAGCTAGGAAGCCATCCGTTGACAGGTCCTCAACCAGCTCAATGTGTACTGCCTTAGTGCAGAAACAGACGAAAATACAGATGTATGCCTTTTGCGCCGCCGCCTTCCGATGAACCGGCTTCAAAAACACGGGACCACAATAATCCATTCCCACGAAAGAAAACGGCCGAGTAGGTGAAGTCCTTTCCGCAGGCAGCTGACCGATGGGTTGCAGTAAAGGTGTAGGATTAACCTTAAAGCAGGTCACGCAGCGGCGACAAACAGCATTCACTACCGCTTTTCCGTTCAGGATCCAAAATCCTTGTCGCACCAGAGCCAACGTCAGACGGGAACCAGCGTGCATAGCCAAATGATGATACGCATCTACCACAATTTTAGTGAAGTTTCCTTTTGTCGGTAAAATCATTGGGTGCTTGGCTGCATATCCAATAGGAGCATGCTTAAGGCGGCCACCAACTCGAAGTATACCTTCAACATCAAGGAACGGTCTTAGGTACTTCAACCGAGAAGACGCAGCAACCTTGCCGCCTTTCGATATAGCAAGAATTTCATCAGCAAACTCCTTCCGTTGAAGCGTTTTTACCAACAATTTCACTGCGTCACGAAACTCTTTATTCATACACTCACCACGTTGATGCTCCTTTCCGAGACGGATACGGATAAATCTGGAGCAGTAAGCCGCTACTCTGACGGTTTTCCAATAAGACGAAAACTTGTCCAATAAGAAATGAGCCTCTGCACTCTCTTCGGACGTCGCTAGCAACATAGTCTTCTTCCGCTCTTGGTTCGCTTCGTCAGGTTCATCTACCACCGTCGTACGATTCCAATTTTCTTCACCCGAAATGAGCCAAGGAGGACCTTCAAACCAGCACTCATTTTTTGCTAGCTCTAGCGGCAACTTCCCCCTCGAAACCAGGTCAGCAGGGTTATCCGTTCCCTTGACATGTAACCACGGACAACCTTGACAAATCTCCTGAACAGCAGCCACTCTGTTCGCCACAAACGTAGCCCAAACATACGATGGAGATCTCAGCCAACAAAGTACAACAGTCGAATCTGTCCAGAAGTAGCTCGTTATTTGGGGAATCCTCAAAGCTCGACACACAGTTAGCCATAGATTTGCGCCTAGCAAAGCACCACACAGCTCCAGTTTTGACAAACTATTTTTTTTCAATGGTGCCACCTTCGATTTAGCCGCAATGAGTGATACCTTTACTTGTCCGTAATCGTTTTCTGATCTTACATACAGGCAGGCTCCATAAGTTTTTTTTCCGAAGCATCGGAAAAACTATGTAATTGGACCCTGCGTGGACCAGCCAACAACACTAATCGCGGTACACTAATGTTCCTCATGGTAGGGAACTGATCGATGAACAAATTCCACTTCATCTCGATGTCTTTGCTTACAGGATCATCCCATCCGGAGGTACTTATCCATAGCTGCTGCATGAGAATCTTTGATCACCTTTCTTGAAAGGTGTCCGCACCACTCAAGAGGTCATCCATATAAAAGTCCTCCTTGACGACACGCTGTGCTATAGGAAACCTTTCGCCGTCATCATCAGCTAGCTGATGCAACACTCTGGTCGCGAGAAACAAAGAGGGTGCCAGTCCGAAAGTCACCCTTTGTAGTTCATATTCCACGGGTGGAAGCTTAGAGGATGATCGCCACAAGATTTTTTGTAACGGTGTATGAGTTGGATGCACTTGCACTTGCAAATACATCTTTTCGATGTCCGCGGAAAGAACTATCGCATGCGTGCGAAACCGTATCATTATTTCGAATAATGAATCTTATATCACAGGCCCGGTATACAAAAGATCGTTCAACGCGTATCCGGAAGTTGTCTTAGCGGAACCATAAAAAACGGGACGTATTTTTGTAGAAGTACTGTTTTCCTTCACCACTGGCCTATGCGGAAGATAACATGAAAACCCGTTCGAAGTTTTGTTGTTAATTTCTTTTAAGAATCCCTTTTTAACGTATTCGTTTAACACGTCATTATAGCCGTCTTTTAAGAAACTGTCTCTATCGAGCTTCCTTTCGAGTTGCTCCAGGCTTCGTAACGCAGCTTGCCTTGAAGCGCCTAGCAACTGTTCGAAATGCCTCTTCAAAGGTAGCTTCACCACATAACGGCCACATGGTTCGCGAGAAACACTTTCTTTAAAACTGTTTTCACATTCTCTCTCTTCTTCCGTCAGTTTCGATGCGGTTCTCACTTCTTCCAATTTCCAAAACTTTTCTAACGCAACCGCTAAGCTATTTCCTATCAACACGCTATACGAACTTGTCGATTGTTCTTGGAATGGAATTTTTCCATATGGAATCCACCCGAAACTTGTGTTCACGAACTTTAGTCCATCGATCTCACAGAATTGCATTCGATCGCTTGTTTTATGCAACTCATAAAACACTTCCTGACCAAGAAGAATGTCGATTTTACCTCGTTTATAAAAACCAGGGTCCGCCAATCGCACATCACTAGTGATCTTCGGTATACCAATTTTCAAAGAGTGCAAAGGTTGTTCACTGGCAATCTTTGGCAGAACAATGAACGATACTGTTCTCTTAAAATCACTGTTGCGAGACGCTATTGTGGTTTCCACTTCACAAGACGCCCCCAACCACACTAACACAGATGTCTGTGCGCTTTCCACTTATTTCCAGAGAACGATACAGTGCTTCCGTCATCAGGCTAGCTTGTGCGCCGCCGTCGAGAAACGCGCGCGCCATTGTCCACTCTCCTGTTGCTTTGCGCACAAGAACCAATGCCGTAGACAATAGCTGATACTCATACTTGTTATCCCTTACCTTATCCGAGGACAAGGTAGTCACATTAAATTCCGTTGAAATCGAAGGCTCCGCCTGCGTCCTATTTTCTACGGTTGTATGGGTTACCGATACAATGGCCTCACTTTCATGCAACAAAGTATGGTGCTTCTTTCCACAAGTGCCGCAATTCCTTTTAGACTTGCAAAAACGACTAAGATGGCCTCTCCCAAGACAATTCCAACACAATTTGTTAGATTTAACTAAATCCTTCTTATCGTTACAAGCCATACTCTTAAAACGCTGGCACAAATACAACGAATGCGACTCTTCACATGCTTGGCACTTCGACTCGCTACTGGCGTTCACTAACACTTTTACCGATTGCTTTTTTGACGAACTTTCCCGAACGCTTTTATTTCCAGACATTGCTTCCAACAAACAATTAGCATTACGCAGAAATTAAAGCAATTCCGAGTATCCGGATTTCGGATTTTCAACCACGTGCTTCTCCCATTCTTTCTGCGTATGATCGTCTAGCTTCAACACTATCAACTGTGTGAGCGAAATGCCCCAACCATCGGGCTTTTCTTCTGCCCAAGCATTTTCACGTGCGTTTCACAAACATTTATTAACGATCGCAAACCTTCGGAAGTAGAAGCTTTCATTTTGGGATATAAAATGAGTTCGTTCACATGCTTCTTTTTAATGAGATACTTATTTGCGTATCGTTCCACCAAAGTCGACCATGCGACCTCGTAACCTCTGTCACTTATTGGGTAAGCCTGCACTATGGTCAAAGGCTCACCTTTCAAAAAACTTCTCAGATAATAACCTTTTTCCACGTTTGATAATGTGCTGTTTTTATGTACCACTTCCAGGAACATGTCATGGAACGATGTCCATGCATCATAACCACCGGAAAACGTGGGGATCGTAAGCTTTGGTAGCTGCACTTGTTTCTTTTCCTGCTTAATCACAGGCACTCACACATATTTTTCGCTTCCAGTTTCTCAAGCTTCTCAGCCGCCTTGAAATAAATGCACTCGGTTTCTTCGAAACGCTCCTCATCGCATATTTCAAGCTGTAACATTTTGAAACTCGACCATGATGCTTCCAAAACCTTCGTACGCACACTTATTTCTTCCTTTTCAGCGACTTCTCGTGATTCCACAAATTTTAGTATGCGTTGCATTGTTCCCACCAAACACTCGCACTTCTTCTTAAGAAGATCGCCTTTCTGTTCCGAAGTAACTCCTTCCATCTTCGGATCTTCGATCTCCGTACTACTCCCTGACCCGAATCCTAAGAAATCGTCTTCACTAAGAATAGTGTCTTTCATTGTTTGTTAAACTGCTACACTTTTGCTCTGAATCCTGGTCCCACGGTACCAAATGTTGGTTAGAGTTTCCCTACGTTGTGAATTTTATTTTTTATTTCTCCACAAATTGTCACCTCCTGGATTCGTCACAAAAAGAGAATGATTGATCCTTTCCCTATCCTTATATACCCTAATTACTTGCGAAGATGACCCCCAACACTAGTGATGGCCCAACCACCAGTGATGGTCCTAACAGTCGCACTGAATAGTTGTCGGCTTTCCTCTTCGAGTGATGAACCTTCTCAGCGCTGCTATGAAGGCTTCGGTTTTTAAGTCTCCTACCATTTCAAGATGCACTGCTTTCACCACCATACAGATGAAAACTGCTACATACCCTTTGATTGGTTGAGCCTTCCGTTGTGGGTGTTTGTACATGATAGGCCCACAAAAATCGACACCACTGTGTACGAACGGCAAGCAGGGTGATACTCGCTCGATAGGTAGGTCTCCCATGATTTGTTCTTGGATGGTAGGTCGACAGCGAAAACAGCGAATACAGGAATGTACCGTTTTCCGCGCTAAATTACGAACCTTGATCGGCCAAAATCTTTCACGGATACTGGAAACAAGTAATTGTGGCCCAGCATGTAGCATTTTGGAGTGGTAGTGCCTCGCCACTAAGTCACTGAATGGATGATTCGCTGATAGGATCATCGGATGTCTTCGGTCTAGAGGTATCTTGGCTTGTCGTAATCGTCCACCAACTCAGATAATACCGTTAATCAAAATTGGGGATAAGGACTTCAGTTTGGATCCCGAAGATACTTCTCCGTTTTTTATCAGCTGCTTATACTCCTGCTGAAAGCCATCTTTTTGCGCCAGCCTAACTATACAAGATAACGCCTTTTCTAATTCCTTCGAAGTTAGCGCTTCCGTTCGTCTTTGCTTTTTATTGGATGTTCTGACATTGTAGCTGAAGCGCAACATCCAGGTGACTAATCTTTGTAGCCTTATTAACGATGATTTTAGAGCAAAAATCATGTTTGTTGATACCGACGCGATAGCGTTACATGTTGGCCTTGCTTCGAGGACTACCGTTGAAAATCCTTCTTCTAGGTTAGCAGGTTGCTACGGCCACTGTACTGATGGTTGCTTTAACTATTCCGGTCCTCGCCACCAAATTTCAGATGAGATTAGCTGATCAGCACTTAACCCTCGAGAAATTGGATCAGCTGGATTTTCACAACCAGGAACATGGTTCCAGCTGGCGGATTTCGTTACACGCTGAATTTCGGAAACCCGATTTGCGACGAAGGTTTTCCACTTCGACTTGCTAACCAATGAAGCACAATAGTTGAATCCGACCAGAAGAACGTTGACTGCAGATGAATAATGCTCAATGATTCTCTAGTTTTTTGATACAGATGTGTTAACAGAAGAGCTGCTGATAACTCCAACTTAGGCAAGCTTAGTTGTTTCTGGTACTTGGAGTTGCCTATAGGCGCTACTCTGGATTTTGCTACTAGTAATTGTACGCTCGCATCGTGCTCGTTAACAGCTCTCAGGTAAATACAAGCCCCGTAGGCTCGTTCGGATGCATCGCAAAATCCATGTAGTTCGATGTGTTTAGGTAGAGTTATCGGTATAACCCATCTAGGTATTGTGATCTGTTTTAGTGTCGATAGACTGTTTCGAAACTCTATCCATTGTTGTGTAAGCGATTCGGTCAATACTTCGTCCCACTCAGTTTTCAATTTCCACAAATCTTGTAGAAATAGTTTCGCTATCAAGACAACCGGACCGACAAATCCTAATGGGTCGAATAGTTTGGAAGCGTCGGATACTGCAATTCTTTTTGTGATTACTGGACCTTTGTGCCATTTAGGAACATCAAAATGGAAACTGTCTGTGATTATATTCCATTTCAAACCTAAGGTTTTAATAGATCGGGATGTTGCATCAAGACTGTTCGATCATTTCGTAGATGCGAGGGAATCTGTTCCAATATCTCTGAAGAATTAGATGACCACTTTCTTAAGTTGAAGCCCGCTGTTTGTAGTAAGTTGATCAGTTCTTCGCAGATTTGTTGGCCCTTTTTAATGCAGTTTGTCCCCGACAGCATGTCGTCCATATAAAAATCAGTGGCAAGAATTTTTGCTGCATCCGGATGAGATACCTTTCCTTCCTTTCCTAGTTGTTTCAAACAGCGAGTTGCTAAATACGACGCTGACGATATTCCGTACGTCACTGTTCTCAGTTGAAAGATTCGTATCTTTTCGTCCGGTTTAACTTGCCAGAGAATTTTCTGTAGTGGTTGATCTTTCTCGTCAATCAGAATCTGGCGATACATCTTCTCGATATCTGCTGTGAAGAAATATCGATGAGTTCGGAACCGTAGTATTATGCTCATAAGGTCGTCTTGTATTACTGGACCTATCTATCATCAGTACGTTGTTCAATGATACTCCAGAATCTGATGGGCAGGAAGCATCGAATACAACTCTCAGTTTTGTGGTGGAGCTTTCTGGTCGCAATATTCCATGATGGGGTAGATAATAAGCTTTTTCGTGTGGCTTATCGTTGGTTGTAACTTCCTTCATGTGTTCTAAATGCAGGTATTCATTTAGAAATGCTCTGTATGCAAGATTCAATTCGTATTACTGGTAGGGTTTGCAGATTCTGTGGTCTGATGTCTGGATGGAGTGAATGAAACTGGTTCGTTGTCATTTTCACTTCCTATTGCCGCACTTGGGTTGGCCTCGTGAAGCATCGTATAGAGTTTTCTTCCACATACACGACAGTTTCCAGATGAACAGTTACGATAAGAGTGATTTGCCGTTAAACAATTGAAACAGAGTTGTTTGTTTTTCACTAACTCCTTTCGCTCGGTCACCGTTAATCTCTTTAACGTTAGGCACTTGTACGGTGAGTGCTTTGTTTCTGCGCAAAACGGACACTTTTTTCCTGAAGCGATACAGTGGAATAGGTAGCTGGGATCTTATTTGTTTTTGCCTTGTGTTGTGAACCTGATGATGATGCTTCGCTTACTCGTGGATTCACAGTCGATATTGATTCTAACATGTGACCATGGCTACGCAAAAACTGGATTAAATCCTCATATTTGGGCACTTCTGTTGATCTCTTATGGTTTTCCCAGTTTCGTAGAGTAACAGGATCTAACCGCGACGTCAGCCGAAAAACCATCACTGTACTCCAATTTTCCGTGTTTTCTCCAAGCTTCTGCAGCATTTTGAGATTACGCTCAAATTCGTCGATCAAATTTGCTGAGCCCTTGGGGCACTCCTTTCGTATGGGGCGAATAGCAAAGATAGCATCGATGTAGGACTTCACTATGCGATATTTATTCTCATATTGATTACATAATAGCTCCCAGGCTACTGCTATTATGCTATTTTATTTGCTCCCAGCTGTAATTAGCTGCGGTAACGTCGATTACCTCTATCACTCGTTTAGGTTCGTTAGAAAGACATGATAACAGATACGTAAATTTATCAACGTCGTTGAGTTTTGCTGATGAATCAATCAGCGACTTAAAAGCATCCCTAAATGCTGTCCACTTTTGGATACTTCCATCAAAATTCGGTAGCTTTATTTCTGGAAGCTTTACTCGCGATGTAAGTCCTGTCTCGTTAGCTTCTTTTTTCCATGTATGCATCTTTGGTTCCACTTCTGAAATACGCTGATTCAGATAGCACGTAATGTCCAAGTGCTTTCGTTCGAATTTCGCATAGTCATTGTCTATTGTCTCGATATCAATCGGATCTACTTCATCTAACATTTTTAGATGGATCTTTTCATAATCCGCTCTGATTTCACTAAGACGAGTACCGTATGCCTTAAGATCCGTAAGGTGTACTGTGTCATTTTCTTTTAACACTTTTTCCAAACGCGTTAGTTTACGCACTACATGGCTTCGCACACGTTCCGATTCGGCCAGTTCTACACTTTCTGCACCAAACCCTCTGAACGCCTCAGAGGTCTCAAATTTTTCCACTGCTACTTGGACGTCTGCTTCCTCACCACTCTTCCTCGTTGGTGACGCCATGATAGGCATTGTTTTAGTTTATTCGTAACAAAATTACAGCGACGTCCGCACTAGTCCCGAATTTTGTACGACAACGATGCACCGTCCGCAATAAGCACTGCGATTAGTGTTCGAACTACAATCTATCACAAACCGTTTGCAATAGATATTGTGATACGCACTCAAACTTCACTCTCTCCCCATATCGTCAGCTATAGATATTGGGATCAGCACCACTACCACAGTATCGTCAGCACTAGATACTGTGATCCGGTTCGAAGGACCAAATGTTTTTTAAGTATTATCATGAGAGTGAACTTTATTTCATTGTATTAGTAATTGTAGTTTTGTTTGTTCTGATCGCGCGCGATGTTAGCTGTACGAGTTCGCCAATGAGACTGGTCCCAACTCGCTTGCGCTCTCTCGTTAGGCTGCTTCGCGGCGATCGATCGCCAGGTCTCGCATCGATCCTATACAGCCCGATTCGCGCTAATTGTTTACCTCGTGTTTGTCGTGTACCTTTCTTTTATTTTTCGCGGAAACAAGCGTTACCATTATATTCCGGTAACATTTTTATATCGGGAACTTTGCCCATTTCTAGAAACATATTTATTTCTTCCATATTAGTTTCCATTTCTCCTGGTTTTTGCGAACACTATATTTTTTCTTTTTCACTATACTTACACGTACAGGAAATTGTTAGATCTCCAGGATACTGTGAGAGTCGTTATCGTCGTTTTTGGTTATCGGTCTTCCGAAAAGCGATCAGCGCACCTAATTGCGCTACAGCACCGCAGATCAACTTCTTCACTCTTCTTGATTCGGGCGCCAGTTAACGAGTCTTCATACTCTGGTGGTTGCTTATCGACTAAAGTTTTATTATAAATGATACGCACCTTATAATTAACGAGAACTAATACATAGATAAAATACTTAATACTAACATAATACTATACGATCGTATGCGATGCGGTAACTTGTATGTCATCAGCGTATTCCAGGATTTCGACTGACTTAAAGAAAATGGTATCCAAAGTTTCCACCTCCGAGTCCTTGGCGCAGATTTTTGATAGTAGCAAGGGGTCCTGAGAGTTTTCCATCCATCATCACCCGGCATATAGGTTGGTCATTGTCATTTCTACTAGTCCGATAAGTTCGACCTCATTGCGTTGTAAAATTTTACTCTAGTTATGCTTTCGTATGCGGCCTTGAAGTCGATGAAGAGATGGAAGGAGTGCAGCTGCTGCTCCGTTATCTTCGCCAAGATCTGCCGCGTCGTGAAGATTTGATCAGTGGATGATTTTTCGTTTCGAAATTCTCTCTGGTAGTTTCCAACTACAATGTCAACGAATGGGACAAGATAATCTTGTATTTCTTGTATCTTGTATATTTTGGGATCTATGTATATTTTCGCGGTATTCTACACTGTAATACCCCTGTAAGTGCTGTACTCCCCTATGGACAAAATTATATGCAAACCAAAAATTTGTGGACAATGGGGGGTATGAAACTGGAAGAAACGGTATGTTTGCATACATTTTTGCCCACTGGATCTACCCTACTGAGTCTTATCTTTCTACTTGTATATAGGGTAGATGATAGCAAGTTTCCAATTAAAAGTCATCGATTCACTATTTCATACCTCAAAAATAATCAAAATACATAGCCCATAGCCATACATAGGTAGCTGACCGGATTTTCATAATTCCATAATGCGACAACAGGTCACTGTGAGTCTGAAGTTATTTCGATGACATACTATCGCTTGGTAAAACTTTCTTTCTAGTCTATAACGCACTCTGATGGCTTGAAGTAGTGGTGAGTCATACGATTCATTTTACGACCCGACCCGGAGTCGGGTGCGAGCCCATCGGAATCGATTCCGACCCGTGGGTGCAACGGGTTCACTAGGTCGGAGTTCGACCCGTGGGTGCAAGCAGCCATAAGCGACTCCGACCCGTGGGTGGAGCGAGTTCGAGTCGGTAGGTTCGGGTCGACCCGCACATCACTAGCTTGAAGTTCCTGCACTCGCTGTTCCTCCCAGAGTTGTTTCTTGGTGCGGTGAACTTTTTTTTCCTCCCGCCTGTGCCGTGTATATTCTTCTTCACATGCCCGCATTCTATGCCGTTGCTGCATTGTTCGATATTCGCTGTTCTTATGTTCGGTCACTTGTATACATTCTTTGTCGAATCGGCCAGATCTGATGTTGCCCGACGTGGTGGGATTGTGACATTGGCACAGTTGATGATATTCGTTTTTAGGGTGCTCCATCTTTTGCTCGTAGTTGTGTATTAATTTTCACGTAGTAGAGCGGTTGTGAATGGTTGTTGGACATTACTGTCCTTTAGAGAATCCACGTTACGTGTTTACTTTACTCTAATTAGCGCGGAAACGAGTGATTATACAACGTATTACTAGGTCAACCAAATAGTGATTGTAATTGATATTGGCACCTCGATATGTGCTTATGTTCAACAGGCTCAATTGTTTTCAGCGGCTTATTAAGACATGGTTGTTCTGATTACTGGTAACTCACCGGGCTTTGTGGATATCCCGTCGGGTGAATTTTGTGCTTCCAATAACAAGATTTTTTGCTGCTGCAAACTGAACTAGGGTTCCGGATGATGTTATGGACATACATTGGACACTAGGCAATGGTTTTTGTGAGGCGGTCGCAAAACAGTTCCTTCTCCTGTTCGTCCTTGTCACGGTAGGCTGATAAGGCTGATGTTGAAGAAAGCGTCTTCTGCCATATCTGTTCTGCACATCATTCCCTAGCCACCGGATTTCTTGTAGAGTTTCAAGATCTATGTTTAGTGTGGCTGTAGCACCATCTAGCGATATACACCAAAGCGTTCGGTCCGAAATTTAGCTTAAAGCGGAGGGAGCTGCTGTAGTAAGTAATAAAAAAAACAGAAAAAATGCTATTAACAGACGGGCTACCGCAGGGAGATTACATGTCATTCACTCTTTTCAACATATAAGCAAAGGACATTCATGACACCATAAAAAACACACCCAAGAAACTCCATCATTCAATACGAAGACGATTTTGTAATATTGAGTAGTGGAGCCAATGAACAAGAACTCAACAAAAACCTGCAAATAGCCATAAACGGCTTCATACAGGAAATAGAAAAATTGGATATCGACTACAAATTTAACGATCACAGGATCGTTGGCACTTGTCGGAATCATTCCGTGTGTGGATAAGGTAGAGGCGATAAAATCATTTCCAACGCCGAAATCCGTTAAACAATTACAACGATTTGTGGGAATGGTTAACTATTTTCACCGTTTCTTACCGAGCGTTTCTAATACGTTGAGACCATTGTACAACTTGATAGCACAGCACGGTTGTAAAAAATTAAAGACATTCGATTGGTCGGAGGAATGTGACAAAGCGGTTGATCAAATCAAGTCGGACCTGGCAAAAGCTACGATACTGTCACACCCTAGGACCGATGCAGTTTATTCTTGAACCACGGATGCGTCCAATTTCGCCGTGGGAGTTGTACTGGAACAGCTGTATCAAGGGAGTTGCCAACCATTGGCATTCTTCTCTAAAGTAATCTCTCCAACCGAACAAAGATATTCTACGTTCGATAGAGAATTATTAACAATCGTGCTGAGCATCAAGCATTTCAGACATTTTTTGGAAGGCAGATCATTTACGATATATACTGACCATAAACCACTCACCACAGCGATGTCGTCAAAAGCTGAAAAATCGCCTCGACAAAATCGTCATCTAGATTTCATTTCTCAGTTTTCAAGTGACATTCGTTACATAAAAGGAGACAGTAACAAAGTTGCAGATACTCTCTCGCGTGTGGCAGAAACGGATTCAGTTAGTAATTTAGATTACAAAATTTTCTCTGAACGCTAACATAATGATGCACAGTTAAAACAAATATTGGAGGACGAGAAAAATAAAAATTCTTCTTATAAACTTGATAAGCTATTGCTAAGCAAAACAGGATTAGATTTTGAGGTCTCAACGGGAAGAAATAGACTGTACGTCCCAAAATCCTTACGTAAGGAAACATTCAACGGTGTGCACAACGTCTGCCATCCTTGCATAAAAGCATCTAGGAAAATGATGACTGATCGATATTTTTGGCCAGCAATAAATAAAGATGTGGCCAATTGGACTCGTGCATGTTCTGTTTGCCAAAAAGCTAAAGTAGTTCGACACACAAAAACACCTTTGGAATCGTTTTCACTTCCAAAAAGAAGGTTTGACCATATTCACATGGACATTGTTGGTCCTTTACCTCCATCTGATGACAAAACATACCTATTGACAATAGTAGATCGCTTCACGAGATGGCCAGAGTGTTATCCTCTAACTAATATCTCAGCGGCTACTGTTGCCAAAACGTTGGTGGAGAAGTATGTGTCCAGGTTTGGATGTCCGTTAAGAATAACGACAGATAGAGGAAGACAATTTACCTCAAGATTGTTCGAGGAGTTGACCAAACTAATGGGTACACACCATATTGCAACTACCGCATATCATCCACAGGCCAACGGTATGGTTGAACGTTTTCACCGTCAACTGAAGGAAGCCTTAAGAGCTAGAGGGGACTCACCACGATGGACAGTTCGATTATCATTAATACTTCTTGGCATTCGTCTCTCTTATAAAGATGAGATCAGAGGATCGCCAGCAGAAATGGTCTACGGTCAGAGTCTCCGATTACCTTCAGAAGTTTTCGTACCATCAAGCGACAAAACCAATGATGATACAACTGATTTGATCGTTGATTTGAAAAAAGCATTCAAATCAGTAGAACCATCGAGTCCCAAGAACAAAAATAATGTAACCAACTACAAACCTAAAGCTCTAGAAAATTGTAGACAAGTAACATATTTGTCAGGGTTGACAAGGTCAAGACTGGACTTCAGGCTCCCTATGAAGGTCCCTATACCGTGATTCGAAGGTGCAGAAAATTTTTTATACTTCAAATAAAAGATAGAAATGAATCGATTTCAATCGATCGGCTAAAACCCGCTTTTGAGTGTGAGGAACACACACAGACAACCAAACTACTAGGAAAGTCCCCCGAAACGAAACGACAGAAACATGTTCGTTTTCGTTCATAATAGTACCGCCTAGTCCGCAATAAGCGTTTGATGGCACATATGCAATATATCGAACCGATCGCTCTGCTGTTAATAGCTTGAAGAAGAGAGGCGGAGGAGTCCTAATTGCAGTTTCTGCGAAACTCACCTCCAATCCTTGCATTGTTCTCTCTAACAACACTGAGAGCGTATGGATTAGGTTGAGTACCGGCTTGCAGACTTTTGTAGTTGGTGCTGTTTATTTGCCTCCGGATCGCTCTAACGACGCAGACACGGTTAACAGCTTTTGTTCAACTCTTCGGTGCGTAAGAGACAAGTATGCAGAGGAGCCAATAATTTTCCTGGGAGACTTTAATCAGTCACAGCTTGTTTGGAGATCTTCCCAGAATGGGGTGGTAATTTTGGACTCTTCGCTTTCCCGATTTTCACCGGCCTGCTCTACACTTCTCGACGAGTTTAGTTATTGCGGCCTGAGTCTATTTAACAGCTATAATAATTCAAACGGCTCTCTGCTGGATCTAATATTGGTGGACGATAGCATCCCTTGCAGTAATTCAATGCTCCTGAAAGGGCTGGATGCTATGATTGAGCCCGATGCTTACCATCCTGTGCTCATGCTATACATGCAGACTAACTCAACAAACAGTAGCCCGAATAATATCTTGCCCCAATCTCCTGCCACTAATGATCGGAACTGGAACTTCAGGAAAGCTGATTTCGTGGATCTGTGTTCTTTCCTTCAAGAGGTGGACTGGAGTTCTATCACCAGAGACTTAGATCTCAACTCAAACATAAACGCACTTACTGATACAATAGTGGGCCTTTTTGATCAATTTGTTCCTCGCTTTAAAACCCCAAAGAAACCTGAATGGTCACTGAGAACCCAACTGAGAACCCTTAAAGAGCGAAAAACTACTCTTTTTAAGAAATACCGTCGATGGAGAAGCGAGAACAATCGTAGAAGGTTTATTCAAGCAGCTAGAGAGTACAAAATCTTCAATCGACGAGCTTACTCTCTATACGTGCGAAGTATTGAATTTCGCTTCAAAAGGGACCCCAAAAGCTTCTGGAGTTTTATTAAAAAGAAGAGGCACTGTTTCTCTTCTTTTTAACAAAACTCCAGAAGCTTTTGGGACTGCCTTCCATCGATTATGCAACTCAATGGCAGTTCTTACTTTGACACCGTTAGTATCAGTCAAGCTTTCGCAGATTACTTTGGTACCCAATATGCCAAAAATAACATAACCGTTACGGATACAGCTGCACTTACCGCTTCTCTACCAGATGCCGTTGACGTCCTACTGCCGTTTTTCTCCGAGGCTGATGTTTCCTCGGCAATAGATGAGCTGAAGCTTTCATACTCTGCTGGGCCGGACTTAATTCCCAGCGCTGTATTCATTCGTTGAAAAGACGCTCTCGTTCCTGTCCTGACCATTATTTTCAACAAGTCTTTGCAGCTGAAATGCTTCCCTGAACATTGGAATCAGCCTTCATGTTTCCAGTTTACAAAACGGCTGATAAAAATGACATGAAGAACTACCGAGGAATCTTCATGCTATGTGCGGGCAGCAAAATATTCGAGATTCTTATTTCTCGGCATCTATTCAGCGGTTTCAAACACGCCATATTTGTCGATCAGCATGGGTTCTTACTCAATCGCAGCATTGAAACCAACCTCCTTTCACTGCTGAGCTCCTGTTATCCAGCGCTTGACGATGGTAAACAAGTTGATTTCGTGTACACAGATTTTCATGCTGCCTTCGAGTCTGTGGACCATGCACTACTGCTTGCTAAGCTATCCAAATATGGAGTAAACGATGCGCTAGTACGGTGGCTTTCAAGCTACCTAACCAATAGGAGCATTATGGTGAAAATCAACACATCGTTTTCTGCTCCTTTTATCAATTCATCTGGAGTACCACAAGGCAGCATTCTTGGACCTCTGCTGTTTGTTATTTTTATCAATGACGTCGTATACGCGCTGCCTGATTGCTGTAAACTGCTGTATACTGACGACCTAAAGATATATGTGCCTGTTTCTGTGCTACTCTACAGAACTGTTTGCTAATCTTCATGTCTTGGTGTTCTCGTAACTACATGCGTGTTAACGTTCAAAAATGTTCTGTGATAACATTCGCTAGAAAAAAGATTTTAAGGACCCCCACAGTCTTAAATCCCTCTTTTGTGCTATTGTTAGGCCAGTTTTAGATTTCGCCAGTATTATTTGGACACCAACCCAGCAATATAGAATAGATAGGCTAGAATCAATCCAAAGAAAATTTACACGCATACTTTTTTATCGTTTGTCTTGGTCTCGTGTTGCAAGTTATCCATGTTACCGTGCTAGGTGTCTTCTTTTCGGACTTGACTCTCTCGAACATAGACGTATGACGGCGCAGTGCTTATTTCTACACAATCTGTCAGTGGTAAGTGCTTATTTTTTATCAGCGGTGAAACTGACGCCCCGTCCATTCTAGAACAAATTAACTTTCATGCTTCTAGTAGGTATTTAAGAACACGACCATTTTGGAGTACTGAGTTTAGATCTACAGAATTTGGCTCGAACGACCCCCTATTAAAAATAGTTAATGCATATTGCTCCATAAATAACTATGTCGATCTTAACACAAGTATGAATAATGTTAAATTAATCTTGCGTAGCACGTTTTAAAATGTTTCATGTATACTATGAGGTTTGGTAAAGTTATTTAGGCCACATTAGGCTGGATAACTTTTAATTAATAAACAACAACAATAATTATAATTATCGTATTCACTTGCGCGATTAAATAAGTTGCCTAACGCCTTAGCATATCTATTACCAAATCCTGTAACCCAACTTTTCAAGCAACTTTTCTTTAATGTCAAAACACAGCGAAAACTGTCGAAATTCAGTCACAATGTCGCCACAGCGTACGTACTTGTATACTGTGTGTGTTGTTAACAACCCACAGAGTAATAATTGCAGAGCAATTGCTTATTCAACCTCTCATTCAATCGCGTCCAATCGTCAAAGCGTGTGCCTACAGCGTATGTACCTGTGTACTGTGTCTGTTGTTGCTTATTAGAATCTTTCGCATGCCTGGTTGGCCAAACCGCTATCCGTATAAGACGCCACAGCAATCAGCGCAGCGTACTAATTGTTTAGCCAATTGCTAAGCCATTTGAATTTTTTTTAATAATTTCAATGATAAAAATTCGTCCCGTTAGAGCGTTAGAACAGGATTCTGGGATTAAATTATTGGAAGGTTTGGCTCACAAATGGATGGTTTGGATTGGGTTGGGATAATATTGTCCTCAATTGATAGCACTGAAATTTTTGTTATGCTACGACGATATCTAGACCCTCCAATGGATACGTCGACTGTTCGCACTAAGCCATCTTTACCAGGATAGACAGCTGTAACACGGAACGAACCGACGCAACTCTCGGTCGGTCAAATGTGGGTTGGATTTACGCAGATTTTATGGATTTCTACAATTTCCAATACATCGCAGGAAGTACGCCTTCATACGCTGTGTCTTCCTAAAATTACTAAACTTAAATAGTGTGGCGCATACGTTAATGCAATCGTATCACAGGTGTTGATGGACGTTTACGTGTACATACCGAGGACTGTAGGACGGTAACGGGTTCGAAGTTGGACCAAACTATTGAGGCGCCGGGCCAAAATGTTGAGCGCCGGGTGTTCGTGCATCGTAATAAATAAAAACGCTATTTTTTAAAGCAGCCAAATATCATCAAAACGGCTGAAAAATGAAGCACAACCAAAACCGATTAAGGAATTAAAAAAAAAATTATTAATTTTTGTTCCATAGCTCATCCAAATCGGGTAAAACATTGAAAAGTTATTCGACTTTAAAGTTGTGGGCTATACGGGTAGCCCGGTTGCAAGAAACAGGGTGTTTTTTTGGTTGCCAGTGACAGGGCTAAAGATACTTAACTGATAGTGTGGTGTAATCTAATAGAGTGTCATGTATGGCATCCGCGAGATATGAGTCGTTGACAATGAGCGACAATTAGAAACGGACTCTAGGAGGCCGTGCTTTTCACTTCGGTATTACGCGTATCGAAGTAACCTTCAGTATGGTAAGTTGCATGAAATAAAGTAGTTGGCATAAGAGAAAACACAACATAGAGTTTAACCAGACCTAACTGTAGAGAATAGAATAAACTAGAAATACGAGAGAGAATGCAAATTGGATATTATAGAAACCTGGAGAGTAAGAAAGAGAAAATGAAGATGCATCAGGAGCACTCATGTGTGTAAGGTTTGTGTGTAACACAAGAGAGGATCAGTAAAAAATCGTACAAGATCCTTTCGGAGACAGGATCGGATGATAATTAGGAAGACGAGCGAAAGTATAGTTAGTTTTTGGACGGACGTATAAGACAGCAGTTTGGGAAAATAAGTGTTGCAAATAAAAAAAATAAAATAAAATAAAATAAATCAGAAATCTAGTTTGGTTGGAATGGCAAAGGAACGCAAAAGAATGAACGAAAGACAAATTTGTAGTTCAAAAAGTATTTGTTAAGAAGAGCAAGAGTTAGCATTTTTTACGGCTACTTCTAAAAACAAATTGAAGAGCAGTACGTGAGGGTAGAGCGTAATTAGATTAGAATAACTCTTCATTACGCTCTCGAAAAGTATCGGCGACGAACATTACAACTCAACCACCTCTCAACAAAAGCGAGTTTTTTTCGCTAGAAAGTACTGGCCGTACCGATTTATTATGTTACGAATACAATCTTTGCTACAGATATACGGCCTGGTCGTTCTAAAACAATCTAATAATAATAATAATAATAATAATAATAATAATAATAATAATAATAATAATAATAACAATAACAATAATTATTATAATAAAAATAATAATAATAATAATAATAATAATAATAATAAATAATAAAATCAAATTAAAGTCTTTACTATGAGGAAACGGTCCGGATGGGATTTTGTATCATTTCTGTCGTATGGAACTGATTACAAGCCAGAAGCGAGTTAGATATTGAAAAAATAGGTTTTTTTATATTTGTAAAATTGTACATTTCTGAATTCAAATAATATTTTGCTACGACCGCTTACAGATTTATGCCTGCTGCAGGATTCCCCTAAACCACCACCACTCGGTTTTGATATTATTCTTTCGACGTCATTTCTTACATTTTTTTTCTTACGTTTACTCTGAGTGTAAACGCTCCTCATCGTTGTGTGGAAGATCGAAAAAAAATGAAAAGAAGCTTGTTTTGTAATTCAAACTCCACTCTCTTGATTTAAGTTTTAATCAAGATTACGATGATACAGAAACTGAGAGAATGTTGAAGATACATAAAGAAAGATAAAAAAAACTCTGTTTAGTTCGTAATATCGATGTTGTAAAATATTAAACCTGGTAACATTTTTTATGCAAATGCGAATAGAAGCTGCAGTATTGATTTCTTGTTTCATATTTTTATCGATGAGTGGAGCTTTTACATCACGGTAATAACGTGGTATCCTGTGTTGTTCGCCACACCATACTCATGCTGTTTTATTATCTAATGTACGATCTGCTGCGATCGAATGAAATTTTTCAGGCTTGGGATGGTTAAAAGAGCTTTGAGAGTGTTGAATTATTCGTATTAATGTACCATTCTGACGTATTAGATATGTGTACCGCAACGAAGTCAGAAATACTTTATCATTAAATGGTACGTATATTTTAATAATGTTTTTAAATCGCTTATTTGTGTGTTGTTTAATATTTGATTGTGCAAAAATGTTTAAAATAACAAATACATTGAAAATTGTAATACCTGTTCTATATGGCAACTAATAATCGTAAACGCATAATAATCGCTCTGTTTACTTTTAATTCGGCTCCGCCTACTGCTTGGCAATGATCGAGAATACAAGGAAAGTATATCTTCCTGCACTCGGCATACGCTAACGTATGGCAAGCAGTTGCCGACGCAGCGATGTGATCGTACATAGCTGTTAGTTAGCTGAAACCATGTGGGATACCAACATCGACATGGTACAAGGTGATGGATTATTTGAAAACGGTTGCATTGAATATCGAGCAGTGTGTGAAAGATCGTTGGAAGCAGAAGAATCTTCAACTCAAAAATTAACTTTCGGTATCGAACGATTGTTGAGTATGCCAGCAACTACACAACCTGAAATAAAGCGTTGTGAACCTTTCTTGTCAGCCTCTCATAAAGAAGAGGTACAAATCCACAGTAACCATCCAGTGCGAAAATGTGAATGTTGTGAAGAACACAAAGGCAATGGGTTTTTGTCCAATTTTTCAAAGTTCCTGATTAGTGAACAAGATATGAGCAAATCCAAATATGCTGACAGTGTATGTGAAACCAAAACTCATAAATTCCGAAAAAGTGTAGACCAATGTGGAGAATCGGTGAATTATGTGACATTTGGTGCATACGAAAGCGATAAGAGATGTTCCAAATTAATATGTAAACCACTGCCACTGCGAGTTGCCAGTGTACATTTAGGTTTGTGTATAATACATTTAATTTTGTGTTCAATTCTTGTTTCTAATGTATTGATTCGTTTGCGTAAAGCCAAGCCTTATTAACCATGTTTTATTGGATTTTACAGAGTATTATAGCTATTTAGTTTTCACTTAATCGATTTAATCAGTTAGTGAAACGTATCATTCAATGGTCATTAATAATTCATTTTTTAAATAAGTATGTAGCGAAAAAACACAAATTCATGATGTGGTCTTCAAATCATGCTACGAATTTGAATCATATTTTTTGTGATAGTCAAACTTAGTTAGCATTTCGTAAAAATTTTGTTTCTCGTTTCTATTCAACTTGTGTAATGGTCGGGCACCTCATAGATTTCTATAGCCATCTTCTATAGACATTTTAATGGAATGGTCGTACATCGAAATGAATTAATTCATTATATTAAGTGTGTAAATTAAAAAGGCCTATCGTTGCGTGATGCGTGATAATATGGTAATAGTTTACATTAAACTCTTCGATCCCCCATCAAAGAGTTAAAAATTGTGTATGTTATGTAGTAGTAGTTTATTTCCTTGATCTGTTACATACAATTATATTCGAGACACATATACACATATATTAGTCTTTTACTCAATATTTGAGGCTTAATGTTTTATTCTTTTTATGACGATGCTTAACTATCTGATTTATACGGCATTTTACGGCAAGGAAAACTTTCCGAAAAAACCCTGGTCAATAATGGTACGCTTGGGATAATCCCATTATGGGTTTAAAAATCAGATGAAAGTCTGACTAGTTGAAGTATTTTTGTAATGTTTAGATATTTATTGAAATGTCTTATTTGTTTCACACTTTTAATTCTTTGCCTTCTTAACCGGCACAATAATTTCAAGAGCCTAGGCCTGCAATTTATTCCTTTTTTTAACTGTATTGACCACTATGGCAATGCTGCTAGCTGGATAATCAGCCCTGCGTATAGGGAATTATTATCAATTTGTCGATCTAATATTAGTAAATGTGTATTGGAATTTTACTGTTTGAGTGGATCCTCTGATCTAATAGAGTCTTTTTGGATAAGTTGTAGTGGTGCCTGTCTGGATATTACAGGTACGGTAACCACTAAAAACGCATCGCATCGCAAGTATGCATAAATCCGTTATTCAGATTCAGGCATGATTCAGAAAATCTTAGAGCCAATCTTAGAGTCATTAATGTATTCCAATAATTTTTCTCAAATATTTATTCATATTCATAAGCATTCATATACCACTGAACATTTTATTTATGTTCGTTCTAATGCATAATTATTGTTATTATTATTTTTAATATGCATCTTTCCAACGTTTTGAATAAATGGTGTCATAATAGGAACATTACATGCATCTTTTTATGACCTGAAGTTTGGAGCGTTTGCTGCTTAAGCCAGTCCAGTCATAATGGCTAGTTTTACAATTAATAGTTTAAATTTCGCACTACCATTTTTGCGCCCCATAGTTTACAGTATTTTGCAAATGAATTGTTCTGAGATATTGATTTCTATTTTCAAGGTAGTTCCTATCTAAACGGATATGATAGAGTTTATTTAAGATTGCTATAATGTAAAATGTTTGTAATCCATGTTCCATTGGACATACGTCCATTAAATAATAATAATAAAAGTTTTGATTTTTGATATCATGAAATTATCGCATGTTTGAAACATTTATTAAACTGTTTTGCAGCTGTATAATATA